>NC_139217.1:179679934-180275022 GCF_055691185.1 Crinia signifera | reverse complement strand
GTACATATAGATCCTTTTTAAGAAGCTAAAACTAGCATATAAACTAAAAAAAAAAACAGATCCGCTAGCACTGGGAGTGGCTAGCTGTTCCACAGTTGTAGAACATGTGTGGGCTGATGCCTGCTCAGGGCTGGCGGCTGACCTCACATGACATTGTGAATGTACACTGCACCAGCATCCAGCCCATTGCGAAATGTGATCCACATTAATGAAATGCGTGTGACTTCCGCAGGATATGCCTTTTCACTTACGCATGTGCTCTGCTGTGAATCCTCTAACGTCCGATAGGATCAGTCTTGCGCATACATGCGTGGGTATGCTTCCAGTATCTGGTACGTAAGCCTCATGAAAACGGGGAAGCAATCGAATACATGAAAGACCTTATAAAATTGTCTTTAACTTATTAAAAAGACACCAGTATTACAAACCCTTTTTTAATATGCCAACACCTACCAACCTAACCCATGGGCCCATGGATCTCGAAGGGTAGGTGAATAAATAGATTAAAAGAATAATATGACAAGCATAGTAACTAAATTCAGTGATCGTGAAAACCCACCCAAAAAAGTGGGTCCCTGGGACCCTCCACTTCTAAAAATTGGGGTCCTACCTGAGCCTTTTCTGGGTCCCAATGGACCCCAATCATCTAAAAACTTAAACATTTAAGGCCAATATGAAGCTTTTGCCTGGGTTATACCCCTTTCAGACATACGGCAAAATCCCGGGATTTTTCACGTGCACAATCCTGGGACTAGGGTATGTCTGAAAGGGTCTACCCGGGATTTTAGTCCTCTAAAATCCCAGGTCCTGCGCACCTGCAATGGACCAGGGATTTTTAAAAACCCGGGTTTGAACCGGGACTAAAATCCCGGGTAGTATGTCTGAAAGGGGTATTAAACATTGCATTGTGTCATCTATAGGAGTGGTTCCACACATACTGCACACCACTCACACACACACACACATACTGTACTTGCACACACATAAATAGCACACCACACACACAGCTCACCAGTAATACATACATACAGTACATAGTATATCAAACATACTGCACACACACACATACAGTACTTGCACACACATAAATAGCACACCACACAGCTCACCAGTAATACATACATACATACATACATACATAGTATATCACACATACTGCACACCACACACACACACACACACATAAATAGCCCACCATACACTTTCCTTTAACAAAATGAATGCAGTCCAATTAATAGCCCCCACATCCCCTCCCTGCCAGGACCCCGGAGACACACTGACCACCTATTCAATGCGGCAGTTGTCGCTGCACACTCCGGGGCTGTGTGATTCGCTGCAGTCTATCTACATTCAGGCTGCTGCTTGTTGCATGTGTCCCGCTCTGTCTGCCCCTGCGTAGGAGCTCCGGCCTGTCTCTGCTGCCGGGTCATGTGACCCCCCCCCCCCCCCCCCCTAGCTACAACCCTGCTGAAACTCCTCTTTTAAAGCTGTCCGGGACCTCACAACAGTGGCTGCAATGTTACCATCATGCTGGGTATGTCCACCCCCCTCCCCAGTAGTGTACATACATACATACCCAGCATAAGGATAACATTGCAGCCACTGCTGTGAGGTCCCAGTCAGCGGTCAAACAATCCGGAGCAGCATGGAGGGGTGCGGCACTGCAGTGCACAGTACTCACTGAGTCACGAGGCTGGTCTCTTGTGTGCTTGACTGCCCGGCACCCTGGTGGCCCTGCAAGATCCATTCCCTCCCCGGGACATAAAGTGCACGCTGGTTGGGGCGGAGCGCGTCCCAGGGGACGCAAGCATATTTGAGAAATGAGTCCCTAGTGTTCAGTAACAGGTAAAATACACGCTACAGCACGTATTTGCGAACCCTGTAAATTACTCTTTTTATAAAAAACATTTGACCACAAAGTCATTATTTAATCCTGCTGGTTCTAGGGCATTAGCTTCATAAATAAATCTAATTTCAGATGGGTGCCGGATGATGCTCTGACAGTCAGTATCCCGACAGTCAGTATCCCGACGTTTTAATCCCCTGCCGGTGCTCCGACAGGGGGGATCCCAACTCACAGGGGATATTCTCCCTTGTGAGCGCTTCTTTGCACTCACCCCACTATCGGAGCACAGGCAGTCGGGATTCCAACATCGGGATCCCCCCTGTCGAGCGCCATACCACACCCATTTCAGTTTTAGCTAAATAATTCTCTATAACTTTCGTTCTTTAGTTTCCCTCAACCTTCTTTATACCTATCAAGTTATTTATGCCTTTGATAGAACTTTCATTCTTCTCCTCAAAATGTTTTGACAGAGAATGATTTTCTATATATAAGGCATGACCCACATCGGTTAAATCCTTTTATTTTTCTGGGATGGAGCTTGTTTCTTAGCGGTTCTTTGGGTTATCAGCTTTCTTATAAATAAAGTTAGGTTTCTTCGGAATTACATCTTTTAAAATGGGATCTTCCCTTTTAAAATATGCCAATGTTTTCAGAAAATCTTTTCTGCGGTTTTATACCGAGTGAAGAATGTAGAGACAGAGGGAATTATATTCTAATAGATCCTCTTGAGGGATGTCTGTTATCTTTTTGAATTATATCGTCAATTTGTACAGAGTTATAACGTTTATTGATAAATCTAGTTTCCGTAACTTGTTCTGAAAATACTTCTTTTTGAGAACCGTTGCATCTAATTCTCTGTATCTGAGAATTTCTGAAGAACGAAAACCTGTCTAAAATACGTTAAGCCTGATACTGCTGGTATCGCTTGAATTGTAATCCCAAGGAGAACTGCTTCCGGTCATCCCTGGTGTATACTATTGGTTGACTTCCTGAATCCAGAGTGTAGTTTTCATTAGCCCCTTGGACACCCTGATGTGATCGGACTTGCTGCTGCTTTGCCTTGGGAACTAGTCTTGTTCTTTAAACCTTGTCTATGTTTGTAAGTGCACCCTTCTGTACTATATATTTTTTACTTTCTGTGTCCTATTTACACTATATCATATTGATCATGGGAGATTGTTGTTACAGATTACAGTACCGCTTACATTAATCTGTGAATTGGTGAATATGATTGCCAACATAGCTGCATCTATGCTGAGAAGTTACTGATGGACATATACATCTGCTAATATGCGGTGGTAATTTGTACTTTCTGTGCCACTTTGGGACATTTTACTTTGGTTACTATTGAGGACTTTTAGATTGTGCAATTCATTCTATCTTATCATTTATTTTCTGACACTACTCAATTCATTTAATACTGGTTTCACAATTGAAAAAATATCTTTCTCCAAACATAAGCTGTATGTGTACCTGCTGTATGAGCTAATATTTATACTCTTCTATTTTTACTTCTTAGAACCTGTTTCCAAAACATACATAAGCACCTAATTTGGAATATTTAACAGAACTGTCTTAGGTCACATGATACAAAGTGCAGATCATTCTGACATTAAAGAAAATGTTATAGTCCAGCCGTTGTAGAGGCCTAGTTCATTATGTTTACTGTATTCTGTATTTGTCTGCTTATCCTTGTACTGTGCTTATTAGGGGTTTCAACTTGTCTGTGTATACCGGTAATCTTATTAGTACCTTTAAGAAATAATACCACTCTACTTAAATGATTATATATGTTGATGTATTGCAGAGGAAACTTATTACCGCTAAATTTAATTACTATATAGGTAAATTCAATAAAATATGGACTTGCTGAATTATCAAGTTATACAGGCCTGTTTATCAAAATGATCTTTCATAAACTAATGTGAAAGAGTGTTTTTATTCTGACAATAACGCTATTTTTAGATCGTATTAATAGGCTTTCTCTCCAGTTCCCCTACCCCTGCACAGCCTTCTCTGCATGCTGGCAGTGAAGGCTGAGCTCAGGCCCAGCCCATGTGATCACACATGCTGATCACTGTGTAAAAAAAGTAATACATACCAATACTCAAGGACATGTGATCGAAGCTGGTCACCTGATTGCTGTGCTTCTGCTGTAATCCCTGCTGCAGTAAATTTATGCTATGAAGCAGGCATCTCACTTTACAGCATCGGGGGTCACAGTGGAGCACAGGTTCAGATTTGCAGGGACAGAGTTTTCTTGCAAGCTCTATGCCTGCATGCAGTATTTGATGCATCCTTATAATATATTCAAAAATTGCATTGTGGATGTGGGTGGGTTTATCACATACCATGCAAGATGTGTATTGTGATAAATATGCCCTTTAGTGTCTTCTTCTCTCCTTTTTTATGTTACTTTTTGTTATTCTCACTTACGTTGTCAGTTGAGTCATGTTGACTAGATTTACCACCCATTAAAATGCATCATATTTAATAAAGACCCAATCAGATCATATTTTTTAGGGTGTAGTTAAGCTGTATAATGAAGGCTTTACCTACAGTGACTGCCTTTCTTGTAAAACGGAACATAGGGGTTTATTCTAGTTCATTCTTTCTGACAAAATCCTTCTTAGATGGACAAAACCATGTGCACTGCAGGGGGGCAGATGTAACATGTGCAGAGATAATTAGAATTGGGTGAGTTATTTTGTTTCTGTGCAGGGAAAATACTGACTGCATGATTTTACACTGCAATATAGATCTCACTTTGAAGAAAAACCCCACCCAAATCTAATTATCTCTGCACAAGTTACATCTGCCCCACCCGCAGTGCACATGGTTTTGTCCATCTAAGAAGGATTTTGTCAGAAAGAATGAACTAGAATAACCCCCATAGTGACATGGGGTGGGTTGGTAATAGAACAGGGCAGATTCCCATGAAGGCTGAGTGTAACAGACTGGTGGTGTGGGTGAAGGTAGAAGGTGGAAGGCTGGCAATGCAGGCATGTAAAGGAGACACTTTTTGGAAATTTTTCCCGAGCCACTTTTAATTCCCAATACACCCATGACACCAAGGAAAGGAATTGCCGTGGAATTAGCATAAAGTTGCAGATATAACTGCAGGAAAAGAAACCAGGATTGCGGCAACAGTTTCCAAGCCCTGTGAGGATGGATCCCATCCTATCAACAGACCCCTACTTACAGAAATTTCCAGGGCTGGTTTTCTATCCCAATACGCTGCTGTTGACAAATACTCAATGTAATAGTTGAACTAAAAGTAACAGAACTGATCTAGTCAGAAAAGATTATGTATAGTGTGATGGTGCAGACTTTCAGAACAGTTAAGTGACCAAGTCATTGAACATACTGGTACTGATAAAGTACATGGGTATACAGTAGGTTAGCGTTTTTGTCACTTAATAAAGTTGCAGATATTGAATGAGCTGACCGGGATACTGCATAAATCCAAGAAGACCGGCATGGAGTATATCGGATAAGAGCTTTATATTGCATAAAGTATAGGTGGACAGGACAGATATTCGTCAGTCAATGAGTGACAAGAGACAACCAAGGTCAAAGCCTGTCAAAGTCAGATAAAATACATGCAAGAGCAAGAAATGTGCCTGGGAAGTCAGAATGCCAAAGCAACCCAATCACTGCCACCTGCAAAGAGGACTAGGGCCTAAATAAAGGTCCAGTGTCCAAAAAATAAGTGTTACCAGACCTTATTTTGTTATATGTGATCAATGTTTATGAAGTGCACTTAATATATATGTGATATTTTTATTTATAGTTTTTAATACATTTTATTATTGAAATACATTGCCTATTATTGTACTGAGCACGACTGCGCCCTTTGAAAAGTACATGTCAGTGCAAACTACATTTTCTTTCTCTATTCCTTGATTAGTACGCATTTTCGAGGCCATTTGGTGATAAGTTCCTGCTACTTTATCGCTCTCCATACACGGGTTGATTGACAGGAATCCGGCGTTTGGGGATGGTAACCGAACGTTTTCTGGGAGTGTCCGGAAAAATGCAGACATGCCCAGGCGTGACATCAGCTCCTGCCGTGAACAGCCTGTTTCTATCGCAGCTGCCATGTAAATAGTAGGCTGCACACAGCGGATAAATCATTGGATGGTGAGCGTCTTCTGTATGGATTTTCTGCAAATTGTCGATCAGCATCATTTTTGCAAGCTGTGTACATCAATGTGCAGGCTTGCACAGGGCAGGATTTAATTCTGCTCAATCAGGTCAGAATAGCCCCCTATAATCTACTAGATTGTAAGGTCCTCTGAGCAGGGCCCTCTTCCCTCCTGTTGTCAAAGCCCACTTTTCTTCACATTTCACTCACAGCTCTCCTATACTCCAACACTCAGTTACCATCTTCGTCTGCATACTCATCTCCATCATTGGCCTTAAGCTGTAATGTGTATTGATCTGTGGCGCTCTTTATTTGTGCTCTATTTTTGTTATTTATTCAATGTTATGCCAAGCTTTGTCTCCCTGTATTGTTCCTTTGTACGGCGCTGCGAAACACTTGTGGCGCCTTTATAAATAAAATTATAATAATAATACTGTCCATGCAGAGTATGTCATTAATAGTGAGGAGATCAGCATTATAGATTATTTTACTATAAAGCTACTACAGAAATGATTGTTTGCTGGCGTTCTATTACAGATTTTTCCCCAAAGTATTAAAAAACCTGCCTAATGTATGTTTATTTTTTTGATATACCTTTTTGTTCGGTGTAGTTTTTGCTGCAACATTGAAAAATTAAAATGTTCCTTTAAACTACTTTGAAAAAAAAAAATATGCAGTATACAAATGTGACCATTAATTAATTGCTGGGAACCAGAAAAAATCCATGACTTTATTTCTGAACATTGCATTTGGATAATGTTCCATTAGAATAATCTGGTGTTTACTTTAAAACTCTGGTGGGAAAAGATGGAGCCAGACAAACAATTTAGCTTTGGCTGCTGTGAAGAAGAGAATTATCAGGATATTGTACGTGTTGTAATTTCTCTGCTCCATTTTTAGAGAAAAAAAAACCGATGAGCTGAGATTTTGTTCTTGTTGTCAGACTCTCAGGGGCAAACGCAGGATTTTCAGAAGGGGGTTTCCAGAAGGGCTGAGCAAAGTACGGAGATGGACACTTAGGTGACCCAGTATATGTTTTGATGTCCCGCGGGTGGTAGGGGGTATTATATCAACCGCTCAGCATGTAGGGCCTGGATCAGTAATTTCCCCTAATTACCCCTTTACTGCACAGATGGTGGGAGATGAGGTGGGAGAAGGGGGCATTGGGCTGAATGAAGGGGCCCTGATACATAACTTCCAGGGTGGTAGGGGATGTTTAATATGCAGAGGAGGGGTGTATAGTGGAGTGGGCTTATTATTCATAATTTTCTGGTGGAAGGACAACTTGCTTGACTGCAGATATCTCCAGTTCCCGGAAATAGATTTATTAGATTTTAATGGAATTAAAAACTAGAGAATCCCACCTACCAAATGGTACTAGGGATGAGGGGTTTAGAGTTCAGGAGGCAGAGCAATCTGCCAAGGAGTATATAAAACTACATACCAGGTGTGTGGAGCTGGAGCAGTAACCAGCTGCTTGAAGGCTGATATGTCTGGTTCTGGGAACAGTAGAGACAAGCTTCTAGTGTCCTTCAAAGGGGGAGAGTCACAGATTTTGGAATATATCCTTAGAAAAACTCTACGTCAAACAGAACCTGAAATATCTGACTGGGAACAGCAATTAACAGGCTTGGATGGGGACCACTGCTTTGAAGTCAGATATCTCCGGTTCCCAAGGTCCGATTTTAAAAAATCTTATACTCTTGGAAAGAGGGGACCCTCAGCTTTCAGACATTGGCCGTTAGACTCCTAGGGGGGTTTCTGGGTACTCGGAAACCCCCCCTGCGTGCGCTACTGACTCTGGTAATAAAATTGTAAGAGGTGGGGAAATTAAGCTGTTCACTAGGGACATAATGCAGATAAACCACACTTGCTCAGGAGATTAGGCTTATGGGAAACACCAAAGCCATTGTTTTACTGGGGGTTTACAGCATGACATTGACTTTACTAGAATAGAATTTCTTACTAAATACAGGCGTCTTCGTCTATGCTAGCTTCAATCAGTGCAATATTATGTTTTATGGCCAGAATTTAAAATGTCACAGTAACAGCCTCCTTGAATCTTAAGATAGTGGATGATTTCTAAGCTACTACATATGAATAATATCCTATAATATCCTAATATATGAATAAAATTCTGTCATAACATTAGGCCATTTTATCTAATAATAATCCATTGGTTAAAGCATTCACTCAGGTCATATCTCCCAACATTTAAAATAGCTGAATTAGTACACAGTCTTGCCTGGATTGTGATGGAATGGAGGGTGGACTTGGACATGTGTGTGCCTACAGTATGTAGTTCTGATTTGGAATGATGGGATAGTGGTCTCAAATAATAATAATATAACTAATTATCCACGCAACCTAACGTAATTCCTCTTTTCAGAATCCAATGTGAAATAGTAGGAAAAAGCAAAGGATGTCTCTTCTCTGGGTTGCCAAATTTGACTGCTCTAGACACATCTCCAAGATGTATAGCCATGGGTCCTCAAACTGCGGCCCTCCAGATGTTGTGAAACTACAATTCCCAGCATGCCTTGCCACAGTTTTAACACTACCTTATAGGAAAACTGTGGTAAGGCATGTTGGGATTTGTAGTTTCACCACATCTGGAGGGCCGCAGTTTGAGGACCCATGATGTATACCATCTATGGCTGTTGCTGTAAAAAAAAAGTTGCAAAAACTTGTATGTTGCATTAAAATATTTATTAATTGGGATTCTTATTATTATAATTTGTTTATAGGGCATTACAAAGTGTACACACTGCAGTACAAGAATAACAAAAGGATAAATAATAAGATAAAAACCGAGAAAGATTATACAAGAGAGATGAGATCTAATACACAGCAATCCGCAATCCCATTCCAGAAAAGGGCAGACATATGGGAACAAAATGACTGAGTCCATCAAAAAGTGGGGACAGACAAGAGATTGGGAAATGTGGGGTGGGAACCAATAGAAGAATGCTCTTTACTTATTGTCACAGAGGGGGATACACTATATGCTGCCACCCAATGCGGTATCTCTTTGACCAGCTGACGAACACCTCAAATATCTAAAACTATGGGGGTGATTCTGATGTAATCAGTCCCCCGCACGTTCGCACGGGGGGCCAATTTTTGGCGACTGTGCATAGTTATTTATGCGCATGTGCAACCCCTGTGTACGAGCGGCCACAAAGCTCACACACAGAAGTCTGGGCAAGGGGCGGCGGACCGGGGTATTCACCCATGAAAACGCCCAGCGTTTCATGGGCGTTCCTATGGAAATTCTGCGATGGGGCAGGCGGCTGACATCAGCGGATGTCAGCTGCCTGCCCGCTTTCTGCACAGGGCGCTCAGAGATCTGAGATCCACAACCAATCATTCGTTGGTTGCCGACCATAGAATGATTTCTCCCCCCGCACCCAAGGCTGCGAATGGATGATTATGCAAATCATCCATTCGCAGCTGTGCGGTGGATCGTTGGGGCTGCATCTGGTCAGCCTTGCGAGTCAACCAGAATAAGGTCCTATGTGAATTCTCAAGTCAATCAGCGTCCAGCCGGTCTTTCCAAAGTATGTTTTCAAATTCTACAGCTCTTCCCACCCCATCCACCACTGCCCGGATCCCCGCTGCCTGGACGCCGCTTCCCAGCTGCCACTGCTCACTGGCATACACCTGCTGATCGGACCGACACATCATGGGCGCTACAAAGCACCAGCAATGTGCCACTGATGGGTCTGAACCGATATATTTTTTTATTTTTATTTTTGAATATACGTTTTTATTATTTTCACATGTCAGATACAATCAAAATCACAGGTCAATGTGCAATCAAGATAAATGAGATAACAGCGATTGTTTGACTACAGGGATCTGATAACACTAATTTGTACATTCTTGCTTTTTAGATTAGTGATAGCTTAGGTAGACCGTTTGTCCATAGAGCTCAAGCCGGAGCAAGTCTGCAGGTCTCGGGTGGTCATCCGTGACCTTACGAAAGGATGATGCATAACTATCACTGTGTAACCCTTACTATAAAAAAAAAAAACTTCTATCTCTTGAATTCTTACACTTCAACTATTGCAAACTTCTGTTGTAGTTGAGAGTGTCTAAAGTATATCAGAAGGAAAGAAAAGGAAGGGGGAGAAAGAATAGAAGTATGAAAGGGGGGGAGAAAAAGGGAGGGAGGGGTAAGGTGATTTAGATTTCCTGAGGTCTCCCAAGGGCGACCCGCCACCCATTTGGCCCCCGCCCCCCACCCATCAGTCCACAATCATGTCAACATCTAGGGGGTTCCGCCGATATAATAGTAGGTTCGTCTTGCGCAGGTTGGTGTGGCATTTTTCTGTGTATGGCCTCAATTGAGATAAGTGGTTTTTAGTCTAATTCTTAGTCTGAGGGAGTGTGGGTATTGAGAGCTGCTGTTGAACGTAATAGTGACCAGCTTTGAGTTTCTGAAAAATTAATTATTTTTGCTTGTGTATCAATGTCCATGGTTTTGATATATAATTCCCATTTCTTTCTAAATTTACGGTCACCTGCGACAGAATTCTCATGTAGATATTTCCTGTCATAGTACATTTGTTCTAGCAGCATTCTGGTTAACTCCCCCAGAGTAGGAGCAGCCTTGTTTATCCACCTTTTCAATATTAATTTCTTAGCAATAGTAAAAATAATAGTAAGTAATAATACTCTACTTCCATACTGGCAAAAAATTGGTACCATCAGACATTTTACATCACCCTTTGTTTCAGGACACATATACCAATTGGGTCCAATTACACAAAACTCTTAAGGGAAAAAGGAACACCTCGACATATGTCCACCTCTGGGGGAACCCATCTTTCACACCATCCCTTCAGAATCCCATAATTTCACAATGGCGGGAGAAGGGACTACACTTGGCCAGTCAAATTTTTGATCCTGGAGGCACCATACTCACCTTTGCTACTCTGAAGGACATATACTCACTCCCGAACTCACATTTCTTCACATACTTACAAACACGACATTATGTACAATCCCTGGAAAACGCAAAACAACTACAACCTGTCACGTGTCCAATACTGAAAATTATTAGGAAATGGGAGCTCCAACCATACAAACTTAAACACATCTACACAATACTGGTAAATGACTCAGCGACTAATTTGATGAAGCTTAATGCGGACAGATGGCACCACGATATTGTCGAGATCACAGAGAGTGGGGATCTCATGGGGAATTTTGTAAACACCATGCGTATCCTACACTCAGCATATTTGCAAGAAGTGCACCTCAAAACGCTACACAGGGCATATCTGCCACCAAATATCAGAGCACATTTCATTCCAGAGGACGGGAAATGCCCCAAATGCAGAGGCCGGGGCGCCTCCTTTTATCACTCCTTCTGGGAATGCTATAAAATAAGACGCTTCTGGAATAAGATATTTACCTTTGTAAATGGCAAGTTCCAGATGCACCTGCTACCACAGCCCAAGGCATGTTTATGCATCAATTTCTCGGACTGGGAGGATGACGAACGACACAAAAAGGTATTCCCATTACTTACTATTATTTTTACTATTGCTAAGAAATTAATATTGAAAAGGTGGATAAACAAGGCTGCTCCTACTCTGGGGGAGTTAACCAGAATGCTGCTAGAACAAATGTACTATGACAGGAAATATCTACATGAGAATTCTGTCGCAGGTGACCGTAAATTTAGAAAGAAATGGGAATTATATATCAAAACCATGGACATTGATACACAAGCAAAAATAATTAATTTTTCAGAAACTCAAAGCTGGTCACTATTACGTTCAACAGCAGCTCTCAATACCCACACTCCCTCAGACTAAGAATTAGACTAAAAACCACTTATCTCAATTGAGGCCATACACAGAAAAATGCCACACCAACCTGCGCAAGACGAACCTACTATTATATCGGCGGAACCCCCTAGATGTTGACATGATTGTGGACTGATGGGTGGGGGGCGGGGGCCAAATGGGTGGCGGGTCGCCCTTGGGAGACCTCAGGAAATCTAAATCACCTTACCCCTCCCTCCCTTTTTCTCCCCCCCTTTCATACTTCTATTCTTTCTCCCCCTTCCTTTTCTTTCCTTCTGATATACTTTAGACACTCTCAACTACAACAGAAGTTTGCAATAGTTGAAGTGTAAGAATTCAAGAGATAGAAGTTTTTTTTTTTTATAGTAAGGGTTACACAGTGATAGTTATGCATCATCCTTTCGTAAGGTCACGGATGACCACCCGAGACCTGCAGACTTGCTCCGGCTTGAGCTCTATGGACAAACGGTCTACCTAAGCTATCACTAATCTAAAAAGCAAGAATGTACAAATTAGTGTTATCAGATCCCTGTAGTCAAACAATCGCTGTTATCTCATTTATCTTGATTGCACATTGACCTGTGATTTTGATTGTATCTGACATGTGAAAATAATAAAAACGTATATTCAAAAAAAAAAATAAAAAAATATATCGGTTCAGACCCATCAGTGGCACATTGCTGGTGCTTTGTAGCGCCCATGATGTGTCGGTCCGATCAGCAGGTGTATGCCAGTGAGCAGTGGCAGCTGGGAAGCGGCGTCCAGGCAGCGGGGATCCGGGCAGTGGTGGATGGGGTGGGAAGAGCTGTAGAATTTGAAAACATACTTTGGAAAGACCGGCTGGACGCTGATTGACTTGAGAATTCACATAGGACCTTATTCTGGTTGACTCGCAAGGCTGACCAGATGCAGCCCCAACGATCCACCGCACAGCTGCGAATGGATGATTTGCATAATCATCCATTCGCAGCCTTGGGTGCGGGGGGAGAAATCATTCTATGGTCGGCAACCAACGAATGATTGGTTGTGGATCTCAGATCTCTGAGCGCCCTGTGCAGAAAGCGGGCAGGCAGCTGACATCCGCTGATGTCAGCCGCCTGCCCCATCGCAGAATTTCCATAGGAACGCCCATGAAACGCTGGGCGTTTTCATGGGTGAATACCCCGGTCCGCCGCCCCTTGCCCAGACTTCTGTGTGTGAGCTTTGTGGCCGCTCGTACACAGGGGTTGCACATGCGCATAAATAACTATGCACAGTCGCCAAAAATTGGCCCCCCGTGCGAACGTGCGGGGGACTGATTACATCAGAATCACCCCCATAGTTTTAGATATTTGAGGTGTTCGTCAGCTGGTCAAAGAGATACCGCATTGGGTGGCAGCATATAGTGTATCCCCCTCTGTGACAATAAGTAAAGAGCATTCTTCTATTGGTTCCCACCCCACATTTCCCAATCTCTTGTCTGTCCCCACTTTTTGATGGACTCAGTCATTTTGTTCCCATATGTCTGCCCTTTTCTGGAATGGGATTGCGGATTGCTGTGTATTAGATCTCATCTCTCTTGTATAATCTTTCTCGGTTTTTATCTTATTATTTATCCTTTTGTTATTCTTGTACTGCAGTGTGTACACTTTGTAATGCCCTATAAACAAATTATAATAATAAGAATCCCAATTAATAAATATTTTAATGCAACATACAAGTTTTTGCAACTTTTTTTTTACAGCAACAGCCATAGATGGTATACATCATGGGTCCTCAAACTGCGGCCCTCCAGATGTGGTGAAACTACAAATCCCAACATGCCTTGCCACAGTTTTCCTATAAGGTAGTGTTAAAACTGTGGCAAGGCATGCTGGGAATTGTAGTTTCACAACATCTGGAGGGCCGCAGTTTGAGGACCCATGGCTATACATCTTGGAGATGTGTCTAGAGCAGTCAAATTTGGCAACCCAGAGAAGAGACATCCTTTGCTTTTTCCTACTATTTCACATTGGATTCTGAAAAGAGGAATTACGTTAGGTTGCGTGGATAATTAGTTATATTATTATTATTTGAGACCACTATCCCATCATTCCAAATCAGAACTACATACTGTAGGCACACACATGTCCAAGTCCACCCTCCATTCCATCACAATCCAGGCAAGACTGTGTACTAATTCAGCTATTTTAAATGTTGGGAGATATGACCTGAGTGAATGCTTTAACCAATGGATTATTATTAGATAAAATGGCCTAATGTTATGACAGAATTTTATTCATATATTAGGATATTATAGGATATTATTCATATGTAGTAGCTTAGAAATCATCCACTATCTTAAGATTCAAGGAGGCTGTTACTGTGACATTTTAAATTCTGGCCATAAAACATAATATTGCACTGATTGAAGCTAGCATAGACGAAGACGCCTGTATTTAGTAAGAAATTCTATTCTAGTAAAGTCAATGTCATGCTGTAAACCCCCAGTAAAACAATGGCTTTGGTGTTTCCCATAAGCCTAATCTCCTGAGCAAGTGTGGTTTATCTGCATTATGTCCCTAGTGAACAGCTTAATTTCCCCACCTCTTACAATTTTATTACCAGAGTCAGTAGCGCACGCAGGGGGGGTTTCCGAGTACCCAGAAACCCCCCTAGGAGTCTAACGGCCAATGTCTGAAAGCTGAGGGTCCCCTCTTTCCAAGAGTATAAGATTTTTTAAAATCGGACCTTGGGAACCGGAGATATCTGACTTCAAAGCAGTGGTCCCCATCCAAGCCTGTTAATTGCTGTTCCCAGTCAGATATTTCAGGTTCTGTTTGACGTAGAGTTTTTCTAAGGATATATTCCAAAATCTGTGACTCTCCCCCTTTGAAGGACACTAGAAGCTTGTCTCTACTGTTCCCAGAACCAGACATATCAGCCTTCAAGCAGCTGGTTACTGCTCCAGCTCCACACACCTGGTATGTAGTTTTATATACTCCTTGGCAGATTGCTCTGCCTCCTGAACTCTAAACCCCTCATCCCTAGTACCATTTGGTAGGTGGGATTCTCTAGTTTTTAATTCCATTAAAATCTAATAAATCTATTTCCGGGAACTGGAGATATCTGCAGTCAAGCAAGTTGTCCTTCCACCAGAAAATTATGAATAATAAGCCCACTCCACTATACACCCCTCCTCTGCATATTAAACATCCCCTACCACCCTGGAAGTTATGTATCAGGGCCCCTTCATTCAGCCCAATGCCCCCTTCTCCCACCTCATCTCCCACCATCTGTGCAGTAAAGGGGTAATTAGGGGAAATTACTGATCCAGGCCCTACATGCTGAGCGGTTGATATAATACCCCCTACCACCCGCGGGACATCAAAACATATACTGGGTCACCTAAGTGTCCATCTCCGTACTTTGCTCAGCCCTTCTGGAAACCCCCTTCTGAAAATCCTGCGTTTGCCCCTGAGAGTCTGACAACAAGAACAAAATCTCAGCTCATCGGTTTTTTTTTCTCTAAAAATGGAGCAGAGAAATTACAACACGTACAATATCCTGATAATTCTCTTCTTCACAGCAGCCAAAGCTAAATTGTTTGTCTGGCTCCATCTTTTCCCACCAGAGTTTTAAAGTAAACACCAGATTATTCTAATGGAACATTATCCAAATGCAATGTTCAGAAATAAAGTCATGGATTTTTTCTGGTTCCCAGCAATTAATTAATGGTCACATTTGTATACTGCATATTTTTTTTTTTCAAAGTAGTTTAAAGGAACATTTTAATTTTTCAATGTTGCAGCAAAAACTACACCGAACAAAAAGGTATATCAAAAAAATAAACATACATTAGGCAGGTTTTTTAATACTTTGGGGAAAAATCTGTAATAGAACGCCAGCAAACAATCATTTCTGTAGTAGCTTTATAGTAAAATAATCTATAATGCTGATCTCCTCACTATTAATGACATACTCTGCATGGACAGTATTATTATTATAATTTTATTTATAAAGGCGCCACAAGTGTTTCGCAGCGCCGTACAAAGGAACAATACAGGGAGACAAAGCTTGGCATAACATTGAATAAATAACAAAAATAGAGCACAAATAAAGAGCGCCACAGATCAATACACATTACAGCTTAAGGCCAATGATGGAGATGAGTATGCAGACGAAGATGGTAACTGAGTGTTGGAGTATAGGAGAGCTGTGAGTGAAATGTGAAGAAAAGTGGGCTTTGACAACAGGAGGGAAGAGGGCCCTGCTCAGAGGACCTTACAATCTAGTAGATTATAGGGGGCTATTCTGACCTGATTGAGCAGAATTAAATCCTGCCCTGTGCAAGCCTGCACATTGATGTACACAGCTTGCAAAAATGATGCTGATCGACAATTTGCAGAAAATCCATACAGAAGACGCTCACCATCCAATGATTTATCCGCTGTGTGCAGCCTACTATTTACATGGCAGCTGCGATAGAAACAGGCTGTTCACGGCAGGAGCTGATGTCACGCCTGGGCATGTCTGCATTTTTCCGGACACTCCCAGAAAACGTTCGGTTACCATCCCCAAACGCCGGATTCCTGTCAATCAACCCGTGTATGGAGAGCGATAAAGTAGCAGGAACTTATCACCAAATGGCCTCGAAAATGCGTACTAATCAAGGAATAGAGAAAGAAAATGTAGTTTGCACTGACATGTACTTTTCAAAGGGCGCAGTCGTGCTCAGTACAATAATAGGCAATGTATTTCAATAATAAAATGTATTAAAAACTATAAATAAAAATATCACATATATATTAAGTGCACTTCATAAACATTGATCACATATAACAGAATAAGGTCTGGTAACACTTATTTTTTGGACACTGGACCTTTATTTAGGCCCTAGTCCTCTTTGCAGGTGGCAGTGATTGGGTTGCTTTGGCATTCTGACTTCCCAGGCACATTTCTTGCTCTTGCATGTATTTTATCTGACTTTGACAGGCTTTGACCTTGGTTGTCTCTTGTCACTCATTGACTGACGAATATCTGTCCTGTCCACCTATACTTTATGAAATATAAAGCTCTTATCCGATATACTCCATGCCGGTCTTCTTGGATTTATGCAGTATCCCGGTCAGCTCATTCAATATCTGCAACTTTATTAAGTGACAAAAACGCTAACCTACTGTATACCCATGTACTTTATCAGTACCAGTATGTTCAATGACTTGGTCACTTAACTGTTCTGAAAGTCTGCACCATCACACTATACATAATCTTTTCTGACTAGATCAGTTCTGTTACTTTTAGTTCAACTATTACATTGAGTATTTGTCAACAGCAGCGTATTGGGATAGAAAACCAGCCCTGGAAATTTCTGTAAGTAGGGGTCTGTTGATAGGATGGGATCCATCCTCACAGGGCTTGGAAACTGTTGCCGCAATCCTGGTTTCTTTTCCTGCAGTTATATCTGCAACTTTATGCTAATTCCACGGCAATTCCTTTCCTTGGTGTCATGGGTGTATTGGGAATTAAAAGTGGCTCGGGAAAAATTTCCAAAAAGTGTCTCCTTTACATGCCTGCATTGCCAGCCTTCCACCTTCTACCTTCACCCACACCACCAGTCTGTTACACTCAGCCTTCATGGGAATCTGCCCTGTTCTATTACCAACCCACCCCATGTCACTATGGGGGTTATTCTGAACAATTCATGCAAACCATGATAGCCACACTTATCCCTTTCACTGAAGAGAATCTCATAGTGGGAGGAGACCTTAATTTAATAGCCTCAGCATCCCTGGACAGATCAAATACTCAGATAAAACCTCCTTCTCCCCCAAAGGTGGACATATCGTTATTTCAAGAATCACTTCAAATCATTGATGTATGGAGGGCACATCATCCATTAGAAAGAGATTTCACATGCCTTTCCTCCGCACACGGATCATTCTCACGTATTGATTACATTTTTACCTCACATACCCTATTCCCACAACTTACACAATCTTCTATAAAGCCGATAATCCTTTCAGACCACGCAATGGTAGTTACAACGCTTCAGACATCAGAACAGGTGCACACCAATAAACTTTCCCATCTAGGTTCTGTAAATCTAACACCTTCAAAACACTATTAGAAACTGAAATACAGAGATACTGCACAGATAACGCAGAGACAGCAAAGTCCAGCCCCTCCTTGTTCTGGATGACACTGAAGCCGGTACTAAGAGGTGCTGTCATATCTTTTACAGCGGCCTCAAACAAAAATTATACGAAAAAATACCTCACTTTACAACAAACTCTAACTAATGCGTACCAAAAATACAGAGACGCCCCCTCACAGACATTCAAACAAAACTATCTGCTTGCAAAAACTCATTTTAATGAATATCTGACAGACATGGGAGACAGATATCTCTTCTCGGTACACTATAAATTCCATCGCTTTGGAAATAAAACCGGGAAATTGCTATCCACCCTACTAAAAGGTACACAGAAGCCTTCTATAGTCCTCCCACTCCGCCTACCGGATGGGTCATTAACCTCCACAAACGAGCAGATTGCCCACACAATGCAACAATTTTACGAAGCACTTTATTCCTCCTCCATTAAAGAACCCTCAAACCCACCTACATCACCACACTCCGTATGCTCTTCTCCCAAAGCATGGGACTCACTAACCTTCCCAACCTTAACAACATCTATGGTAGAATCTTTAAATGCAAAAGTGACGACAGAGGAAACATCGGCGGTCATTCGCAGACTGAAACCCAATAAAGCACCAGGCCCAGATGGATACAGTGGGGAGTTTTACAAATCCATGGCCCACTTACTTACTCCCATCTTAGCTGCAGCCTTTAATGACATAATAAAATCACAGACTCCCCCGCTCCACTTTAATTCGGCCATTCTAAAAATTCTCCCCAAACCAGACAGAGATCTGACATTACCGGGCTCATACCGCCCGATCTCATTACTTAATCTTGACTACAAAATTCTAGCATCAATTATGGCAAACAGACTAAAACCCCTAATGACACACATTATACACCCTGACCAGACAGGGTTTATTGCTGGCAGAAATTCAGTAGTAAATGTCAGGAAAGTCATCGCAGCACTGGTCGCCTCCCAAAAATTCCCCCCACAAAAGCAAGCAGCAATATTGGCACTAGACGCAGAGAAGGCCTTCGACTTCATAGAATGGCCCCACTTATATGACACCCTTAGTAAGTTTAAATTCCCTGAAGCCTTCATAAATATAATACATATACTCTACCACTGTCCCCGAACTCAAATCTCCTGTAACGGTATTTTATCCAGCCCCTTCACAATAAAGAAAGGTACCAGACAGGGGTGCCCACTATCACCCCTGTTATTTGCTATTGCCCTAGAACCCCTAGCTATGCTTCTCAGAGACTCACACATTTATAAAGGTATACAGATTGGTACAAAGGAACTAAAAATCGCATTGTTTGCAGATGACATGCTTTTGTTCATCTCAGACCCTCTCACCTCACTCCCGGAAATCCTTAGGCTTATACATATTTTTGGCAGCACTGCAGGATATAAAATTAATGCTGCAAAATCAGAATTATTACCCATCAACATCCCCGCAGAAACCCTTCTTCAACTGCACTCAACTACCTCCCTAAAAATCACGCAGACCCACTTCAAATACTTAGGGATACTGATACCAAAGCTACCCTCAGACATCTATACTTTAAACTATACGAAAACAATATCTTCCATTGCCGCAAAGCTAGAAGGCTGGATGAACCTGCCGATTTCATTACTGGGCAGGATCGCCATAATAAAGTCAATAATCTTCCCTAAGATACTATATGTCATGCAATTACTGCCATTTCGCATTTCTAAGGAAGATGATCAAAAATTTAAAAAGGCCTCAACTAGATTCTTGTGGCAAGGGAAAAAATCTAAGATAGCATACACTAAGTTAACATTAACCAGAGAGGAAGGAGGGGGGGGACTACCGGACGTTAAAGCTTACTCTACTTCCATACTGGCAAGATATGCCATAGACTGGATACTAGGCCACAGCAAGTTTACCGAGTTAACACTAGACCAAGAAATCTTTAAACCATACTCACTTAATGCATTATTATCTTAGATTTTTTCCCTTGCCACAAGAATCTAGTTGAGGCCTTTTTAAATTTTTGATCATCTTCCTTAGAAATGCGAAATGGCAGTAATTGCATGACATATAGTATCTTAGGGAAGATTATTGACTTTATTATGGCGATCCTGCCCAGTAATGAAATCGGCAGGTTCATCCAGCCTTCTAGCTTTGCGGCAATGGAAGATATTGTTTTCGTATAGTTTAAAGTATAGATGTCTGAGGGTAGCTTTGGTATCAGTATCCCTAAGTATTTGAAGTGGGTCTGCGTGATTTTTAGGGAGGTAGTTGAGTGCAGTTGAAGAAGGGTTTCTGCGGGGATGTTGATGGGTAATAATTCTGATTTTGCAGCATTAATTTTATATCCTGCAGTGCTGCCAAAAATATGTATAAGCCTAAGGATTTCCGGGAGTGAGGTGAGAGGGTCTGAGATGAACAAAAGCATGTCATCTGCAAACAATGCGATTTTTAGTTCCTTTGTACCAATCTGTATACCTTTATAAATGTGTGAGTCTCTGAGAAGCATAGCTAGGGGTTCTAGGGCAATAGCAAATAACAGGGGTGATAGTGGGCACCCCTGTCTGGTACCTTTCTTTATTGTGAAGGGGCTGGATAAAATACCGTTACAGAAAATTTGAGTTCGGGGACAGTGGTAGAGTATATGTATTATATTTATGAAGGCTTCAGGGAATTTAAACTTACTAAGGGTGTCATATAAGTGGGGCCATTCTATGAAGTCGAAGGCCTTCTCTGCGTCTAGTGCCAATATTGCTGCTTGCTTTTGTGGGGGGAATTTTTGGGAGGCGACCAGTGCTGCGATGACTTTCCTGACATTTACTACTGAATTTCTGCCAGCAATAAACCCTGTCTGGTCAGGGTGTATAATGTGTGTCATTAGGGGTTTTAGTCTGTTTGCCATAATTGATGCTAGAATTTTGTAGTCAAGATTAAGTAATGAGATCGGGCGGTATGAGCCCGGTAATGTCAGATCTCTGTCTGGTTTGGGGAGAATTTTTAGAATGGCCGAATTAAAGTGGAGCGGGGGAGTCTGTGATTTTATTATGTCATTAAAGGCTGCAGCTAAGATGGGAGTAAGTAAGTGGGCCATGGATTTGTAAAACTCCCCACTGTATCCATCTGGGCCTGGTGCTTTATTGGGTTTCAGTCTGCGAATGACCGCCGATGTTTCCTCTGTCGTCACTTTTGCATTTAAAGATTCTACCATAGATGTTGTTAAGGTTGGGAAGGTTAGTGAGTCCCATGCTTTGGGAGAAGAGCATACGGAGTGTGGTGATGTAGGTGGGTTTGAGGGTTCTTTAATGGAGGAGGAATAAAGTGCTTCGTAAAATTGTTGCATTGTGTGGGCAATCTGCTCGTTTGTGGAGGTTAATGACCCATCCGGTAGGCGGAGTGGGAGGACTATAGAAGGCTTCTGTGTACCTTTTAGTAGGGTGGATAGCAATTTCCCGGTTTTATTTCCAAAGCGATGGAATTTATAGTGTACCGAGAAGAGATATCTGTCTCCCATGTCTGTCAGATATTCATTAAAATGAGTTTTTGCAAGCAGATAGTTTTGTTTGAATGTCTGTGAGGGGGCGTCTCTGTATTTTTGGTACGCATTAGTTAGAGTTTGTTGTAAAGTGAGGTATTTTTTCGTATAATTTTTGTTTGAGGCCGCTGTAAAAGATATGACAGCACCTCTTAGTACCGGCTTCAGTGTCATCCAGAACAAGGAGGGGCTGGACTTTGCTGTCTCTGCGTTATCTGTGCAGTATCTCTGTATTTCAGTTTCTAATAGTGTTTTGAAGGTGTTAGATTTACAGAACCTAGATGGGAAAGTTTATTGGTGTGCACCTGTTCTGATGTCTGAAGCGTTGTAACTACCATTGCGTGGTCTGAAAGGATTATCGGCTTTATAGAAGATTGTGTAAGTTGTGGGAATAGGGTATGTGAGGTAAAAATGTAATCAATACGTGAGAATGATCCGTGTGCGGAGGAAAGGCATGTGAAATCTCTTTCTAATGGATGATGTGCCCTCCATACATCAATGATTTGAAGTGATTCTTGAAATAACGATATGTCCACCTTTGGGGGAGAAGGAGGTTTTATCTGAGTATTTGATCTGTCCAGGGATGCTGAGGCTATTAAATTAAGGTCTCCTCCCACTATGAGATTCTCTTCAGTGAAAGGGATAAGTGTGGCTATCATGGTTTGCATGAATTGTTCAGAATATGGTGTTGGAGCGTAGATGTTTGCTAGTGTGTATTTCTTACCCGCCATGCAGACAGAGGCCACCGCGTACCTGCCGTTTTCATCTGTTATTGTGTTGGAGACCTCCAACGGGATATGGCGTTTTGCCAGAATGGCTACACCTCTTTTCTTCGATGAGAAGGATGATGACGCTACCACAGACCATCCCAGCATCTGCAATTTCATAGTCTCGGACTGGGTTAGATGCGTTTCCTGCAAAAAGGCCAGATCAATATTATTTTTGTTCAAGTACATCAACACCTTCCTGCGCTTAGCTGGGGAGTTTATGCCCCCAATGTTCCAGGAGCATATATTAAGTTCAGGCATGATACAAGATATCAATCGGACAGAATAGGCACAGTGGGAGGCGGAGACCTCCAGGGGGCCGGCCACCCGCAGGCCGACATCTCCCTGAAGACAGTATGAGTGGTTGAGCTCTATCACCTGAAGAGTGGGGTGAGGGTTTGGACAGTGTTAGGTGTAAAAAAGAGGGTAGAGAGGGAAGAAAGAAGAGGAGTATAGGTAAAATCTTCCTTAGTCGGAAGCAGCAATTTAAGGCCCCAAGGGTTTTATCCCTTTGGGGAAGACTTCCGAGAGAAAAAAACATAAAAAACAAACATTAGATGTAACATAACTAACGTCGGCTATCATCTCAGTCTACCCGCCCCCCTATTTTGAATTCAAAGAGTGCATGTAACTGTATGAAATGGTATGACAGCTCTTTTAAAACTATGCACGCACATAACCATTTAAAATTTTGTCAGCGACTTAATTCTGACTGTATTCTAACTTTAACACAACTAGAATAACTCGGCTAAAATCTTGGAAGGTCTGAGAGTTTCAGAGTAGCCGGTGACAATTTGCTTGCGGTGGGGGAGGGGGGGGTGGTAGCAGGGTGGGTGTAATGGGGTTAAGGGGGTATGAGGGGGGGGGGAGAGTGGGAGGGGGAGGAAGGGTGGGGGGGGGGGGAGAAAGGGTGATGATTTTTGGGTAACGTGGCGATGAAGAAGAGCTCTTCCCAGCTTCTCATAGTTCAGGTCAATGAAGGGAGAACTTAGTTGGATAAGCTTGGAAATGCTTGCTGGGCATCGTATGAGGTAGACGACCAAGGTGGAAGCAAAAAAAAACCTCGCCGTTCCGAAGGAGATTATCTGTACATGTAAGTCTGAGGAGGTAATGCTTCATACGCGGTCTTTATCTTGTCAGCATGCTTCAGGTTTAGCGAACATTTTCATTCTTTTAAGTGATGTTATCTGTGATGTCTGCTGAGGAGGAATTCGCCAGCTCTCTGATGTAGGCGGCTGCATCTTTAGGAGTGGTAAAGTCCTTAAACGTACTGCCGTCGTATATTCTCATTTTTGCCGGGTAAAGGAGGCCAAATCTGCGTCCTTCTGTTGCCAGTTGTGAGCAAAGGGGCGAAAAAGCTTTTCTTGCTTTTGATAGCTCAGCCGAATAGTCTTGAAAGACATGAAGCCTGTTTCCTTCCCATGAGAGATCTTTAATTTTCCTGGAGGCTGACCATATTTCCATTTTGTGGAGGTAATTTAGGCACCTAAATAACGTGACACGCGGACGGGGTCTGGAGGGTGTTGGAGGGGGGCCTACCCTGTGGACCCTCTCTATAACCAGATCTTGGCAGGCTGACTCAATGTGCAATAGTGAGGGCAGGGTGACTCGCACAAAATGGGCCAACGCCGGGCCTTTGATTGCTTCGGGTAAGCCCACCAGGCGTATGTTCTGTCTGCGCGACCTGTTTTCCAGGTCCTCCACTCTATTCCAGAGTTGATAATTTTCAGTGTCTAGCCTTTTCATGGCATGCTGTATGTCAGAGACCTCATGGGTTATCGCTCCAATCTGGTTTTCATTTACTGTGACTCTGTGAGATAATTGCTGGAGTTGGCCTGTAATGTCAGCTACTGCTTTAGAAAGCAGAGGTGTCATGGCTGCCTGTATCGCTTCTATAACTTCTCTATAAGTGACTGGTGCATCGGGGCCTTTACTCACTGTACTGCTGGGTTCATGCTCTCCTCCTGCAGCTTTCTTAGAAGCAGGCATCTCTCTGTCGCCGTTATCTGCAGGCGCCCTCCGTCTTTCCTGACGCTGCGGCTGTGCCTGTGATGCCGCGTGCTGCGTCTGCTGCGAGCGTGGCGGTGTCTGTGACCCCGACGGGTTCCTGCTCTGCTCCATTCGTCCGGCTCCCCCACGAGTCTCAAGGTAGGGGGTGATTTGTGGTGGTTCCCGAGGCTTAAAAGCCGTGTAACTGCGGTTTAGGGTAGGGCGGGAGACGGAGCTGAGGTTCGGAGCTCCTCACTCCATTAAGCCGGAAGCGGAAGTGAACCGATATATTTAATGTGCAGCTCGTCCGACCTCCCCACTCTGACCCAATGCGCACAGGGCCGCGCATCGGGTTGGAGGGGATGTCAAACACATTTGATTTGACAAGATTTCTTTGCTCGATCCATCTAGATTAGATAAAATCGGCCCAAATCGGACAAGTGTTTGGGCACCTTAAGTTACATTTCACTGTAAAGTATAGAATGTTCATACTCTACTTAACTATGCAATATCAATCATATGACTATATGACTACAGTTCATGTATTATAAAACTGAACTATATATATATATATATATATATATATATATATATATATATATATATATATATATATATATATATATATATATATATATATATATATTAGAAATAGTAATATACTATGATAAATTTCAATTTTACCTATATAAACAAAATAACTGGTTCAAGATTGGGCCACCTACCTACCAACAATATAATATAGTACCAAACTACATGAAGTATTGTCAGTTACAAGCTGCCTAAAGGCACTTGTCAGATTTAACAGGGCAATGTATGTCAGTACTGTCACTCAGTAGTATACGCTCTCTACCCTGTTGATAAATGGGGAATGTTGTGGAGGAGAGCTTTGTACTTGCCAGTGTTCTGCAAGCTGAAGCATAATGACTGTTTGGCAGAACCTTTGAAATCGTCTTGTGAGAGCGAGCATAGGCATATTTTATAACCGTGTTCATATGATCCCAAATTAAATATTGTTTTTTCAGTTCTAAACTAAATAATTTGCGTTCTCTGAGAAAATGCATGTGTAGCTGTGCTCGATTTACATTAGGAAAGCTCATACAGCTTGTGATTATTGAAGCTCAGGGTTTCCAGGCCTCGCTCTCCATGTGACATGAGCTTTCAGTTAGCCAATAGCATATTTACTTATATTTTATATTGAAGTGTTGCCAGTTACAGGGTTTTACACTGTAATGTTATATCTGTGGATTGATGAAAAAGATGGTTGTGGCAACAGTTGTATTATCATTTCTGACCTCTTAATAAGTATTATATTCTGTAGTTTTGCAGTTCTCCCACTCACACTTCCAAGAACGTAGCTATCAATTACCTGCCGATCTCCTTATGATCTTTTCATTTCGGAGACTACTGTATTTCATATCCAATAACCATGCCACCACCACT
This sequence comes from Crinia signifera, assembly GCF_055691185.1. Classification (NCBI taxonomy): domain Eukaryota; kingdom Metazoa; phylum Chordata; class Amphibia; order Anura; family Myobatrachidae; genus Crinia; species Crinia signifera. Next base: position 180,249,377 of record NC_139217.1, on the reverse strand, counting down.
TCACAGTAAACTGTAGACCGCAGCAAAATTACAACCTTGGGGCCTAATTCAGGCTTGACCACTAATTAGAGAATACGCAAATCGAGTGATTATCGACCAAATGCAAGTACCCTTTGCCCATGCGTGAGCAGCTACTGTATATCCCTGGTTACACTAATTTTAAAAAAAAATGGTTTCTCGTGGTTCACACATGTGAGTACAACACAATACATAAACAAGCCCTGAAAAGTATCAGTGTGATTTCATCAACAAGTCGATCTTAAGGCCCCTAGCCACTAGTGCAGTGGTTCTCAACCTTGGTCCTAGGGACCTCCCAACAGTGCACGTTTTCCAGCTCGCCATACAAAACCATAGTTAAAATAATTAGCTCCACCTGTGTTCTTTTAAAATGTGTCAGTGAATAATGAGTGCACCTGCTGGTTGACCTGGAAAACATGCACTATTGGGGGTCCTTAGGACTGAGGTTGAGAACCACTGCACTAGTGTGTTAATTGCAACTTTTCAGCCGATTCCAGCATCCAGAATGAGGGATTGGATGAAAAGTGGCCATATCGCATATCGATGAGCATGATCCCATGCTCATCGGATCAGAATCGCATATCGTCATAGCTGCCATTGGATCTTGCAGCAATGAATAGGATTGTTTTATCTGCTGTCTAGCTGCTTAGTGAGTTGGCGGGATATATATATATATATATATATATATATATATATATATATATATATATATATATATATATATATATATATATATATATATATATATATATATATATATATATATATATATATACCAACAATAGTGTCTTCAGCGCCCCAACTCTGTAATGTCCAACATAAAAATATTTCAATAAAAATATTGACAAGAAACAATTGCAGTGGTTCTTTTATAAGAAGCTTTTCTTTTTATTTTCAGTACATCTGACCAACACCCAATGCGTTTCGTCTCGTTAGAGACTTCATCAGGGGTACATGATCTAAAATATAACATACATTTTGTAAGACACATAACATTTTTTGGACATTACATTTATATAAAACATGATACTCATTATAAAAATTGATAAGAGTACATATGTAGTACATGAAAGGTATATACATAGTACATAAAAGTATATAAAAGTATATATAATGATAGGAGAAGGAGAGACTAGGATAAAGGAGGATGAAGAGGACCAATTATTTTACACATACAATGTATGGAGGAATATTAAAGGTACATACCTTAGAATAAACAAAGTTTATTTGACCCTTCTGGGTCGGGAGATAAAGATAGCGCAAAAGAACCGTAGTTAGGGTCCAAATGTGACATCTCAGAAAACAGTAGGTATTATAGAAACCTGATAATATGGTAAAAATGAGGTATTTAATTTTATTTTTATTTTTAAACCATATAATAATTTTTTAACTTTTTTTTTTTTTTTTTTTTTAGAGATTTATTATCCTTTCAATTCCCTTTATGGTACATACCTTCTTATAGTTTTAAGATGTTTAATTAATCAGATGTCTTTGACAATATATTTAAAGCTTGAATGAAGAACCTAATAAGGAAGATATATATGTATATATATATATGTACCATTATTTAATGTTCTTAAGACATAAAAGGATTTTCTTAATGATAGTAATGGATACATAAGTATACAATAGCATACCTAATTAGGGCAAATTCAAATCTTGTCCCAATGTGTCCAAGAAAGCAAGATCTTTTCTTTCTATTAGACCTACAATTATACAGAATTTTAGTATAATAACCAAAGCCATCATTTTCAAATTAGAGGAAAAATTCCATCCTAAATGGAGGTTCAATTACTATTACCAATAAAAATGGTCTTACCCTGTGTCAGAGGAATGGTGTGCACTCATTGGGATCCAGACTGCAAGTGATTTTTGAGATGGATCTGGCCTCTCTATATATAGGGCCTGTCTGTGATGTCACTTCCTTCTTAAGAAAATATTTTATTTTTTATTTTTCTATATATATATATATATATATAATCGTGATAACATAATCCACCTAATACCACTATGAATTAATGACTTACTAGGTCTTTTTTAACCCTATTATAATTTAAACATATTTCAGATAAAAAAAATTGGTACTTGTTTCCTAGCACGGCCACAACGATTTAGATCGTTGTGGTCGTAAGATAAAAAATCGGATCGATCGCATCGCATGCGATTTGGTCGCATACGATGCGACCGATCCGACCGACCGATTTTTCACCCGATTTTTTTTTTTTTTTCACCAGATTTTTTTCAATTGCCCCCCCAAATGTTACTAAGTGGGCTAGACCCCACGATAGACGTCAACCCGAAGCGTGGCGAGCGGCGGCGGTGCGCGTCCTCCGACCTTTTCATTCCCCTACTATCCACGTCGGCGTGGAGTTGAGAATATATAGTGTGGCGAGCGCAGCGAGCCACCGAGCCCGAAGCGTGGCGAGCGCAGCGAGCCCCGCGAGGGGACGCGTATAACTTCACAGGTATACGCGTCCCCTCGCGGGGCTCGCTGCGCTCGCCACGCTTCGGGCTCGGTGGCTCGCTGCGCTCGCCACACTATATATTCTCAACTCCACGCCGACGTGGATAGTAGGGGAATGAAAAGGTCGGAGGACGCGTACCGACGCCCCTCGCGGGCTCGCTGCGCTCGCCACGCTTCGGGTTGACGTCTATCGTGGGGTCATGGCGGGCACATAAAAAATGTGAAATGGGTCATATTGGCCCATTTCACCTTTTTTATCATTTTTCCCTATGTGAGATGGACTTAATCAAGTCCATCTAATCTTGTGCCATTATAATGGCACAAGACCAACGCGATCCTCCCGATTTCAATGTTAAAAGATTTTTTAACATTGAAGTCTATGGAAAAATCGGGTGAATCGGTCGGTCGCATCGCGGCCGATTTTAATTGGTCGCGACCGACCGATTGACCCGATTTCTGTCATTCAAAGTGAAAAAATTGTAAAAAATCGGCCACATCGTGAGGATCGTGTCCCTTAATTAAGAGCCACGATCACTCACGATTGTGGCCGTTCTAGGAAACAAGTACCAAAAAATTATTTTTTAATTTTTAAAAAAATTAAATCTTACTTAATTACCTTTAGTTTCAAACAGTGATTGTATATTTAACTAGTGCATAGGATAAGGATTATCTTTCTAAGATGTTGCAATGTTCAGAGCTGTAAAAGTCAGTTTTTAATCTTAATTAGGTCGTTTGCGTTCCACCTATAACGGGGTGGAACGCACCACCATTTTGTTTTCTTATCTCCGCGTCAAAAATGTGGAAGCAGACCACACCATAAGCTGCGCTCCACCTACAACGAGGTGGAACGCACCGCCATACTATTCTCCGATCTCCACATTAAACGCGGAAGTGGTCCAAACTCTAAGCTTTGCTCCCACTATTCTACAGCTGGAGCGTACCATTGCAATATCTTTAAGTGCGTGTATCTTAATATCTTAATAAGTGCTACAATTTCCCAAGGGGCGCTCTATTAATACTTACATATATGTGTGTTTTAATTATAATGTATAGTGCTTATTACGAGACTTTGCGTTCCAATTAACAGAGACTGGAACGCACTGCCATATTGGTTTTAAATTTGTATATGTGCGGTTCAACTATTATGAAACGCACAGCCATATTGGTTTTCTCTCAATGTGTAAATGTCACCCTTTGTGAAGTGTCTATTTTATTCTTTATCATAAGTACTTACATTTGAAAAAGGGGCTTTGATTTTACATATGACCACACGTAACCATTTGAATTCTAAAGTTACATTAATTTTACACAATGGCAAAGCAGACACATAGAAATAAAAATACATATATACACAGAAATACAAAAATACAATAATAAAAAAAAATACATTTCATTCCTATATCATGTAAGGTGTAATATATAAGATTGGTAAATGACCAATGTCAATATTTAATTATATTATACTTCCACTTAACAGGTGAACCTAAGAGAATTATCTTATAAGAAGGCTGTGATCTCAATACTCTCGTTTAATCCCCTAGGGGCCAGGGTATCTAGGGTGTAAATCCAGTATGATTCACGCATGATCAAATTACGATCCCTGTCTCCCCCTCGGGGATCTTCTTTTACATGTTCAAGTACTGTAAATTTTAAGGAGCATATCTCAGAATTGTGACAAGATTCAAAATGTCTGGGCAGGCTATGGATTTGGACCTTTCTTTTTATATTTCTTAGATGTTCTTGGATGCGGATTTTTAAGCTTCTTTTTGTTTTACCGACATACCACTTGTCACAGCCACATTTTATTAGATACACTACATATGTAGTATTGCAGGTTAAAACTCCTTCAAACCTACAATTCTTTCTTAAATTATCAGGAATTACTGGGCCATGTTTTTCTACATGTTTACAACATATACACTTGTTGCATGGAAACAAACCTCTTCTTTCTGGTAAGAAGGAAGGGTTGTTTCTAATGACCATACTTTTTTGAGTTTCAAGTGGTCTAAGTTTACTAGGTGCTAAAGAACTTTTCAAGTTTTTTGCCCTCTTAAAAATTACATCTGGTCTATCTGGTAAATTTGGACCCAAAATCGGATCCATCTTTAGTAGGTGCCAATGTCTACCCAGACATTTTTTAATCTTAGCATGCTCCTGACTGTATTGAGTTATAAAAGGTCTGATTTTTTTGGTATTTCCATAATTGGGATTATTTTCCTTCTCTCTAAGGAGGTCTGATCTAAGTGTAGATGCTGCTCTTTTTTGGTCAAGGCTTATATTTGTTTCATTATAACCTCTTTGTAAGAATCTATTGACCAGCATTTCTGATTGTTCCCAGAAGGTTTTTTCATCGCTACAGTTTTTTCGAACCCTCAAAAACTGTGCGAACGGTACATTGTTTTTCCACGTATGTAAGTGGCAACTGTCTGCAGGGATATAGCTATTAGCGTCAGTTTTTTTGAAAAAAGTCTTAGTCGACAAAATATTAGCTGAAGGGTCTGCACAATTAACAATATCAAGAAAGTCTATCTGAAGTTCATCCTCTTTGTAGGTGAACTTCAGATTGTACTCATTCACCTGTAAGTCTGAAATGAATTCATCAACGCTTTGTTTATCACCATCCCAGACAACTAATAAATCGTCAATGTACAGTTGTCTTCAAAATTATTCAACCCCCACTGAAATTGAATGTTTTGGCCAGTTTGACATTGATTTTGATCATTCAGTCATCTTGCTTACATTTACATGAAAGAGGCACTTGTAGGTCAGAGAAATATAAACTTAAGTTTATAATGAAATAACCACAAATGTCTTTTCTGTGCTCACATCATTATTAGTTTTTATTCAACCCCCAAGTGACATTCAATCTTAGTACTTACCATCCTTTTACAGTTATAACAGCTTTTAAACGTGAAGCATAGCTTGACACAAGTGTCTTGCAGCGATCTACGGGTATCTTCGCCCATTCTTCATGGGCAAAAGCCTCCAGTTCAGTCAAATTCTTAGGCTTGCGCACTGCAACTGCTTTCTTTAAGTCCCACCAGAGGTTCTCAATCGGATTTAAGTCTGGTGACAGCGATGGCCACTCCAAAATGTTCCAGCCTTTCCTCTGCAACCATGCTCTAGTGGACTTGGAGGTATGCTTGGGATCATTGTCCTGTTGAAAGGTCCAACGTCTCCCAAGCCTCAGGTGTGTGACGGACTGCATCACATTTTCATCCAATATCTCCTGGTACTGAAGAGAATTCATGGTACCTTGTACATGCTGAAGCTTCCCTGTACCTGCAGAAGCAAAACAGCCCCAAAGCATAATTGACCCTCCGCCATGCTTCACAGTAGGCAAGGTGTTCTTTTCGTCATTGGCCTTGTTCTTCCTCCTCCAAACATAGCGTTGATCCATGGGCCCAAACAGTTCTAATTTTGTTTCATCAGTCCACAGAACACTATCCCACAACTTTTGTGGTTTGCCCACATGACTTTTGGCATACTGCAGTCGACTCTTCTTATTCTTGGGAGACAGCAAGGGGGTGCGCCTGGGGGTTCTGGCATGGAGACCTTCATTACGCAGTGTGCGCCTTATTGTCTGAGCTGAAACTTCTATACCCACATCTGACAAATCTTTTTTCAGTTCCTCAGCAGTCACACGGGGACTTTTATCCACTCTACGCTTCAGGTAGCGCACAGCAGTCGAAGTCAGGATCTTCTTTCTTCCACGACCAGGTAGCATTTCAATAGTGCCCTTTGCCTTGAATTTGCGAATGATGCTTCCTATGGTGTCTCTTGGTATGTTTAACTTCTTTGCAATCTTCTTATAGCCATTGCCCTTCCTGTGAAGACAAATCACCTCTTCTCTTGTCTTCCTGGACCATTCTCTTGACTTCACCATGTTTGTAACCACACCAGTAAATGTCTAGAAGGAGCTGAGTATCACAGTCATTTTAAAGCTGCCTAATTGGTGCTTATTATGCTTGATTGGTGCTCGGTGACATCCACAGGTGTTTTCAATACCTGATTGAAAACACCAGAATTAACCTCTCTTCTTCAGAGTGGTAGTCTTTAAGGGGTTGAATAATTGTGGCAATGAAGAAACCACAAAATACACATTTACTACTGTGTTATATAAACAATTGATGTCAGTTTAGTTGCATTTGGTTCTTTAAAACGTCCTTGTAGGATTTCATTCTGAATACAATTCCAAATGTACACTATAGTCCCTAAACCCCTTTACAGCATTGGGGGTTGAATAATTTTAAACACAACTGTATCTTTTGTAAAATTTTATCCTTTTATCCTTAAAACCATTATCCTCATACAGTGTGTTAATTTCCCAGTTATTCATATAAATGTTTGCATATGAGGGGGCAAATTTTGTGCCCATTGCTGTTCCTTGTTTTTGAACATAATGTGCTCCATCAAATTCAAAATGGTTATGGTTAAGGATAAAATTTACACTGCTCAATAAGAAATTCCTTTCTTTTTGATCTACATTGACATCAAACAGAAGGATCTCTTTTACTGCTTCTAAGCCCTTATGGTGAGGTATAGATGTGTATAACGCTTGTGCGTCTATTGTGACCCATCTAAAGGTAGGTTCCCAGTTTATATCCTGGATTTCTCGTAAAACCTGTGTTGAATCCTTCAGGTAAGATTTTTGTTTTTTAACATAGGTCTGTAGTTTAAGATCTACAAAATGAGATAGATTCGCAGTTAGGGATTCTACACCTGCAACAATTGGTCTTCCTGGAGGAAGGTCTCTATTTTTGTGTACCTTGGGGATATGATAAAATATAGGTATTTTTGGCTTCTCCACGTACATATAGCTCATTTCTTTTTTACATATCACCCCTTCTATATTTGCCTTAAGAAGTAATGCTTTTCATCCAATTTTTCATAGGTGGTTTGATCATTAATTAATTTGTAGGCTTCTACTAAATAAGTGGACCGATCTTGTAGGACCACCGCGCCCCCTTTATCTGCCACCTTAATTATCAACTCCTCGTCATTTTTGAGGTCTTTCAGAGCTTTTTTCTCTTGTGAGGCTAAATTAGTATGTCTCTTATTATCCAATTTTAGTGTTTTGAAATCCTCATTGACTAGTTCAAAAAAGATTTCTAGGTGGCTTCCTTTAGATTCCACGGGAAAGAATTTTGAGGGTGGGGCTACCACAGGTTTAGGTGTATTGGTTTCTTTAATGGGATTTTTTAAAAAATGTCTCTCCAAAGTCAGACGTCTTATAAATTTATTGAGATCGACAAAAAGATCAAATTTATCTGACTGCTGATCTGGCGCAAATTTAAGGCCTTTATCTAGTAATTGGACTTCGGATTGTGATAGTACCTTCTTGGAAAGGTTAATGACTCCTGTAGGACAGGGTCCTTCAGGAAGTGGGCTGATCTTTTCTTTTTTGGGGAGTTTTCTCCCTCCTCTTTTTCCCCTTTTCCTAGGTACCTCTTTTTTCCTACAGGAGACTATGTGTCTGTTGAATAAGTACTTTTCCTTATTATATTTGGGGGAGTAGTGATCTTCCCATCTAAAAAATTACCAGATATTGGTGACCTAAGGACCTCAAATCTGTTTGCAACTTCTGGATAATAGGATCTTCTCGGTGACATCATTCTTCTATTAGAGGGTCTTCTGTTATCCCTATATACTGGGGAACCAAAAGACCTTCTAACATATCCTCGATGGGAGTTTCTCCCTTGGTAGGAATCTCGCCTCTGATAGGATTCCCTCCTTTCAGGTTGATGGTAATAGGGTTTTCTTCTCATAAAGACTTCATCGTCCTCAATATTTTTATAGTGTGTACGTGGTCTGGAGTTTTGATTTTCTGCCTGTACCCAATTATGAACTTTCCCATTTTCATAATCAAGTTTATCCCTCAAGAATTTCTTTTGTTTTCTTGATATGATTTCAGTTTCTAAGGAATCTATTTTACTTTGTATATCTGCCACATCTTTTTTGAAGCCATCATCCCCCTCAAATTTGGATAGGGCTGCTTCTAGTTTCTTAATATCTTCTTCATATCGACCTATTTCTTTTCTTCGGTCGTTTACAATAAGATCTATAAGTTTTAGAGAACTATCATTTAATATTTTATTCCAATTGGACATAAATTCATTATTTGTCTGTCCTATGGTGGTTTTTTTTAGAAGTCTTAGCCCCCTGGGGACTCTTCCGACCTCTATATATTTCTCAAGAGTAATTAACTCATACCACCCTTTTAATTCTTTGGTGGCAAGTTTCTCCATTTGATTTAATAGACCATAGTAATCCTCTGTAGTCCCCTCCATCTGTTGTATATCCTTTGTCTCATCCATAAATATAGACCTACATTTGGCTGTCCTACTTGTTCTATCTCGAATGATAGGCATTATTTAAAATATTAGCTGCAGTTTGGAGATTTACTAGTAGTAGAAACACAATACAAAGACAAAAATCCCCAAAACTTGCGCTGTTAAAATACAATATTAGGTGGTCGCTGTTGACACTCTATCCCCTACTAGTAGGGATAGAACAAACTAACTACACCAACAATAGTGTCTTCAGCGCCCCAACTCTGTAATGTCCAACATAAAAATATTTCAATAAAAATATTGACAAGAAACAATTGCAGTGGTTCTTTTATAAGAAGCTTTTCTTTTTATTTTCAGTACATCTGACCAACATATAAAGTCCGATGTATCGGCACTCTCCCCGCAATAAGCTTGAAAAACAGCCCCGGGTGCCCTCTTGGATAGACAGGTAATGTAGAAAGCACGAAAGTAGCGGCACTCCCGGGAAATAACATACACGTACTCAGCGAATTGCTTAACGTTTGAAATCTTGTTAGGATTTTTCATCAGAAGCCTATATATAATCGACGTCCACCCTTTGACAGTAAAATAAAACGGTCACAGTTCAAAAATACCTAGAAACAAAAGAAATTCATAACAATAATAATATATTTGTGGTACATGATTTTTCATAAAAGGGGAATGAATCATTATGCCCTATGGCTAATCCTAGATTACTGATAAATGGGGAACACATTTACCTAACAATTTATTCATTGGGGACATATGAGTGGGAATGAGGAACACCCCTTCTATGCATGGAGTGATACCTAGTACCTTTGGTAGGATGTGGGGACTTCACCTAACCTAGAAGAGATGTGGGGACATGGGACAACAATAAATACATTTTTGGGAATAAAAAAATAAAAGAACTGAGGTGTTACATTTATATAGGTTTTTCTGACATGGTATCATTCAATGGATGCTGGTTTCGATCATAGGGTCATATACCAAACCCTCATCTCCCTTTGTGTCTCTCGTCCTCATACATCTGGTTTATGTACGTTTTTAGCACCACTATAACACCTTCATACCAACTCCAGTTCTGGGTAATGTATAAAGCTTACTTAGAGATTCTATCTCAACCAGATCTGGGTTGGTTAATACACTCTCAGAACCCTGTTCCATTTGTCCTATAACTTGGCAGCAATTTAAAAACCATGTCCTTGATTTTGGGAAAAAGATCGGGAAACAAAAATAGAACCAAAAAAGGGGGAAAAAAAACAAAACTGTTGATAGTGGTCCCTCCAACCTTTTACCAGCGGGGCTTTGTCACCATCCTTTATTTAGCTTGTACAGGTTGCTTGACTTTGACTGCTCTTCAGTCCTCCCTGAATAATGTCGCTCGCGTTATTTTCTCTCTTTCGCTCTTAATACAAGGAACTTCTGGGTTTCTGGCCTTCTTGCAGTGGGACGATCGTACACACGTCTCTCTCTGCGACTGTTATAGAGGTAGTGCTGGTCAACAAGTCTTGGTATGGTCCTTCTCAATGATCTACCAAGCAAACTGTGTGTGGCAAATTATGGGAAACAACAAAATCTCCTGGTTCATCGTTATGACAGTTCTCAACAGGCATGTCAGGCGTCAACAAATTCCTATTTGCTGCATTTTTCAGATGTTGGTTCATCTTTAATCTGTGTTGCAAAATCAGTTCATGGTTATGTCTAAGATCTTCCTAAGAAGCTATCATAACGAGTGGCTGCCGGCCAAGCAATGTTTCAATGGGGACAAATGAAGTGGAGCTCTGAGAGTGATTCTACTACTATACAGCACAATGGGCTGGCCATAGCAACTCTGTTTCAGCCATAACTTTACCCAGTTTGTACCTTTCACTCTCTCCACCTCAGCGCTTGTCTGGGATCAGTAGGGAGTATGGAGTTTACTATCAATCCCTAAGAGTTTACACATAACTTGGAAAACTTCTCTTATAAAGTGAGTACTTTTGGGATACCATATCTATCTATACATAAATATATCAGTACATACCAATAATAGCAAATACATTTCTACAGGGTGGTAACTGTACGAAGTCAATTTGTATAACCTACAAAGAATCCTCTGGAGGAGGGATGTGGGATGGCTCTGTGGGAACGGCCTTTCCAGTGTTTTTCCTCAGACAAGTAAGGCATGACATTGCTGTCTTACCTGCCTGTGAAGCAAACTCTGGGGCACACCAGTAAGTTTTGACCAGTTTACACATACTTTCCCTGCCAATGTGAGTCAGGCCATGGGCTGCCTCAGCCAAGCCAGGGAAGCATGCCCTGGGAACCATTGGTTTACTTGTCCATCTTTCCATAACCCTGTAGGTTCTTGTCCACATCCCTTCGACTTCCAGACTGCTTTCTCCAGGGAACACAAATCTTGCATCCCTATTGAACCTTTGAATGGATACGGGTTGGAACACACAAACATTTACTGGGGAGCAAACGTTATTCGCAGGGCGCGTGGCCCACTCAGCTGCCCCACCAGCATGGCCATTACCAAGTGACACTGGATCCTTATTAGAGGTGTGGGCTTTACACTTGATAACAGCCACTCTGTCCGGCAGCTGTGTGGCTGTCAGGAGTCTTTTTACATACAACGCATGCGCCACTGGAGTGCCAGCTACTGTCACAAAATTTCTGAGGCACCATAGGGCCCCAAATCTCTTGCATTACCCCAAAAAGCATACTTAGAGTCGGCAGAAATATTGACTGCCTTTCCCTCAGCCAACTCACACACCCTGTTCAGTGCCACTAATCTGGCTATTGTTGCTGAGTGAGATGATCCAAGGGGTCCAGTCTCTACTATACCTTCTCCATCTATCACGGTATAGCCAGTGCACAATTCTCCCGTCTGTGGCAGCTGCCATCAGTGAAAAGAAAACCATTATCTCTACCTCTTCCAGTGGGTTGTTACAACCTTATCATGAAGTACTGTAAGGGTTTGATTCAAATACATCATGCAATCATGTTCGTCTAGGCTCACACTAAATTCCACATGCCAGCAACCTCAACATCAACTCCCACCCTTTGTGCCTTGGAGGGCACACCTGATAAGAGTGTTGCTGGCTTTAAAATATTACACATTTTTATTGGTAATATTTATAGAAGTCATCAGTGCAAGTTCCTATTTAGTGAACTTGGCTGATGAGACTTGTCATGTTTGGGCAGAATTTTAGGAGTGTCCAGACTGCATGATGAGCACTAATAGTTAGATCATACCCCAACACCACATCCTCAGTCTTGTTTACCGGTAGTGCTATGGCAGCTACACTGTGTAGACAAATAGGAAGTGCTCGAGTAACTGGGTCTAATTGTGCACTGCAGTACGCAATTGGTCTGCTGGCATCACCAGGTTTCTAAGTCACTACTTCTGTCGCACACCCAGCTAATTTGTTGCTGTATAAATCACATAGCCCCCCCCCCCCCATGATCAGGCATCCCCATGGCAGGAGTTTTAGTCAGACCTGCTTCCAATGTCTTAAAAGCACAACAACAACAGGTTCCTTAGTATGAGGAACCTATCTTGGTTTATCTGACATAATTAATTCCTGCATTGACAATGCCAAACCAGAGAAACCTGAGATTCATTCTAGACAATATCCACACTTGTCTAGGAAGACAAGGGTTTGTGCTTGCACCTATTCATGTGTAAATGCATTTTACAACTCCACTGCTATAGATGAAATGATGGCATGGTGGTTGCTAGGGGGAAAATGAAAAGGTAACAAATGAGTAACGTTAAGGAAACAGCGTAACTATTATACTGTCCACTGGTTTATGAAATATTGAACATCCATAATACATGGGTTTGCTGCTGGGTCTGCGGCAGTAGTGTCTTGAATCGCTTGGATTCTGTCGTCAGTGAGGTATATCAGCTGTTGATTAATACAGTGTCCCAGATACTCACCCTGGTCTGGCATACAGATGGAGCGGGGCTTGTCTTTGCAGGGATGGTGATGGTGATGCCAGCCGCCATCCCCCACCATCTGTATCTGCGAAAGGGGACGCGCGCGCACGCGTCCCCTTTCGCACGGTTCCCCCAGGTCCCCTGCCGGCGGTCACCCGGGGTCCCCACCGTCTCCCCACACCCCCCCCACAACCCTGTCCGTCTCCCTGAAGCAGAGATGGACAGGGTCCCGTCGCCCCGCCGCACGGAAACTGAGACGCACGTGCGCCTCAGTCAGATGGAGAGCCGGGCTGCTGGCGGATCACCAGCAAGAGGGAGCCCGGCTCCATCTGTAGCTGTAGTTTGTCCTTCGATACCTTATGTCCTGTCTCTGAGAGATACATCAGTAGTTGTCTAGTGTTAGCCACTGATGGCAGTGGTGAGTCAGAAAATAACAATAAATCATTGACCCATTGTATCGATATTGAGCCACTTATGGGCTGAAAGGACTATAAGCAATTATGCCAGGCCTGGGAGAAGGTTTTAGCGCTGTCAAGGTATAAGGGACAGAAGAGGAAAGGTCAATGACAGTGGTATGGGTACATTGCAATAGAATTTTTTTCATTGGAATGACAGCTGGATTTAGCACTATGGGGAACTGGCTCTCAACTATTTTGCTTTTACCCCTCTTAAATCCTGTTCTAATCTGTAAAACCACTCTTTTACACATGGGATTAGACTATTGGCCATGCTAGGGTTGACACTCGCTATATCACTGGGTATATTCCCAAGCTCAAGCTCAGATTTTAAATGGGATTGGGGTATTTTGGGCGATATCCTGACAGTTTTTAAATGGATTTCTACTGGAGCTAAATTTTGCCATTAATCCAGTGTCCTGCCCATATTTAGTCCAAAGAGAACTCTGTATTTAAGCTGTAATTTCAGCTACTTTAGATGAGCCAGAAACTATAACAGTAGAGTGCAGCCTTATCCAGAAAATTCTGCACCTCTTGTGCAAACTTTTCCAGTTGTATCTAAGTATAAAACAGAAAAAAAAGTACAGAAGAGGACATAGCCCATTTTACAGAGCAGGTCTCTACCTAGAAGATTAGTCGGAGCCGCTGTAGCCAACAGAAAAGAATGTTTGGTATGCAAGGGCCCAATGATAATCTCTCTGCTGTTTTCATCAATGGGTAATGCTGCACCTTTCCTGTTACCCCAATTGTAGCTACCATTTGATTGGTACAACCTAATTCAAGAGGAAATGTTGAGAAAAGGCTAGGCCTTCCTTATATCAAATAAACTTTTGTTTTTCAACTGCTACACTTACCCGTAGCTGAGGCTCCTCCCTCAGATATTGTCATTCTACCTGGTTGTAGGATACAGGTATGATCTACTTCCTATTTGCACATTTGTGTCACTCTTAGGGCGGCGTCAGCTAACCGGTGGGGCAAGGGTCATGTGTTGTGACCTGTCTGTCTCCTTCCATTGTCTTTGTGATGGATACCTACATGTCTCCCCTAGGTGTGGTTCCCAGTCCCTTCTATGTGTGTCATGTCTCATGGGGTTCCCAGACATGCAGTTTCTGGCTATGTGTCCCTCCTTCTTACACTTGAAGCACACCATCTGTTTCCGGCCTACATCCTGAGGTGTCGTGTATTGTGTGTGTTTGCTTGGGGCACTGTTGAATGTCTAGATGCTATCGGTCATTTCTTTCTCAGTCTTTGTCTATCTATGTTTCTTAATATTTCTGTCATGATCAATAGCAGATTTTCTCAAACTATCTATTGTCATACTTCTCCAGTTAGGGAAAGCAGTTTGTATTCTGGTCTTCAAATCTTCCTTAAGACCCTCTATTATAACAGAGACAATCATTTCCCTTAAGTGTGGGTTGTCCTTGGGTACAGAGATACCAGTGTGTTTTTGATGTTGTGTGTAAGGTACGATTAAAGTAGTCAGCTGCAGTTTCACTATCTTTCTGTTTGATAGTGAGCATCTTGTTATACTCAACCGTCGCAGGGAAATATACACCCAATTGTAGATTTATTAGGCGTATATTTTCCTGGTTGCCTTCCTCAGTCAAAGCCTTATCACTCTTCACACCACTATCTCGAATGAATTTCGGGATGTCTATGTGTGAAGGGAGACAAGTTCTCAATATGCTCCGCCAATCCTTATTGATGGGTTCATCAGAATTTCCCAGATTCTTTATAAATTTCTGACAAAGTGCCAGATCTTCTCTAGGATCAGGGAAATTTGTGATGATTGACCGATGTTCCAATCGTGTCCAAGTATTCTGCATGTTAATAAACTTTACAGGCATCACCCCATCTCTGTCTTTCTTTCCACAAGGAGCCTCCAATGTGCACAAAGGGTAGATTTGTACCCCTTCTGCACCATTGGACACTGCTTTGGGGGCAATTGTTTCTGTGCTGTGTTGTGCATGCTTACCTGTGTCTCTGAATGTGTTGCTGGCATCAGCCGTCTCCTCTGCTAGAGCGGCAGCAGCAGTCTTGGCTGTCTCAGCCTTTCCCTCATTCATGTTAATTGCGCAAGAGACTGCTGATGTCAGGAACATCTCGTCTCCACCTGCATTTTCCTTATAGGGAGTATAAACAGTGTACAGGTTAGTCATCTTTACATTTTTGTCTGTTTCCCTTTTGACGGTAACTGCCCCCTCTGGCAAATGTGGAGGGGTTGGTGTAGTTGCATTTACGGAGCCGACTGTATTTACATCTGACAAACACCCATCTTCTCTTTGAGTTTGACCTTCCTTTGCCACAAGTCTAAACATTAATTTTGCTCAACTCTCGCCTTGAGTGACAAAAGCAAACATATTTTATCTTTAAATGCAGATAAGACTTCTGGATCGAAACTGCAGACACTGGGAAATTCTACTTTGCTGCCCTTTGTCATCTTAATCCATTTTTCAACATGAGCTACTGCAAACTCTCCATATTTCATTTTCATTATGAACGCCACCAATCCTTTTGGGTTGTTTTCGTTCCGGGTCCCTACGTAGCAAAACCTCCCTGTGTGAGCCACTATTTCCCATTGTTTCCAATACCTCCCTCGGTAACCTTTGGTTTGTGGGAATTAGTTGTTCATCTCTAGAAGAGGTTGGTGGGTGGTTTGCTAGTGAGAAACACCCAAAACACTCCTTCCCTTAACAGAGTGAAACTTTTCCGCAATTAAGCGTGAAGCATAACCTGCAAGGAATCATTTTTACTCAATCACGTATTGTGTCTGACTCATGCCTTTTGTCGGCGTTCGTTACTCACGTTCCACAATCGTGCGCCCAATTTCACAGAACACAAGAAAACTTGTTTTTCCAGTATTCTACAAAATCGGTATTTAAATGAGAAGCCAGGCAGATCCTTTGGTTCTGCTCATAGCTTCTTTTCCCTTCCAATAGATTCAAAGAGGCGTACCTATGGTAGGGGCAGTTAAAAATGGTGTGTTGTCACACACCCACATATGTTCTCTTTTAACACACATTCCTATTTCTATAGCGCTATGGGTCACACCATCATGCGTCCGTCAACCCCGTGTAAACACACTCTGAGTCCACGACAAGTGTTATCTCTTAACACCCGGGGTCCTATTTTTTTTATGGGCTTTTTTTTTTTTAATAAAAAATATATTTCTGTAAAGAAAATTGGCAGTTTCTCACCAGATGCTATATCTGGTGAGGAGTATAAACCCCTTAAATAGTACTGTAGGAATTTACTAAAATACCATTTGAATTGCTTGCTGAAGAACTGAAAATAACAAACTTTCTGTATTAATAACTGTCCTATCAACAGTATATTAATATACTGCTTAATAGTGCTTGTAATTAATACCAGCCACCGCTGGGCTACTATGTGCGCTGCGTATGCAGTGCCTGCGAACAGTCACGTATATGTACGTGTTTTTGTTGCTTAATCCCGTTCACAGGCTGCCGAATGGTCGACCACACACGTGTTCTACACTGTATTGCAAGTTTGTGATCGTAATTCGCAAAAGCGGCAATTGCGCAGTATGCGAAATGAATCCGGTACTTTTTCCGTAAGTTACGTACAAAGGCCCAAATGCCCAACGTAATTCTTTTTGTAATACACTGCAGATGCTTCACGTTACTGTATGGGCCTTGAGCCTGCTGCCACGTGGCAGAGCTTTTTGCCTTGCAGTAACTTACAATGCAATTTATAGTTTTACACAGAAAGAATCCTCTATGCACTATAATGACACAGGAAAAATAGCACATGTGTGGTGCGCTATCGACAGCTGCTGGCACAGGGTTGTCAGGCCCTAGAAAAAGAAATGTGTGCCAGCGCTGGCTGTCAAAACACTAACAAACACGGTTCTCAAAGTATAAAAAACAATTTATTAATAAAATACTAGATAAATAAAATGAATGGGTGAATCATTTTAGACATAAAAATTCATTGGGCACAATCATCAAATAATATCTCAGGGATAATTAGCGTATACATTTTTTTTAGCTTTTTTCCCATAAACAGGATTGATGAGAGAATGCTGTATATATTACCATCCCATTATTCCTGGTGTATTGATGTCCAGAATCTGTGACGATAGTGTCCTATGTTGTCCTATAATTGCAAGGACTCAGGGTTCCCAGAAAAGACTGTCCTCCTTTGATAGCTGGAAGAAATTAGGGATCAAGCAGATATTCCGTATGATTTGTATCCAGATGGAATCGTTTGTAGGGTAATGGACACGTCACTGGCAGGTGGATGGGTGAAGACAGCAGGGTTTAATGGTGCTCAATGCGTTTCCCCGGAATATACACCTCCGGCTTCATCAGGAGCAAAATTAATGAAACTATAATAACACAGGCCCTTGCCTACACGTGTGTGAAAATATCACACATGCGCATGTACCGCAACTTCAAGCAATTCAAACACTATACCCCGTTAAACTACTTGTGGCAAACAGAAGTGTAACAAACCCAATGTAAAACACAGCATATACTTAAACACATATATTTATCTTTGGAACTTCACTTATTGTCTCTGGATCACGTTAGCACCTTTCAAGCTTTTCCAGCTTGGCGTCACTCCCACCCTTTTGCTGGTAAGCTCAAGTCCTGCGCATGGTACAGTGCTTTAAAGTATGAAACGACCGGACGATCCCTCAATTGTTATTGTCTAATTAATATCAAACCGATGGATAATAAGTGAAGTGCGCAGTTTACGTACTATGTCCGTAAACTTACAGCCTTTTATTCCTAGCTACGGGCGAACTAAAGTGTAGCTCCACATAGCGAACCTTATTAGTGTTGCACACACCATATAACGATACCCTGATATCGGTATCCTTTCGCTGTACTTAATTATAAGAAAATACACCAGATATAATTTTCCTTAAATCCTTTCGCTTATTGCGAATAATACACAAGACTTTGGTATAAATTCTGGAATAAGGGTACAGAGTCCTTAACAATATATTTGAGTCCCTAGTGGACAACAGGGGATTACAGAGAATAAGAATACAATAACAGAATATACAGATCACTGTACAACACAAACAATATATATTGAAAAGGGGGAAAAAACAGATTCAAATACAATCGTCTCACATACAAATACACAGAAAAGGAAACAGTTTACCTTCTCTCACGCTTGCGCCCCTCCCCCGGACCAGGGCACTATAGTCAGAGATCCTGATCACAGTGGGATAGAAAAAGCAAATGGACTGTCCTGACTCCGTGCATATGAAGATATAGGGTCCAGACAAAGGGATGCAATAAAATTCTCTATTGGCCAAGAGGTCAGGTTTCGCTTCTCCTTGATTGGTACAGTAGAATGCACAGCTGTCTTTGTCCACAGGCTTCGTCATAGGTCTAGAATTCAAGCTGTGCAATCCTGTTTTATTTGGATCTTTCAACTATACTACTGTCCTCATGGCAATATAAAACGTTATATATGTATTTGGTCCATAACTTTTGACTGGTACATGTCATGCATTTTAAACAAGAACTGGAGTGCTGCGCATGAGAGACGGAACACACAGATGTGAAATATGTCCAGGGGAAATCGTGTTTTACCATTTATGCTATGTGTAGCGAATTTAAACCATATATGTATATTTTATTATTTTTGCGTGTGGGATATGAATTTGTGTGTATCAGTATGGCTGCTCACAGGGTTCGCATAATTATTCCTACTGGTTCCTATACTCTATTTACGTGACTCTGCGAACCAAAATGGTGGCCATACTATTCTACTGTGTGGTGTATATATAACTCGACTTCGACACTGAGCTACAATGCTCAGACAGAGCACCACATAAACACCGCACTAATACGTGGCGCTTCCACAATCTTCCTGTTGTATTCAAATGTATACAAGTATGCACTGCAGTCTTGTACAGTAACGAAGGAAGGCATATCATGATATACTCTGTTTTTATTTTCATCATTCATTGTTTTTTCTTTTTTTTTCTTTACAGGGAACAGAGGAGAGGAGAAACAGATATTCACTCAGAGATCATTGATCTCTATGGAGTGAAGGTCTGACCTGTGTACACTTGTGTTCTATCTAAACTAATGTTGTAGCACGGATGAGAATAAGTAGAATTTTCTGTAATTGAATCTATTCCTGCTTCTATATCTGCATCAGCAATATACTTGTGCATGGTCAGCCCATTGCTCCATAGAGATTAATTATCTCTTTGCTAATATGTGACTCATGATTCCCCCATGTGCACTAGGCATACACACAAGGAGATTTGCACAAGAGATGTGTTCTGAGCAAGTTAACATGGGAGATTTGTGTTGAGCAAAAAACAAAAAAATTTAACTTAAATAATGGGTTGGTATTACGGGATTGAGGGTGAAGACTATTGCTCAGATCGCTTCTTAAAACACGGGTGATTTGCGGCTTCTTGCTAAGTGATATGATTAGATATATACTGAATGATTGAATGATCTAAACTGGTGATAGTGTTGTGCGGGACCATGCATCGCCATTTCTATGGGGCATACACACTGAGTGATTTGTGCTTCATTTCAAAGCAATTTCGCTAAATAGCTTAGAAATTAAACCGAACTGTCACCATGTGTATGCCCCATTAGACTTTCTAGGAGATTTATCAAAGATAACATGGCAGCCAATCAGCTATAAACTGCCATGTTACAGGATGTGCTTTAAAAATAACAGTTTGGAGCTGATTAGTTGGTTCTTAATATCTCTCTCTGAGCTTTGATATCTCTAGCCCATTAACTTGTATCTCTCAAGAGGCTGGAATGTGATCCATGCTAACAGTCATATACAGTATTGAACTTTATTATGAGGAAGATTTTTAAACCCTTCTAAAGAGGACAAGTAGAAACACCTGCCACGTCACAGAATGTGTTTTAAAAATGTCAGGTAGGAGCTGATTGGCTGGCTGTTTATCACTCTCCATTTTATCACTTTTGAAGCTTAGTGCATCTGGCCCTATATCTATTATTATATAGAATGTACTAGGTTAATGATGGTTCATATCTGATTGGTTGCTTTTGGCAACACCTCCACTTGTCCTCTTTAAAGGTTTGATTAATCTCTTCTAAAATAATCTTGAAATGTATTCAGTGGATATTTTACTACTTTTCTTTTTGCAGATGATATTATCACAAGCTTTGAGATAAGGACTATTTTCAATACTAGGATCTAGTGGCAGAAAATGAACTCCAACAAATGAAGAGTGGATTTTAACAGCCAATAGAGAAAACGAATACAGCGTAGTAAACTATCTATATCTTACCAAGGGAATTATTGCTGTAAAGAAGTATTGCTCCAATGGATGCAATTGAGACTACAATCATTGAAGAACATACGGATGTTCCGCACAGTGAAACACAAAATGGCTTCCCTAGGTCTGTTTCATCTAACAGTGAGGATGACAAAAGTGTTAAGACCAAATCCAAAAGTCTGCCAAATGGTTTACGAAAAGGAGCAAAGAAATATCCGGACTACATTCAAATTGCTATACCAACAGACTCCAAAACAAAATTTCCATTAGAATGGTGGAAAACTGGCATTGCCTTCGTTTATGCACTCTTCAACATGGTCCTCACCACAGTAATGATCACAGTAGTGCACGAAAGAGTCCCTCCTAAGGAGGTGAGCCCACCCTTGCCTGACAAGTTCTTTGACTACATTGACCGAATAACATGGGCCTTTTCTGTATCAGAGATAAATGGAATGATTCTGGTTGGAATATGGTTAATCCAGTGGCTTTTCCTGAGATATAAGTAGGTACCAGTAAAAAAGCTCTTGTTATTATTTAGGATAAATACAAAGTCATAATGCATTGATTTTTCCAAATAGTTATGCAAATCCAATGCTATTTGTAGGTACAGGTTGAGTATCCCTTATCCGAAATGCTCAGGACCACGAGCATTTTGGATAAGGGATTTTTTTTTTTTTTACATACTTACCTGGTCCCACGGCGGCCTTCAGAATCTTCTTCAGTGGTCCCAGGGGTGCATTGCGTTAGTTTGCAGGCGGGCCGGTGACTTCAACCACGCAGTGCACTCCTGGAACTGCTGAAGATCCTGAAGGCCACCTTGGACATCTGGGCACTTGGAAAGTATGAAAAAAGGGGCGGGGGGTGATAAATATTCTAAAGAAAACACTGTTTTTGGAATATTTCGGATAAGAGATCTCCAGATACGGGAGACTCGACCTGTAGTTTGATTAAAGTGATTGAATAGAGGCCTGCTGAGCATATGAAACCCTTTTAGATGCGTTTTTATTTACATGTGGAGCAGAACTCCACTTCAATACTTGAATGGAGCTCTGGCAGTGCTGCCTCCACTTGGCAATGTTTATGTATTGGGGAGATATTGAGGATCGGGAGTGCGTTATCACTGCATTTGTTTGTTTTTAATGAAATATTACACATTGTGCCAGTCAGCTTCAAAAACAGAATGTAACAACTCTGTGAGCCCATAAGTTTGTTTTCCAAGAATCTTATGTATAATTATAATCCGTCATACATTACGTATGTACAGTCTATTCAGAAGTAAATCATCAAACAAAACTGTAAAAAAGCTTACTTTTATCTCCTGTTCACAGATCAATTGTGGGTCGCAGGTATTTTTTTATTATTGGAACTTTGTACCTGTACAGATGTATTACGATGTATGTTACAACCCTCCCTGTGCCTGGAATGCACTTCCAGTGTGCCCCAAAGGTATGACGATTTGTCAATATTAATGTTTTTTTTTTTTTTCAATAATAATAAAGATTATTTGAATATCGGTCTGTCTATCAGGATGCGGTCATTAGGTCGACATTGAAAAGGTGGACACATGAAAGGTTGAAATGGCCAAAAGGTCAAAACAAGCAAAGGGTCGACATGGGAAAAGGTCAACAAGAGTTTTTCATAATTCTTTTTTTAAACAGACTTGTTCATACTTTACCATCCCAGTGGGCATAGAGTGTGCTGAGTGCAAGCGTATTCTTATGGTGTCCAGGTCAACCTATGTCGACAGAGAACCCAAAAAAGGGAAAAACTCATGTCGACCCTTTGCTTGTATCGAACGTTGACCATGTCAACCTAATGCATGGCTGCCTTTTTGATGTGTCCACCTTTTACCTGTCGACCAATAATGGTCAATATTTTGACTGTCGACTTAACAACCCCTATCGATCTATTTGTCTGTTAATGCTTATGAGTACTTAGAAGGTCTCTAGATTCTAATTGGTGCTTAACAGCTACTAGTGCACACCCTGACAACCAGTGTTTATCTTTGAATAATAGTAGTCATTGTTGTTAAGCCTTCAAATCCTTGACAAACAAAAGAGTCAATTTGAAGCTGCTGTAATGGAGCCTACACACGGGGCGATTTCAGGGCATTTTCTAAGCAATCTCACTAGACCGTCACTATTGCTCAACGGTTAAGATCCAGCATGCTGGATAAATCTAGTTAATTGCCTGGCAGGGCCAGTGTTCTCACCGGGGAACACTGGCCCTCACAGATCGCTCATCACACAGTGTTGGCACTTCGTTGTGCAGCGCTGTGTGCTGAGCGAGCTACATATCGCTCAGCATCATCTCCCCGCGTGTAGGCCCCTTTAATTATTGCACAGGTTAAGTTAGATATGCTCTCAATAAAGTGTCTTTTTCAGCTGTGAACCAGCAGAATGGGTTCCTAATCATTTATAACAAATGCCCTTGATGTGTACCCTCTCCTAATAGCATGTCTCTGTTTATTTCTAGCTGAATGGAGATTCTTACGCTAAAGCACAAAGGATCCTGCGACTAATAACAGGGGGTGGCCTGACTATTACTGGCTCTCATATCTTATGTGGAGACTTCCTATTCAGCGGCCATACTGTCATACTGACCCTCACCTACTTATTTATTAAAGAATGTAAGTTGAGATACCTATAAGGCAGCAGTTATTTCTAAAAGGTGAACCATTTGTTTCACACGCTTGGGTTTGGTGGTTTTCCATGTTCAGAAGAATGATAGTTCCTCTAAAGAACTCCTCCTGTTGCATATAGGTAGGACCCTACTACTTATTTTTTACAGGGAAATCGGATTCAGTATGAAATCCCGGCGGTCGGGATCCCGGCGTTCAAAATCCCGACGCCGGAATCCCGACCGCCGAAATCCCGACAAGGGGGGGACGTGGATCGCCCCCCCTTGCGGGCTCGCTGCACTGGCCACGCAGCGGGCCCGGTGGCTCGCTACGCTCGGCACGCTAATTTATTCTCCCTCCAGGGGTGTCGTGGACACCCACGGAGGGAGAAAGTGTCGGGATTCTGAACGCCGGGATTCTGAACGCCGGGATCCCGACTGCCGGGATTTTAACTGCATCCGGGGAAATCCACTGCACTTCTAACTGCACTTCATGGTTTTTGTATTTTTTATATAAAAATTATACTGACAGAAAACACTGAATTATCACAAGTGCGATCAGCATCACTAAAACTGGCCATACATTCGAACGATATCAGGCCCAAACTCACGATTCCCACGGGCAGTGCAATTGAGTGTGTGCACATCCTGAGGTATTTCAGTGTGAAGAGCAATTCCGCGGGTCGAGAGGTCGCCAAACATCATGCATGCTGTACGTATGATCAGTCAGGATGGCTCGCGGTCATAAGCCGATCTTATGTGTTTTTTAGCACATACGATTGCTTGTTCGATTAATCATATGACCTGCTTATGATCTGCATCATATGCAGGTCTTTCTAATGTATGGCTAGCTTAAGGTTCTCATTTCTTTAAGCAAAGTGACAGCGTCTGCATTATGCAGCCGATTCCCAGGGCTGTGCCAGTTCTGTAATAAATAACTGCCAAATTAAAGTTGTCAATTTAAAATAGGAATCTTGCTTCTTGAATCTACTTGTTTAGCACCTTCTAGAAGATAATAGATCTAATTGCATTGGTTGCTCATAGCAACATCAATTCTTAGTAAATAAACCCCTGAGTCTGGCACCCATGCAGGATGCCAGAAGAGCTCTGACATTTTTTTTTAAAAAGGGCAATGATTTAAAAGGCAAAACTATGGCTAAAAATGATTGCCATTTTAAAAAAGGGGGTAGTATGGATGGTGCATTACTTCCTCACAGCACTGAAGTCATGGGTTTGATTCCCGCCATGGCCCTAACTATGCAGAGTTTGTATATGCTCCCCGTACTTGCGTGAGTTCCTCCAGGCACTCTGGTTTCCTCCCACAATCCAAAAATATACTGGTAGGTTATTTGGCTCCTAACAAAATAAACCCTAGAATGCCTGTATGTGCGTGTACATGTGGTAGGGAATATAGATAAGCTCTATAAGCTCCACTGGGGAAGGGACTGATGTGAGTGTTCAACTATTCTCTGTAAAGCGCTGAGCTATATAAATAACTGGTAATAAATAAATAAATAAACCGTCCGCATTCGGACGACTTCCTACTTCGCAACCGAACCAAGACACTATTACTGTACATCTGGCCCCATATATGCAGCACACAAGTCTTACACTGTAGCACACTTATGAGCAGCAGTGCCCTTTTATAAACTAGAGCTGATGATAATGAGGTTGAAGACATCATTGGAGCAATGATTGTATCTAATTTCCTTCAAAACACTATTTCTAAAAACCCGAACACCATTTACGCTGCATCCTGAACCATTAGGATAATATTAGCTTGCAAACCAAGGCACTTATCACTGCTACCAAATTCAGGATGTAAAATGGGATAATGATTTATTTTTATAGGCTATGTGCTCTAGAGGAGAGTGATAGATCTTTATCACTCCAATATTTTGAAAACTGCTTAGAGGTGGTAGGAAAATGACATCATTTTTTGTTAGATGCACTGACGGTTTCTTATTTAGGGAAGATTGGGGTGGGGGTCATGGGCCTCACTGGTACACGAGTTCGACATACTGTTTCACAAGGCTCTTCTCTATTTATTGCGCCATCTCATTAACTAAAATAGATCACTTTTCTCTTTTGTGTCACATACTTTTGATTTTGATCTCCGAAAACAAATAGGTATTCTAAACTATCAGCAGGTGGGGTGCAGTCACTGTGAGGTCCCAAAATAGACAGGGGCTGGAGACACTCCTCAGTCTTTCTCCTGGCTACCCTAAAGCACGTGTGGGGAACCTATTGGGGTCCAAGGGCGGTTTGCATTGAGGCAGACTTTGTTTTTGTTAAATAAGAACAGTCAAATGTAATCTGAGTATTTGTTATGTGAGATAGCACTGGGCCGAGTTTCTTAATATGAAAACACAGATCTGCTTGAAAAAGGGTGTTGAATAAAATATTTTAGGCTTAGCGCAAATTAGAACATTAGTATTCTTGAAGTACACACTTAAGGACTAAGTATGAAGAACAAATTGTTCTCTGCATTACTTACAACATAGTAGGTAAGGTTGAATAAATATGTTTGTCCATCAAGTTCAACCTGTTTTAATTAGACTCATTGGCGTAAAGGGGTGATCCAGATTAGCTCGGTAAACTGTTAAGCCGTATTCCCCCCCTGCCGAATCCCTGTGTTAACATGCAAGGGGATGTGTAACGAACACACATCCCCTCGCATTTGTCCACTGCAGGAGAAATCATTCGATGGTCGGCGACTATCGAATGATTTCTCCTGCCTTTGCAAATAAAAATAAAAAACAAGTCTTAACTGACTTGTATTTGGGGGCGCCTACCCCCAGCAGGAATCACTCCCCAGCATCCCCATGGGAACGTCCAGCGTTTTGCATGGGGACGGCCATAAAACTATGGGCGTTCCCATGGCCCAGCACCGCCACTGTCCCTCCCTCCCCGCTGCAAGTAACTTGCCTTGGCCATTGGCAGTTGGGGTTTGCACACCCAAACCATTGGGGCAGTAGCCAAATTCTCATCAATCGAGTGAGACAGAATTGGCCCCTAAAGTTTAGATGTGATCCACTTCCCCAGGATTATACATTTTTATTCCGTTTTTGGCTTAACTACTTTGTTATTTTGGATATGACCTCATTTAAAACACACCCTGTATGTTCCCTTGTAATTTGTTTTTTGTTTGCTAGGTACGGCGCTGCGGACACTTTGTGGCGCCTTATAAATAAACGTACTACTACTACTACATGTAACCTGCTGATCCCTTCACTAGACCATAAATTGTTGCATATAGCCCTAAATATTATTATCCATTATCTATCAGTTATCACATGATCATTTCTCTGCAATATATATGTTATAGCTTCTTATGTAAGTTGGATACCACTCTTCTGTGAAGAGCGCCCATCATAGTGCACTTGCAGCCATGTATTATACTGCGCTGCCGGACTACCTGCATAAATGATGCTTATCCATGGTCACTCCTTGCCCATTGCCTGTATTGCTGGAGAGGCAGTAAATATGCAGTCACTATAGTTGAAGGCCACCTACAGTCTCCGGGCCAGATGCACTAAGCTTCAAAAAGTGATAAAAAGGAGAGTGATAAACAGCCAGCCAATCAGCTCCTTCCTGACAGTTTTCAAACACAGCCTGTGCTATGGCAGGTAGGAGCTGATTGGCTGGCTATTTATCACTCTCCATTTTGTCACTTTTGAAGCTTAGTGCATCTGGCCCTCCATCTTCCCAGACATATCCAAGCTCCATAGACAGCCGAGAGGAAGACGGTCACAAGTAACAAACAGCTTTTCACAACTTTATAAATAGACACAGAGCCCTAAAAGATAGATTTAACTTCATATTAGATTGTTCAGTAAGGTAGAAAACACAAATGTGTCCATTTGCAACAGGAAAATGATATGATGTAATAGCTATTCCCTGCATTTTGCTTCATCCCAACAATAAAAGCCTGCTGCTTAATACAGTTTCCTCTGTCCGCATTATTAAAGCCACAACACTCATGTCCACTATTCTTTTTAAACACTTTGTGCAATTATGACATATAGAAGAGTGGGGATGGTTGCTGGGGATGTTGTTTGCTGTTCATGTTAATGATGAGTGGTTTCCTTTGTGTTTTAATGCAAATGGTTTTGTTTGGTTATATAAAGGGATAATGATGATGCAAGCTGTAATACTGCCTTTTACCAAGTTTAGTCTTGAAATACCTCTCATCGGGTGCCCAATAACTCGTATCCTGACTTCAACTGCCCAACAGTCTGGATTCCGATCAAAACATTCTATTCTCCCTCTATGGAGGTGCGGATCTTCATAAGGGAGAATAGTCTATTTTTTTGCGGCGAGCATAGCGAACCACTGAGCCCGCAGCATGGCAAGTGCAGCGAGCCCACAAGGGGCTTTTTTGCTCTCTACCCCTCCCCCAATCAGAATACTAGCAGTCAGGATTCCGATTTCGGTATACTGCTAGTCAGGATACCAACCGTTGGGGAGTCAAACCGAACCCTGCCCATCAGTTGCTTGCCGCTGTATCTTATTGATTTCCTGCAAAGCGGTGAGTCTGAGGCACGCACACACACAGTAAAATGTAACAAAGATGAGTTTGTTGTATGAAATAGTATCAAACACGGTACTTATGTATTATCTGGGCTCCCATGTTAAATGCACCCCATTTTTTCATACCCCTACTATCCAACTACGCATGGAGTTGATTTTATATAGTGTGGCGAGCGCAGCGAGCCACCGTGCCCGAAGCGTGGCGAGCGCAGCGAGCCCCGCGAGGGGATGCGGTCTCATAAGAAAAATGGGAGCCCAGATATTACATAAGTACCTCAAACACAGATAACAGTCTCACAGATTTACAATATAATCCTTAGCATGTGGCTTTATTTTTTTTTTTTTTTTTTTTTTGGGGGGGGGGGGGGGGGGGGGGGGGTTGTCCTTCCCAGCTCTCATGCAACAGGTCATGCAGGAAGACCTACTGTATACATGGATTCTTTGATTCTGTGTAGCTGTCAAATTGTTATTTTTTGATCAGTATACTGACAGCAGGGTCCATACGTGTGGCATTAGCTGCATAGTCCATGTGTATGAAAGCTCCTCTCATCACTTTAATAGAAACACTAATGAGTATGTCTCCTAATATCACTGTAGACTGTAGACACTGTAGAATTAGAAGAAAACATACTCTTGTGATATTACATCATTAATGCACTAAAACCTGGCTGAGATTAGGACCTGGAAACATACCAGGTTCTCTGCACAGCGAGAAAACTATGTTCCTGCGTTTATCTTCTATTCTAATTAATCGTGTTGGAGGATTATACAAAACCATTTGCTGTATTCTCTGCATGTCCAGAAGTTGTAGCACATCATGTATTCCTATTCTCTTTTTACTGTGGAAAAAAAAGAGTTTTCACTGTTAGAGAAGGTGGTCTTAATGGTGATTTTATCTTACAGATTCTCCGCGCCATTTCTGGGGCTACCACTTAGTCTGCTGGCTGCTGAGTGCTGCGGGAGTGCTGTGCATTTTAGTTGCACATGAACACTACACTGTGGATGTCATTGTTGCCTACTTTATAACCACTAGACTCTTTTGGTGGTATCACGCCATGGCTAATGAAAAGGTTAGTAAAACAAATCTTCATTCAGCTGCTAACATTGCCTTTGCCAATAGTTTGAGTGAAATGACAGTTGTTGTTTTAAACAAACCAGTGTTTTTATCATAGAAAGGATGCGGAGTGACCTTAAGTAACTGATTTTTCTCTTTGAATTGGGATGAAAGTAACAGAAGTGGAACTTGCATAGGATGCCAGCTTGTTAGTGCTGGAGTACATAGCAGGCAGTCCTCTCTGTAAACACATTTCCAAAGTTCTCCCTTTTATACACTTAAGGGCCCTACACATGTTGCAATGCTAGATCGCTCAGTACGCTTCCGCATGATCGCTCAGCACACAGCGATCTGTCAGGGCCAGTGTTTTCCCGTGAGAACACTGGCCCTGGCCGATTAATTTTCAGCATGCTAGATATTAATCACCGGGTCTGGTGATTAATGCAGGGCCGCGCAACGCTATGGCCTCTAAACAGTAGGGGCATTTTCTAAGCGATCTAGTGAGATTGCTTAGAAAATGCCTGTATATTGCTACATGCGTAGGCCCCATAAGCTTGGCCCAGATCTCCCATGTGTTTAAACTAAATCAAAAGTTCACTTTCTGCTTGGATTGAGATATGCCAGGGCTGTACACATACAATTTGCATGTTTGCCTGAAGAAATGTCAGGTTGATGTGTTATAGAAGATACACGCACTAAAATAAATAATATATATGTAGTGCTTCAGTCATGCCGGACCGCAAAGGGCAGGGAACCGGACCGTCTCTAGAATATAGATTAGTGCTGTGGCGCTATAGTAGCCATAGGCGAATCTAGGCATTAGACCGCCGCGCACAATTTAAACTTTAAATTTTAGTTTTCAGTCCCCGTTAGTATGCATTTTCTTCTAAAGCCTCTCAGGGCTTCAGCGTTCCCAGTAGTGCACTGCGTGGGTGACGTCATCGCGCACCGGCGCAGTGCAGGACTGAGAACGCTGAGTCAGACAGGAAGCGAACGTGGTTGCTGTAAGCGGCTGCAGAGCAGGCAGTTTGGGCAGTGCGGCTTCAGCATGGAATGGCTGCAGTGTGTAGCAGCAGAGTGGGCACAGCGGGCAGGGCGGCTGGACTGGATTGTGGAGTGGCTGAAGTGAGCCAGCATCTCAAAAAAGTGAGGAAGAGGTCTTTTACTAAGGTGCCTTTTTGCATTTATGGTGGCATGGGATAGGATGGGGTGTTGGGAGAGAAGGGGAGAATAGGGACTCTTGGTCATTGTTTTATGGCCCCCATATTTTTAAAAACGGTTCCTCTGTAATTTGTCCCTTATCAGTCCAGGGGTGCCAGCATATGTGCAATATCAGTCCAGGGGTGCCCGCAGGTGTGCTGTATAATTCCATTGGTGCCCCCATGTGTCCCATATCAGTCTTGTAATACCACACCCCTTTTTGTGATGCCATGCCTCCTTTCATGAGACCACACCCTATTTTTTGGACCTCGATCAAAATAATTTAAAATATCCGGACTCCATTTCCCCTGCTCTAGAGCAGTGGTTTTCAACCTCTGTCCTCAGGACCCCCCAACAGTGCATGTGTTGCAGGTCACATGCGGGATCAATTAGCCCGCTGTAAATTACCGTAGCTAATTAAATTCCCCTGTTAAGCTAAAATACTTTCTAGTCTCATAAAATGTATTTGACTTTAAAAGCTGTACATTGGCCACAGAATCACAAGTGAGGTAATTAGCCCCACCTGTGTATCATTTAATGTGTCAGTGAATAATGAGTGCACCTGCAGGGTGACCTGGGGAAAACGTGAACTGTTGGTGGGTCCTGAGGACCGACCTTGAGCTATGTTCTAGAGGGTACATAGCTAGTGAATCGTGTCAAAACAGTCCACCCACCGTAGCATAATGCTATGATTTTATTAAGCAAAATTTACAGCAGATTGTCTTATAATGGCCTTACCCAATTCAATGGGCAAGTGGTAAGTATGGTATAAGTACAGAGCCAAATTCACAAAAGTGCATTTAGATCACAAAGTAGTGTAAATAACGTCTCATTTTCCGAGATTAGTTCATTATCTCCATGTTTAAATCTACATTTTTAGAATACAATGACAGGCATCAGTCATTACAATCTAAGCTCTAAATAGTTCTAGCTAGAATACACAATTTCATTGTTTCCTAACTGCAGTACATACACACGTACCACCAACTGTATCAGTAATAGAAGTCCTTACATCTACTGGGAAAACTCGATGGTTGAGGTTGAGAACTACTACTTTCAATATAATGGTGTTATA
Source organism: Crinia signifera (assembly GCF_055691185.1). Lineage (NCBI taxonomy): Eukaryota > Metazoa > Chordata > Amphibia > Anura > Myobatrachidae > Crinia > Crinia signifera. The sequence goes on along the minus strand of NC_139217.1, from coordinate 180,218,471 downwards.
TTGGGTGGGAAAAGGGAATTGGGATAGGGGGAGTATGACCGCACAGGTATTTGTGATGAGGGCAATAGTGATAAGAACTGACCTATGCCTATAAGATAGGATAAGTGTGTCCCAGAGCACCTTGTGGCTGTACGCCAGTGGGTGCCTGTTTGTGGGACGGTCAGTGGTGCACCCCGGAGTTAGGAGAGCAATATGTAAATTTGCCAAGAGAGGTAGAGAGGAAAAGAAAACTCTGGGTGGGGGCACTCTTATATCACTGTTGCGAAGGTTGTTTATGATACTTAAAATTTAATATTTAATAGGTATGCTCTAAAATAAAGTTCCTCAATATGTTTACCCTAAGTACGTGGGGCGCCGCAAAAATATATATTAAATGTAGGGGCAAATTTATGCCACCTAGGGAAAAGGAGACAACCGGTTTTTGTTAATGGTTTTGTAGTTGATCCTCATTTATCCTATGATTTCACCATGGTGCTGGTATAGGTTTCAAGGATTGTAATCATTGGACCATTTTCATAAAAACCGGTGGTCATCTATCAGGCAGACTGAGCTGTAGTATGGTTAGTGCTCACAGGGGGGCGATACAGTGCTACAGTTTGAGATTGCAGGTTTGTAACGTAACAAGCATAAATTTAATAAGCAGTTGATGGACGAAACAGGTTGGTCCCAAGTGAGACCAAGTAGGTGATATGAAGAGAAGCCACTGGACTAAGCCAGCGGTTACCTGGCGACCTGACCCGCCTGCGATAAAGGTCTGGCGTCAGGTCGGCTGCTGTCTCGCTGTAGCGGTGTCCCTGTCTGAGCTCCTGCCCGGCCGGTCACGTGAGTGCACCACGTGATCGGAGTCCCGTCTCTGACGTACGTTTCGCGGTGCGCTTGGTCACAGGGGGGTGTGTGGCTCCGCGAAACGTACGTCAGAGACGGGACTCCGATCACGTGGTGCACTCACGTGACCGGCCGGGCAGGAGCTCAGACAGGGACACTGCTACAGCGAGACAGCAGCCGACCTGACGCCAGACTTTTATCGCAGGCGGGTCAGGTCGCCAGGTAACCGCTGGCTTAGTCCAGTGGCTTCTCTTCATATCACCTACTTGGTCTCACTTGGGACCAACCTGTTTCGTCCATCAACTGCTTATTAAATTTATGCTTGTTACGTTACAAACCTGCAATCTCAAACTGTAGCACTGTATCGCCCCCCTGTGAGCACTAACCATACTACAGCTCAGTCTGCCTGATAGATGACCACCGGTTTTTATGAAAATGGTCCAATGATTACAATCCTTGAAACCTATACCAGCACCATGGTGAAATCATAGGATAAATGAGGATCAACTACAAAACCATTAACAAAAACCGGTTGTCTCCTTTTCCCTAGGTGGCATAAATTTGCCCCTACCCAATTTAATATATATTTTTGCGGCGCCCCACGTACTTAGGGTAAACATATTGAGGAACTTTATTTTAGAGCATACCTATTAAATATTAAATTTTAAGTGTATCATAAACAACCTTCGCAACAGTGATATAAGAGTGCCCCCACCCAGAGTTTTCTTTTCCTCTCTACCTCTCTTGGCAAATTTAAATATAATGGTGTTCTCTACAAAATCTCTTTCTGCAATTGGCTATAGAAAAGTCATGATACAGATCACTGTTTAGTTGATGAACTTAGCAGTCCCTTATGCTTGATGCTGTTTTTAATACATCAATGGAGTTTTGGTTCTTTCAAAATCTACTAATTTAAACACTTCTCTGCTCTTTACTGTAAAACATTATCATGAATAACATCTAATTTTCCAAAGTAGGTACTGAATTGATGCTGTTTTACCTGTTTTTCAGGCATTGAAGACTTCATCGCCAACTAATCTCCTGTCCCGAACCTGGTGGTTTCCTGTGTTTTTCTTCTTTGAGAAGAATGTTCAGGCCTGTATTCCATGCTGCTTCTCCTGGCCCATTTCCTGGCCTCCCTGCTGCTTTAAGTCTTCATGTAAAACATATTCAAGAGTACAGAAAACAGGAGAGGACAATGAAAAAACCACCTGACTCAAAAATCCACTTAACTCAAACTGTCTATAATAACCAAAGGAATTTTTTTAAATATATATATATTTTTTTCTTATGAAAATGCAATTGTAAATAATGAAGAGGACCAAATGTTGTGTCTTTTAATTGCAACGGTTGATGCACACAGGATACAAGTGGTATCTCTGTAGTGTGCTGTGTCTTTCTGTATCTGTTATGGTTACGCTAATACTCATTTGTTGATTCCAATTCAGATGACAGCAGTTCCCATTGAAAAATGGTAGGTGATTTTGTACCCCATAGTGGTGCTTTTTATGATACAGTAATTAGAATGGGCAGTTGTACAATGAAGTATTATTAGTCTCTGGATTAGTAACTTATTATTTATGTTCTTATAAGGTCCATCTGAGAACTAGTACCTAAATCAAATATTTTACTCCGCAATTGTAGAGTTTGAGGCACAAGTTAACAATAGGGCTGATATTCAATTAGCTGTGGTAATTTACCATAGCCCAAAGGATCTCAAACTCGGTCCTCAGGACCCCACACAGTGCATGTTTTGCAGGTCTCCTCTCAGAATCAAGTGAAATAATTAGCTCCACCTGTGGATCTTTTAAAATGCCTCATTCAGTAATGAGTGCACTTGTGCACCTGTCCGGTGATCTGGAAAACGTGAACCGTGTGGGGTCCTGAGGATCAAGTTTTAGAACCACTGCCATAGCCAATTGACACTTATCGGAGGTTTGGTTCACCTGTCTTAGGCAGGCAAATACAAACCAGCAATAAGTGCCGTGAAAGTACAGCTTATCGCGTCATCTATGTATCTCCCCCCCCCCAAAAAAAAGGAGTTAATTTCAGTCACGCTCAAAAAAAAAAATGCCTGCAGGCTGGGGTCTGCCATTCGGGCTAATTGAATGAATAGCCTCAGGGGATCAATTAGCCCGCTGTAAATAACCGTAGCTAATTAAATTCCCCTCTTTAAGCTAAAATACTTTCTAGTCTCATAAAATGTATTTTGACTTTAAAAGCTGTACATTGCACAAGAAGTTCTGGATCTTAAACAGACTCTTTTGAGCCACCCTAACATACTGTACTTGTACTGTATATTGTGCAGCAATTGTACATGCAGTCATTTTAGCTGAACTTCTTCTCACAAGTGTACTTACAGTACCTGCTACTGCTAAGCAGAATAGATCATTCAGAATCCTTATTGGGCTCCATGTTAGACAGGCACCCTTACTGGGAAAGTGTAATACCCTGGAATCCTATTTCCATCTTTTTAATTTTTTTTTGTGGCAAAGTCAAATTAATATAAAGGGGAAAATAATTGTATTTAACTGAATAAATTGCTAAGGGATATGGGATTGCTACATTTTACCGAGCACAACTCACTTCAAGAGTAAAAATGGTTGGTTTGGTAATCAGTGGGAAGGAAATGTGCAATAAGTAATGGCCTATGGTAATTTCATGGCCCATGAGATCCAGATATTTGCTTGTTATATAAGTAGAATCATCTGGAAGTGGCATGGGGACAAACATTGTTTACTGATGTGTATGTACATGTTTAATTTAACTCAACTTTTTTTTTATATTTATATTTTTTTTTTATGTTATCCCACTACTACTCTGTGAGGTGTGCAGACATCTAAGCAAATATGGAACCATGTGTGTATTCGCCAGACCTTGGCTCCTCTCTGTCTACTTTCTGGCTAAATGGAGTGTTTACCATTAATTGGGAATTGGTGCCAACAGTTATAATTTCTTACCATAGCAATAACATTTTAAAAAAAAAAGTATCACTGGAATGTAGCAATGATCACATACAGAGACGGGTGCTAATGCGATCCCTATACTTCTGGGTTGAGACCCCCAGGCACAGCTACTGCACATAGATGGATATAACAAGGGAGGGATCCTTTCAAAGCCTCTTCTAAAATATATTGCGTACTGTAGGATCTAGGCTAAAGATAGCATTGGCAATGCCAGGCCCATACCACACAGCATATATTACAGATCTCTGCTGTAGGCCCTAATTTTATGTGGTTATCCCCTGGATACAGCTGTTCCAACCAATTTTACCGCAAATTTATTTAATAAATAGGCCCCTAAATGTTATTAACCTAAGAATGTATTTTAAATAATCATACACACGTCTCCTTTATTATTTTTTCCTGGTTGCTTAGTGTTGGTCCAGTTGGACTTGCATTGGAAATGCTGGGAATGAACCACCTTCCATTCTGTAATATGGAGCCTGCATTACTTGAGTTTCAAATACTCAGCACAGGATGCCATATGCGCTAAAGAGTCACAATCCAGTGACTTTGGTTGAATAAGTAATACACAGTAGTCAAGATTTCCTAAGCACTGAGAGGCGGTATTGGGAAAATTTACTAACAGTTAAGTTGGGTACACACGGATAGATTTGAAGCCCGATATGGGCGTTCCCGAACGATGGGAATTCAAATCGTTCCGTGCATCGTTAACGATGCGCATATCCGCAAATCGTTAACAATGGTCTATGATCTTTCCTGCATGCAGGAAGATCATAGACAAATCTTTTGTATCAAATCGTTCCATGTGTACACATGATGAAAGCTTTGATACACTCGTTAACGATGTCAGAACGCTCTCCATTTATATGTATTACCTCGGTGTAGTGTATGGGTGACTCCACGGATAAAGCAAGCTGAAATTTGTAATTGATTAAAACTCCCAAACTGCCTAAGTCAAGTTTAAAGATTGTTACAGGTGTCTTTATTTTTGTGGGGGTTTTTTTTTCAGAAAAGCAGAAAATGTTCTTTAAGCAATAAAGAAATTGAAAGAATATCCTTTATTGACAAATATTTTCTATGTACCTTGACATAATTCCTTTCTTTTATGTACCATGGGCCTGGTTCAGCTTTGATAGAAAAGCAAAAAAAAGCACACATCTGGGCAAAACCATCCTAGCAGGCTAAGGCAAATGTAACGTGCAGAGAGAGTTAGAATTGTGTGGGGTGTGTTCAAACCGAAATCTATATTAAGTGCCTAATTAACCAATAGGCTGATCAGGTTACAGCCTAGGGTGCTAGAACTTGAGGGGAGGGCACCTTGCAGGTGACAGCCAAGGAATAAAATTAATAGAGGGTACACACAGTGAGATTTCCACAATTTTTCTATTTGATGTTGTTTTATAGAATCAAAATCGAATGGGCATTGAATGGTTTTTCTACATTCGATGCCTATTCGATCCCAATGTGCGCTCCCGTGTAGTGTAAATCGAATAAAAAAATAGTCTTGGCAGGCAAGACTATAGTACAGATCTGTCAAGATCCAGACACAGATCAAATAGGGGTCGAATAGAAAGGGAAATCTCAAATCTCACCGTGTGTACGCACCATAGGACATAATTTATTCCATGCTTCTAAGCGATCACCTATTCTTGTGGGGGATAAAGATCTTAAGGTGACTGACAGATGGCTGTGCTAATGGAACCATTACTTTATGTACATTGTGCTACAGCACCAGCTAGGCAGTCTAAAGCCAAAGTCTTCTTCACATGCCACAAGCATTAGATCCTACATGGCAGTTGTTTAACCTTTGTGACAAGCACAGGGGCAATATGACTGGTAAGTCCCTGAGCACACATACACATGTGTTTATCAGAATTACAAGTGGAGCTACATGTGTATTAACCTAGGGCACCTGGAACCTTTTAATCAGGCCCTTATATTTGCTCCACTTGCATTGCAACATGGCCTGTTCCAGACACCGAATTAATTGCTTTTTTCGCTTTACTGAATCTGGCCCTGTGTGCTTTTTGTACATATATACATATATAGCCGGTTTGCACTTTTTGAGATAACTCATGGGTTGTTATATCATGTTGTATTTATTTATGTAACCATTTAGTAGGTGAAATTCAATTTGTCACATTGGCAGCCAGGTTCCAATATTCCATCTGTTTTGCCTGCACTGACCACCAGTGTTGCAGACCATAGAGATGTGCATCTTAATCCATGATGTTTGCGCTACTGTAATAATCGTTGATGCGCCCTGACTTACATCACTACAGCACATTGCCGCTTATTGAATTGCCACCCATATTGTCTGGTCACAAGAGAAAACATTTGATCTTGTCAGTGTTTTAATTAAATTCTAAGTTTGTTTCAGGATACCAAAAAGTGACTTAAATTGATGCTTTTAATTGAAAATGAAAAAGTGTATTTAATAGCATATTTTTGTATTCAAAATACCTGATTTTTTATTTTCCATGGGATAAACATTTTTATAAAATTATTGTTGTAAAATAAACTAAATTGAGGCTGTCGTGTGTTTGTTACTTAGTCATAACTGACCAGTATTTCTTCAGTTGATGAAATGCTGTACTGTAATGTAGCCCATACAGCAATCGTGTGAAACGTCATTCCCCAATTGGTGATTACATTTGCCAATAGGTGAACTCTGATGATCGTCAAAATACACCATGTTAAAAATCCCCGACTTGCGAATTTTGATTATTTATGGTCTGGAATAGACTAATTGAGGATTCTTGAGATGTTTTTGCTTATTTGATAACACAATCATCAGCACAATACAGAACTGTGACTTTTTTATTGTTGTATGGGCTACATATGGCATCATTACAATATAGGTACAGTATGGCACACAAAATGTTTACATTGAGCTAAATTCTGCTTACCAAGGGAATAATTTATTGACTTGTTGCACATAGCATAAGAGAGCACCAGTAGGGACATTTATAATGAGTGGTAAATGTGAATTATTTATGCTCTAATAGCAGCATGTGCACAATGTATACAAAAAATGAAGACAATTGTGTTGAATCCCAGAAAACAAAACACAAATAATACATTCTTGAATTTCCACTTATTTTAATTGTATCTCCATTTTAAAGAAAATTCTAAATGTTGGAATACTAGTGTAACTGAACTGAGTGGTCTTAAAGCAGTGCTAGGATTGCCTATGATGTGATGTGTGTACTGTCACCACCGCACGACCGAGCAGAGTGAACGGAAGGAAGTGCTGCTGGGAGGTTGTACTCCTTGTTATATGCAAGGAGACAATGAAGCATATTTGCACAATAGAAATGTATTGAACTTCTACATATAGGCTGTCTGTAAATAACCTTTAGTGCCTCTTTGGGTATTCCTCTGCTATAGCCTTAGCGTTTATTTTTGGCTGCATTTCGACTGATGCTGCATGCTGACTGGATAGTTGGTGCACAGCTGTAAATTCTTTTCCTGCCCATCGCTCTTTTTCCATTAAAATACTGGCAACATATTTTATCTCTCTATAAGAAATACTATTACTCTCCTTATATGTTAACTTAATTGACAAACACTTCTATTCAAAATGTAATCATCAAATTTTTCACATACTACTATTTTACTTTGTGTATATTTTCCTTAAAATGCACAATTTAAACTTTGTAATGGACCCATTTTCCTTCATTCAGGTTTGTTACTCCTTTCCTGAGGAGTACAAGTGCCAGTATTTATCCGCATGTACATTAAAATAGTGGTCTTCATGAACACAGCTGTGGGCGATGCAGGAAGTGATGTCAGCACACACATGCAACCCGATAGCACTGCATTGTAATAAAATGAATGGCGATTGTAGGAAAGGTCTGGCTGATCGTAAAGCATCATATTGAAAGTTACACCAACACAGTTAAAATGTTTAAAGTGAAGTTTTAACCATGTCTGCATTATCAAGGTGATATAACACACTTTACAATTTAGCTGTTGACAGTGTGTGAATTGATCATACAGGCCTGATTGCATGGTTCCGGAAGATACAGATGGAGCAGGTCCCGTCGATAGAATCACCATCCACCAGCCATCTGCACGAGGCTCTTGCGCGCCCTGTTAAAATCTGAGCCCTCTGTCGCGCTCTGAAGCAGAGATGGGCAGGGAAAGCACTCCCCACTGCCGTGTGGACTGGGACATGCATGTTAGATGCTCCATGTCCCCGTCAGATGGAGTGCCTTTTCACCTTTGCACAAACCTTCAACAAAATCTGCACTGGCTTCCATTCCCCTACAGAATCCTCTTCAAACACCTCACACTCACATACAGGGCCATCTCTAATTCCATTGCTCCATATATCTCTAACCTCATCTCCATTCATACGCCCTCTACGGTCGGCTGACGACTGTCGTCTCTCCTCCACCCTGATCACTGCTTCCCATGCTAGAGTACAGGACTTTGCCCGTGCTGCACCCCTTCAGTGGAACGTACTCCCTCGCTCCATTAGACTCTCCCCGACCTTCCAAAGCTTCAAACGGGCACTGAAAACTCACCTATTCATCAAAGCGTACCCTTCCACTGCATAAACCAGGTTCTCCGACCCCTTGCCTGTTTACATCCTGCTATCTAACCACCACCCACTCGCTTGCACCTCTTGTAATCTGTCTGTCTCCCATTCCTACTAGATTGTAAGCTCCTCTGAGCAGGGCCCTCTTCCCTCCTGTTGTCAAAGCCCACTTCTCTTCACATGTCACTCACAGCTCTCCTATACTCCAACACTCAGTGACCATCTTCGTCCGCATACTCATCTCCATCATTGGCCTCAAGCCTCTAGTTGTATGTTGATTGAGTCCTCACTACTTACATTTAAGCTGTAATGTGTATTGATCTGTGGCGCTCTTTATTTGTACTGTATTTTTGTTATTTATTCAATGTTATGCCAAGCTTTGTCTCCCTGTATTGTTCCTTTGTACGGCGCTGCGAAACCCTTGTGGCACCTTATAAATAAAATTATAATAATAATAAAACCAGAGCAGCAATGGGCCACTGGTTGTGCTGTGTTGTTAATCAGCTCGGTGGTTGGCATATCTCATGAATATCAACATGGAATGGATGCCGCCATCTTAATTCATATTAACTGACACTGTTATCTGGCTTTGGGAAGCAGCTTATCAGGCGAGAGGGTGTCCTATTTAAGGCTGCTCAGGAGAACAGACCCTTGACTGAACAACTTCACTCCTGTGACCTGCTATTGGTTCCCAAGAGAGTCCCATCCCCTAGTAACACCACTCTGCAAGCTCCACCATTCATTCCACACAATGGCCCTTATTCAGATCTGATTGCAATACAAATTTGTTCTCAAAATGGGCAAAACCATGTGCACTGCAGGTTGGGCAGATGTAACGTGCAGAGAGAGTTAGATTTGTGTGAGTTATTTTGTTTCTGTGCAGGGTAAATACTGGCTGCATTATTTTTACACTGCAATTTAGATTTCCGTTTCAACACACTCCACCCAAATTAACTCTCTCTGCACATGTTACATCTGCCCCACCTACAGTGCACATGGTTTGCCCATTTTGAGAACAAATTTGTACTGCGATCAGATCTGAATAAGGGCCAATATACTACAATCTACTTGCACTGACATCCATTCCTTGTTGGAGCTTTCAGAACCTATTCATACTGTGCGTTCTTTAAATAATATGAAACGGTGTGTGGAGCTCTGCACCTGGGTGTATATACACAGTGCCTCTAAAGCAGTTCTGTATCCATCCAGAAAGAATTATTCACTAGGAATAATCAGGCGCTTTGACAGTGAGCTGATCCTACAATGTAAGCAGCTGCCTGGGTGTGAGGGTAGTCACTCCCCACTGGTAGAAAAGGAAAAAATACTCGCACAAGGCGTGTTTAGGCAGCGCTTTTATCAATGAACAAACCAAATTACTTATAAAGGTATAAATTTTTACTGTTAAAAATGCATATATATACAATGGTACAATCATAAAATGATACAATAAATACAACTTAATAAAATTGAGAAGGTGGGGAATAAAAGTAAACTGGAATTAATAAATCAAGTGATAAGGGATATCCCGCCACAAAGGACATTATATTTCTGAACATATTTGTGTGATCACTTAATTGTGGAAAGCAGGTAAGTGCACTTTACCAACAAGGAGTTCTGGATCTTTCTGAAGAACAGATATTGTAGCTGGAAAATCCTCACGATGTGTGCGGCTGCTTTTTTGTGCCGCTGGAGGGGTCAGGGATCGCTAGATGGAATCAGTCCTCTGTAGTGAGGTGTGAGACGGATGGTGGGTGTCTCAAACACCGGAGGGATGTTACTGTGGCGATATGACCAAAAGAGTTCCAGCAATGGATCAGATGTGGCTTCCGTGAGCAAGAGTGTGGCCTCACTGGTGTAGATGTTGTTCGGTGTCCGCCTTTAATATGATGTCCAGATAAGCAGTAATGAATGGATGTCCACAATGGAGTCGATCTCACAGCTTTGTCCTGAGGCAAGGATGGGGGTAGAAGTTCACTAACGCGTTTCACTGCGTCCTGCAGCTTTATCAAAGGTGTGGGGGACTGTGTACCTGGTTCAGGTATATATACCTTCCTTAATGAATAAGTTAATGCACCTGTGGGGTGCAATTTAACAATACAAACACATCAAATAAACGAAAAATCAATATAAAAAGTAGGTAGGCAGACATATATCGAATGGAATAACATTATCAATTAGCGTGCAATCAGAAAATATGTGTTGATTATATAGAATAGTAGTTTTTATTATTACAATCAACTCCGGTCACGTGATCGGGATACCAACGCAGTGCATAGAGGGATATCTATCCAAAAGGAAGTAATCGCAAATATATTCATACAGGTGTCCAGCGTAATCATCATCATAGGCGCTATATAAGAAATAGAGGAGCATGTAAGTGAAAATAAGCGCAGGAATAAACCTGGCGCGGTTGTGGAACGCATAGTGCGTTCCAAATACAATGGGACACAATTACTTCCGCCTTAACCCCGGAAGTCTAAGGCGGCTTTAATGAATGAAAAGTGTGTGAACACATAGTAAACACGGAGGGTCGCGTCATACTGCGGCGCCATTCTCAGTGTACACCAACCAAGCTAAACGTCATTATGTGGTGCAGGAAGGTACGTGATCGGGATCACCGATTATTCCAATTTTCTCTTCCTGCATCTGGAACGCATATGCGTTCCAAAGCTGATCACATGGTGGGAGTAAAATTATCGGATATATACAAATAAAGATGACAATAAATGGAAATAATACATAATTTAACAAAATGGGGAGCCTATATAAAGGATCTTGATCTAACAAGAGAACACTAAAGGGAGCGAGGTCAGAGATTTGATATTTTGATCAGATGTTGAGATTAGTCCCAATGTTTATAGACATAATATAGAGAGAACTAATGGTATAGGGATTTTTTACAACAACAATAATGAACAAAACACATATATTTTAGATATATTGTATTTTAAAATAGATATATAAACAAGGTGGATTAATTTTAATTCTAATTAATGTTGACATGCTCATGCCTATGCAAAAGAAATGTCATGCATAAATCTGTATCCACAGAATGGGAAAAGGAGGGGGGGGGAGGGGGATTTGATTTTCAAATTTAATTAGGGATTTGATTCAATTTTCAAAATCTTAGAGCTGGCAATTATTTTAGAGAACAATGTTAAGCTCCATTGCTTCGTTCAAGCCTCTGGGAAAGAGGTTGGTGTACACTGAGAATGGCGCCGCAGTATGACGCGACCCTCCGTGTTTACTATGTGTTCACACACTTTTCATTCATTAAAGCCGCCTTATACTTCCGGGGTTAAGGCGGAAGTAATTGTGTCCCATTGTATTTGGAACGCACTATGCGTTCCACAACCGCGCCAGGTTTATTCCTGCGCTTATATTCACTTACATGCTCCTCTATTTCCTATATAGCGCCTATGATGATGATTGCGCTGGACACCTGTATGAATATATTTGCGATTACTTCCTTTTGGATATCCCTCTATGCACTGCGTTGGTATCCCGATCACGTGACCTACTCAAGTCACGTGACCGGAGTTGATTGTAATAATAAAAACTACTATTCTATATAATCAACACATATTTTCTGATTGCACGCTAATTGATAATGTTATTCCATTCGATATATGTCTGCCTACCTACTTTTTATATTGATTTTTCGTTTATTTGATGTGTTTGTATTGTTAAATTGCACCCCACAGGTGCATTAACTTATTCTCTAAGGAAGGTATATATACTTGAACCAGGTACACAGTCCCCCACACCTTTGATAAAGCTGCAGGACGCAGTGAAACACGTTAGGTGAACTTCTACCCCCATCCTTGCCTCAGGACAAAGCTGTGAGATCGACTCCATTGTGGACATCCATTCATTACTGCTTATCTGGACATCATATTAAAGGCGGACACCGTGCTCCTAGACACCGCTGGTAACATCTGATCCATTGCTGGAACTCTTTTGGTCATATCGCCACAGTAACATCCCTCCGGTGTTTGAGACACCCACCATCCGTCTCACACCTCACTACAGAGGACTGATTCCATCTAGCGATCCCTGACCCCTCCAGCGGCACAAAAAAGCAGCCGCACACATCGTGAGGATTTTCCAGCTACAATATCTGTTCTTCAGAAAGATCCAGAACTCCTTGTTGGTAAAGTGCACTTACCTGCTTTCCACAATTAAGTGATCACACAAATATGTTTACAATATAATGTCCTTTGAGGCGGGATATCCCTTTTCACTGGATTTATTAATTTCAGTTTACTTTTATTCCCCACCTTCTCAATTTTATTAAGTTGTATTTATTGTATCATTTTATGATTGTACCATTGTATATATATGCATTTTTAACAGTAAAAATGTATACCTTTATAAGTAATTTGGTTTGTTCATTGATATAAGCGCTGCCTAAACACGCCTTGTGCGAGTATTTTTTCCTGTATCCATCCAGGACTGTATGTGTGCAGGCTTTCTGAACATCCTCACTGTATACCTTTGATCCTCAGGGCCTGAATGAGCATCCAGCCGATCTTTTTAAAGTATTTTTTTAAATACAACAGCGATTTCCGCCCGCCACCTGGAAACTAGCGATACTAGCTCCTGCTGCCTGAACGTCACTGCCCAAATCCCTGCTGCCCTCCCCACGCCGACACAGCAGCAGCTCCCCGGGATTACATGCAATGAATCGCATGCGATGTAAAAATGGCACATCAAGTGCCAAATTGTAGGTGAGACTGCCAGGGGGGGGGGGGGGGGTGTTTCTCAAGGGCAAACTGGTCCAACGTGTCCTTAGGACTACTGTATGGGGGCCTTTACATATTATGTGATTATTGTACCATCCTCTATCTGTGCCCAATACATGCAGACAGCAAATGCAGCTCCAGCCTCACACCTTTAGATCGCCACATAGCACAGCACCATAAATAAAAACCTATTAACATTTCTGGACACTGCCCATTTGGGATTACAGACACTCCGAACACTTATCCCGATTTCAACTGTGCCAATAAACTTGTCAAACTATGTTGAAGTTATTAAAAGCTGAATGTTTAAAAGCTCCAAGGAACGCAAGTGGGTTACAATACAGTGCCCCCATATTATGCAACACAGTTTGTATATGCCACAAATTGGTAATGTATGGGGGGGGGGGAGCAGTCCATGGAAGCCCATGGATGGTTTCCCCACCTTCCCTGTTGTTTGTTCAGCTCATTAGATATACATTAACAATGTTGACATTCATAATCTAGAAACCACAACGATGACATTAAATGTTGCCATACATGTTGTCATTGTCAGAATGTTGGCATTAGGGTTAGACTGTGGATGGAAGGTTTAGATTTAGGCTGTGAAGGGAGGTTAGGGTTAGGCAGTGCGGAGTATTTACAGTAAGTACTCGAGGAAGGTTCAAGCCAAAAGGCATAGTCACATGACTGACGGGACCCAAAAGCCACACTGTAGCTGCTTCAAGTCAATCCCAGGCCGCCAGGAAGATATGCGGATATTGAAAAGTTGAAATTTCATGTTCATGTCAACATATCCTAACTCAACCGACGTCCGCGCTATCTATAACATGATGTGATAATAGCTTCTCATAAGTTACAACTGCAGGTTCTAACTACTGCAATGCAAAAACTCTTTTGGGCATATGTAATAGGGTACCAGTTTGCCAGAGTTGCGGGTTACCGACCAAACTCATGCCTTGATAATGATTGCCTTGAAAAAAAAAACATTCAAGTTCATCTGACAACCCGCCCCACCGGAAAACATAGTCCCTATTACATATGCCCCATTATTGGATCTGTTCAGCTTGCACTAGCCAATGCCTTTATACAGTAAGTCTGTTTGTGGTAACAATAACCAGAATGCAATGTGTATTGGAGCTTTAAAATAGAACAGGAATACAGCATGCAATTAATCTTATTTCTCAGTCACTGTAATAACATTAAAGACAGGAAAAATCAATGGCATAAAAAGACAAAGGTCGTTGCATTAATGCCAATATCCCTATGAAACATGGCTTTCATGTAGTGCTGACTAGCTGATGCCCTCAGGAAATAAAGGACTAAGATCACCATACCTCCGTCTTAGACAACATACAGTAAGACCAGACCAGCTTACATTAAAATAATTGCTAGGAAATGACAAGCAGAATTTGTCTTTCACTGCTATTGCCGATAATGCAATTTAATAATCCATTTAACTGAGCACAGTATTCACATCTTACATTACATCTTGTTGTGCACAGACAACAAACATTTAGTTTAATGCACATCACTTAGCCTGAGCATAACACTAAGCACAGCTCTTATTTAATGGCAATATTGACTGCTGAATGAGCTAAATCCTAGTAAACAGATGAAGGCTACTATAAGATATTTCAGGACTGTATTGGATATGATTAGACTACAGTATAAATGGCTCACACCCTAGCTGAAGCCGTTATTGACCAATTCAATTGTTTGCCTAAAATTCCAGACCAATTTTCACAGTTCAATTCAGACAATGAGATGGTTCTAAACAGGCCAGATCTCTCTAAGTAGGCCAGAAATGAATAAACTAAAGGTGCCCATACACGGTACAATTGCTGTGTGCGATGAGATGTGCACTCCCATCACACATCTCATCGCACAGCTCAAAAAGTATGTGCTGCACATACTTTTTGTACTAGATCTCATTGCATTGCAAAACCTATGTGATGCGATCTAGTCCAAATTGTATACACTAATTGTACCATGTATGGGCACCTTAAGCCCTCCAGCTGTTGTTGAACTACACATCCCAGCATGCACTGCTTCAATTTGGCTACATGGCAATGTTAAAACTTGCAGGGCATGATTGGATGTGTAGTTCAACAACAGCTGGAGAGCCAAAGGTTCTCCATCCCCGAGAGGTGAAACCTTTCACTACACATGCGCAACTGGGAAAAATGCCACACCACCTACTGGCAAACATATTACCCCACTGCAATTTGATACAATGTCGCTACAGCAAAAGTCTCCGTTTCATTTGGGCACAAAATATATATATATAGGTGAGGGGGGAGGATTGGCACTCAATGGGGAGAAAATCATAAGTCAGGTAAGGTGCCCGGGTGCATGCCAAGGGTACAGAGATGCTGTGTATACGGGGGTAGGAACGGAGGCACTCCTGGGACTTGCAAAGAAGAGACAGACACAGAGGTCCGTGCACAGGAGTGCCTCCGTTCCTACCCCCATATATATATATAACCCCTTGATGAAGTCACATCGACGAAACGCGTTGGGCAACCTGACCTCCTACCATCTTAAGTTAAGCACTTTTCTCTAATATTTTTACCTTTTTCTAATAGTAATTTTTGTATATGTAAGTTTTTAGATAGAAAGTCCTCCCATACTTTTTATCTTTTTATACTATTATACATATATATATATATTTTTTTTGACAACTATTTTGTCCTGTCCCGCCTCATCTTAGAAATTTTTTTGCATCTTTTAATTGTATGTCCATTTTTACTTATGTCCTTATATCACTAAAATAAATACAATTTTATATTTATACTGCAGTCTCATCCGTACAGTAATTAGTCGCCGCTATCTTTATCCATTGTCTACATTTTCCAAGTGATATACCTTCACGTCTTTTTTAAAGATTGGCTGACACCCTATATTTTAAAAGGGAATATTACTGTTATTATTATTTTATATATCTCCTCATAGCACAAGTGGCGCCACTCATTCAAAGTACATATATATATATATATATATATATATATATATATATATAGAAGACAGCACTCCCTGTTCAATTAAAGTCCAGCACAGTACAATTTATTACGCCATAAATATTGAGCATCAGACTTCAAGCAATTCTCGGCAATATCATGCCATTAGTGGTAATGGGGGTCACAAACATTTTCACCCATTCTTGCAATGTCAAAAAGCAGTCGACTGCCCCATAATTGAACAGGGAGTGCTGTCTTGGTAGTGCGCAGGGAGTGCGCTTATAACAGTTTCACCAGGGACTAATACACATCCATATAAAATATATAAAGTTTATTCCATATAACAATATAAAAAACACACAATAGTTTTTCATACAGATTTTTACATCAACTTGTCCAGAGCTTAATACCACTTAAAGTCACTGTTTTCCTGAAATCACCCTACGCGTTTCGTCCCATACGGGACTTCTTCAGGGGTAGCTGGGTATCAGTGTATCACTAGTTTTTCAAACGATATGAAGACCTGATTTGGATAAAACCAAATAATTAAAATGACCAGTATCCATAATTACTGTCAGACCATCGTATTCTCAGAACATGTGTAAGAGCAAAGCTCTTTGACTGAAGATATTGTTTACACAGACGTTTCTGAATGTCAACTCTGTAAAAGAATCAGTAAGAAAGTCTTCAAGTCTGACCACAGATTCTCAATTGGATGGAGATCTGGGCTTTGACTAGGCCATTATAACACATTTAAATATTTCTCCTTAAACCACTGAAGTGTTGCATTAGCAGGATGCTTCGGTTCATTGTCCTGTTGGAAGGAGAACCTCCGTCCCAGTCTTAAATCACAGGCAGACTGAAACAGGTTTTGTGCAAGAATATCCCTGTGTTTAGCACCATCCATCTTTCCCTCAACTCAAATTAGTTTCCCCAGTCCCTGCTGCTGAAAAACATGGTGTTCTTGGGGTAATGGGATGTGTTGGGTTTGCGCCAGACATAGCATTTTCCTTGGTGTCTAAAAAGTAAAATTTTAGTCTCATCTGACCAGCAGGGGCGGATTTAAGGGGGGGGGGGGCGAATGGGACAGTTGCACCCCCTAGGCCAGTGAAATCCTATCGGGGGGTATTCTCCTCACTACCACCAGCCGCATCTGCACCTACTAAGTAATGATTGTAGTGATGATGGGGAGGTGATGACGCCGCCTCTCTCACCCAGTAGCTGATATAGCGGGGCTTTCTCTCCCCATCCTGCCATCCTATTGGCTGGTGGGCTGTAAATTATGGGGTTTGCCACCCTGATTGCTCACAGACAGTGTGGGTGGGCTGTGTCTGCAGCACTGCCCGGCGGGCACACGGTGGGTGTGTGCCCGGTTTCAGGATGAAGTTGTCTGATGAGCGGGAGCAGCCACAGCCTGGGTCTCCCTTGTGTGCACAGTCCGGCTGCTGGTGTGTCCGGCTGCACATACAGTGTGATATACTATGTATGTCGGGTGAGCTGTGTGTGATGTGAAATGTACATGTGTTTGTGGTGTGCTATGTATATGTGTGCAATGCAGACTCCCCAAGCAGGGTTTTTTCTTTTACATTTAATATTTTTTTTAATTATTATTATTTGGGGGGGGGGGGGGGGGGGCAGTCTTACAATGGGAGGAGTCAGGACTGGAGGGGGAGGGTCAAGTTTAAACAGTAAACCACGCCCCCCTAGAAGAGAAGTCTAGATCCACCACTGCTGACCAGAGTGCCTTCCTCCATACATTTGGGGAGTCGCCCACATGCCTTTAGGCAAACTGAAAACGTGCCTTCTTATTTTTAACACAAAGTTGTTGTTTTTTTATGGCCACTCTTCCATAAAGCCCAGCTCTACGGAGTGTATGGCTTATTGTGGTCGCATGTGCAGATACACCAGTCTCTGCTGTGAAACTCAGAAGCTCTTTCAGGGTCTTTTGGTCTCTTTGTTACATATGATTAATGCCCTCCTTGCCTGGTCTGGAAGTTTTGGTGGGTGATCCCCTCTTGGCATGTATGTTGTGGTCCGGAGCATTGCAAGGGCAGAGCACAACCTCCAGGTGCTGGAAGATAACAGGGCGCCGGAGCTGTGCCGGCACGCCCGCTCCCCCGCATGCTCCTATGCTCACTCCCCCGCCCACTCCCGGCTCCCCGCTGTGTCCGGGAGACATGCTGCTATTTAAACTTCACGCCTCCCGCTAGACCACTATCCAATAGGCGCTTGTGGTCCAGCAGCCAACCAACTGGTGGCCTCTGGGCGGGGGGTGGTGCTGTGCGCGGATACACACTGCTTTGTCGGCTGAGGGGGGCGCCGATAGCACACTGCCCCTGAAGGCTCGGGCGGGGGGGGGGTGCACTGCTCCCCGTCGGCTGGCTAAGTAAGGAGTACTCCCACTCTCCCTCACTCTCCCTCCTCCACATTACTACTCCCACCCTCCCTCCCTGCGCCACACTATCACTCCCACCCTCCCTCCCTACTCCGCACTATTACTTCCTCCCTGCTCCACACCACTACTATGCTTGATGGGGAGTGAAGCCCCACTGATATCAGTGTATTGGGCCCTATGATTTCTGTAGCCGCCCTGGGAGCGGGGAGCTGCGGGCAGGGGAGCTGACGGTGCATTGAATTGAAAATAGCAGCGGGAAGCCGGGAGCGGGCTGCTGCACAGTTTTGCCCCCCTTGGCAACGAGCAATTTCAGTCCCCTTTGGTATCGAGCATGAAGCCCCTGGCATCGAGCATGTAGGTAAATGGCACTTATGTGTCAAATGTGTAATGGGCATTACGGTGTGTTTTATATAGTATGCAATGGGCATCATGTGTGGCCTTATGTGTAATTGGCATTATGGCATGTGGCTTTATGTGTAGTTGGTATTACAAAGTTCACTAAAACAGGCATTACGGTGTGTGCTATGTTGGGCTGCGCCCACTTTTCACTGTGCAGGAGCCTCACCTACTACACATTGAGGGGAGGGGGGAGGGCGTGAAACATGCCCTTGCTCCGGGCGCCGTGACACCTAGCTACACAATTGGTTGTGGTACCATGTTCTATCCATTTGAAAATGATTGATTTGATGGTGCTCCGTGGAATCATCAAAAATGTGCTTATTTTTTTATTACCCAAATCTGACTTGTGCTTCTCAACAAATTTGTAACTGACTTCTTTGGAGAGCTCCTTGGTCTTCAAGGTTTGATGCCTCTTTCTTAGTGGTATTGCAGCCTCTGGGGCCTTTCAGAAAAGGTGTGTTTATACTGGCAGATCATGTGACACATAGGGGCGTATTCAATGAGCCTGATTCGCCATGTTTTTATGGCGAATTTGTGCTGTTTGGCGAATTTCTGACTAAAACGGTGAATCACCCTATTCAATGACCACATGGCGAATACATTTCAAGGGTTTTTTCGCCATGATTCACCGAGTAGCAATCGCTTTTTATGGTAAAGTGGAATGTGAACTTTTAAAATAAAGTGTTTTGTTTTTTACATTTGGTGTCAAAAAATCAGGAATTTTATTCTGAGGAGGGGCATGCTATTTTTATTCATGTGCTGTAAGCACATGAATATATATTTAATTTTAAAAAATATATATATTTTTTTTTTTACACAGCAGCCAGCAGGGGGCGCCGGAGCCGAGCCGCTCATTACATATTCATATATTCACTGCACCCGATCGTTCCGATCGTGTGTAGTGAATATACGCTCCCCTGCTGGCACCCCCGGGGGGCAGCCTGTGCTGCCTGGCACCCGGGGAGCCCACCTAACCCCCACAAACGTTCTGGGCTAGGCAGAGAGACTACCATCTCTCTGCCTGGCACCGTCCTCAGGCTCCCTGCGGCAATCGCCGCAGGAGCTCATATTCGCCAGTCAGGGGCAGCGAGCCCCTGACACGTTGAATACCGAGCCCGCTGGCTCCGGAACGTGGCGAATGTGCAGCGAATCCTAAAAAGGATTCGCTGCACCTCGCAGGTATTCTCATTGAATACCGCCCATAGATTGCACACAGGTGGACTTCATTTCATGAATTATGTGCCTTCTGAAGGTAATTGGTGGCAACAAAATTTTTGAGGGGCTTCATAGCAAAGGGGGTGAATACATATATACACATGCCAGTTTTCAGATTTGTATTTATTTTATTTTTTTAATTCACGTCACCAGCTTAGACTATTTTATGCAGATCCATCACAAATTCAGATTAATACCCCTTTCACATTGCAGCATTAACACGGTATATTGCCGTTTTTTTACCGTTTTAAAACCAGGACAGCTGCAATGTGAAAGCTCCATTGTCAATTTACTGTACCAGTTACAGAATACCGGTATTTTGAACTGTGTTAAAACTTAAAAGCAGGATGTTTAAAAAAGTGATGGGAAAAAATGGCATTGAAATGTTAATATCCCTTTCAGACTGCACTTACAGTAAATGGGTAATATACCATTGAGGCTATGCGGTGTGAAAGGGGTTAAGGCTGTCTGACCCATTTTTTTCAAACTGCCGGGTCAATGCCGTTTATGCGATGTGAAAGCAGCTTAAAAGACATTGACATTTAAATTACAGGTCTTAATGTAACAACATAGGTAAAAGGCTGTGTGTGTGTGTGTGTGTGTGTGTGTGTGTGTGTGTGTGTGTGTGTGTGTGTGTGTGTGTGTGTGTGTGTGTGTATATATATATGTATATTAGAGATGTGCGGGCTCGGATTTCAGAGATCCGAGCCCCCACGGACGTCATCATTCCGAGCCCGATTCCGAGCAGCGCTCGGAGATTCCCGCCTGACTCGGTCCGTCCGCGTGATTAGAACGTCATCTCCCGGCGTCGGATTTTGCGAGGCTTTATAAGCAGCTGCCGCGCCCCGCCATCTTCACTCCAGTCAAGTAGTGGGTTGGGAGAGGGTGTGTTGGTGCTGCTGCTGGGGCTTAAACTTGACCTTGAGCTTTTGCAATCGCTGGTGCTGTCTCTCAGTGCTGCTGTGTAGTAGTCTAACTGTGTACTTGTAGTACTACTGTCTCCTCTGTGCGGTCTACCTCTGGTGTGCTGTGCTGCCTGTAATTGATTATTTTATTTGCTGGGGCTGTCTCCCTCAGTGCTGCTGTGTACTCTGTTCTCAGCTTAGGACAACAGTCTAACTGTGTACTGTACAGTACTACTGTCTCCTCTGTGCGGTCTACCTCTGGTGACCTGTGCTGTAATTAATTATTTTATTTGTTAGGGCTGTCTCCCTCAGTGCTGCTGTGTACTATACTATGTTCTCCTCTGCTTAGAAGAACAGTCTAACTGTGTACCTGCCTGTAGTACTACTGTCTCCTCTGTGCTGGGGCATACATCTGGTGCTGTGCTGTGCCATTTATTATATATATAATTATTAATTATATTAAATATAAATATATATAGTCCACTGGTGCTGCACTGCTGCCTGCACTGAATCTGCCAGTCTGGCGGTCTGTGGTCTGGGGCTCACTGGCTAAAATAAATAATTAAATACTGCCTGCCTAATAAATAATTAAATACTGCCGTATATCTCTACCTTTGTGGTCTGGGGCTCACTGGCTATACTGCCGTATGTACCGTCTGGTCTGGGGCTCACTGGCTAATAAATAATTAAATACTGCCGTATATCTCTACCTTTGTGGTCTGGGGCTCACTGGCTATACTGCCGTATGTAGCGTCTGGTCTGGGGCTCACTGGCTAATAAATAATTAAATACTGCCTGCCTAATAAATAATTAAATACTGCCGTATATCTCTACCTTTGTGGTCTGGGGCTCACTGGCTATACTGCCGTATGTACCGTCTGGTCTGGGGCTCTCTGCCTAATACTGCCGTACCTGTGTGGTGTGTGGCTCACTGCCCAATACTGCCGTATCTACCCTCTGGTCTGGGGCTCTCTGCCTAATACTGCCGTACCTGTCTGGTGTGTGGCTCACTGCCCAATACTGCCGTATCTACCCTCTGGTCTGGGGCTCACTGCCTAAATACTGCCGTATATCATTATCTACCTGTCTGGTCTGGGGCTCTCTGCCTAATACTGCCGTACCTGTCTGGTGTGTGGCTCACTGCCCAATACTGCCGTATCTACCCTCTGGTCTGGGGCTCACTGCCTAAATACTGCCGTATATCATTATCTACCTGTCTGGTCTGGGGCTCTCTGCCTAATACTGCCGTACCTGTCTGGTGTGTGGCTCACTGCCTAATACTGCTGTATCTGTATAACTGCCTGCTGGTGCATACTCACTGACATATATATAATTGCACTCCAGTGGTTCTGTTCTGTGACATAACTCCACAATAATAATGGAGATCCAAAATATGGAGGTTAACAAACAAAGGAAAGATGAAGATGCACTTCCTCATAGTTCTGAAGCTGCTGCCACTAGTCATGACATAGACGATGAAATGCCAACAACGTCGTCTGCCACGGCCGATGCCCAGTGTGAAAGCAGAGGGCATGTACAATTGAAACCAAACTTCCGTAAAAGGAATAAAAATATGAAATGTAAATCGTTGGAAGAGAAACTTAAACTTGGCAATATGCCATTTACGACACGGAGTGGCAAGGAACGGCTAAGGCCATGGCCTAACTTCATGACTAGTGGTGCAGCTTCAGATGACGAGGAAAGTCCTCCTCCTCCGCTCTCCCCGCCCAATAGGAAATCAAAGAGAGTTAGGCTGACACCGACTCAAAAAAGTCTGAAAAAATTTCAGAAAAAAAAACAGAAAAAAATTCAGAAAATAAATCTGGAAAAAACTCATCCTTCTAAAGACATATCCCAAATCCCCACGGAGAGTTCGAGGGTGGCGGTGGTTGTGATGCCGGACCTTCCCATCACTGTACGTGAAGAGGTGGCTCCTTCCACCATTTGCAGTACGCCCTCTGCATATGCTGGAAGGATCACCCACAGTCTAGTTCCAGATTTTATCAGTGAAGGTGATGTTGTACACCAGAAGGAGGATATTGATGTAGCTGGCACTGAGGAGGAAGTTGTCGAGGAGGATGGAGACTTGGTTTGCTTAAATGACGCACCAGGGGGGAATGAGGCACCTTTGGGGGAAAAAGTTGTTGTCCATGGGATGAAAAAGTCCATCGTCATGCCTGGACAAAGGACCAATTAATCCACCTCTGCGGTCTGGAATTTTTTTTATCCGCATCCGGACAACAAAAGTATTGCCATTTGTAGCTTATGTAAAACTCCAATAAGCAGGGGTAAGGATCTTGCCCACCTAGGGACAACCTCCCTTCAACGTCACCTAAAGATGCGTCATGGTTCAGTGTTTAGTCCAGAAAGTGCGGCTAGCAGTCCAGCGACACCTAAATCACTTGGTCCTCCTTTTGGAGCCAAATGCCTGAAAAGCACACCACCAACTCCCTCCTCGACAAATTCCTCCTCGATCCGGATAGGGGGGAGTCCTGCAGTCCATCTCACCTGCATGAATGACTCCATAGATTCCTCCGGAGGATCCTGCAGCACTACGCCTACTACTTCTACTACTGCCGCTGCTGCTGCTGCTCCTGGAAGTCAGTCATCATCCCAGAGGGGAAGTCAGTCATCATCCCAGAGGGGAAGTCGTAAGACCGCTACGTCTTTCACTAAGCAATTGACCGTCCAACAGTCATTTTCCATGAGGATGAAATACGACAGCAGTCATCCTATGGCAAAGCGGATAACTGCGGCCTTGACAGCTATGTTGGTGTTAGACGTGCGTCCGGTGTCCGCCATCAATGGAGTGGGATTTAAACGGTTGATGCAGGTATTGTGTCCCCGGTACCAAATCCCGTCTAGATTCCACTTCACTAGGCAGGCGATACCCGCGATGTACAGGGAGGTCAGAAAAAGTGTCCTCAGTGCCCTGAAAAATGCGGCTGTACCCACTGTACACTTAACTACAGACATGTGGACAAGTGGATCAGGGCAAACTAAGGACTATATGACTGTGACAGCCCACTGGGTAGATGCATCACCTTCCGCAGCAGCAGCAGCAGCAGCATCTCCTGCATGCCAGCCTTCTTAGGCAGGCTACGCTGTGTATCACCGGTTTCAAGAAGAGGCACAACGCCGACAACCTCTTAGAGAAACTGAGGGAAATCATCTCCCTGTGGCTTACCCCCCTTAGACTCTCCTGGGGATTTGTGGTGTCGGACAACGCCAGTAACATTGTGCGGGCATTAAACATGGGCAATTTCCAGCACGTGCCATGTTTTGCCCACACAATAAATTTGGTGGTGCAGCATTTCATAAAAAATGACAGGAGTGTGCAGGAGATGCTTGCGGTGGCACGCAAAATTTGCGGACACTTTCGGCATTCTGCCACAGCCTGCCGAAGGCTGGAGCGGGAGCAAAAACTCCGCAACCTGCCCTGCCATCAGCTGAAACAAGAGGTGGTGACGTGCTGGAACTCCACCCTCTATATGCTGCAGAGGATGGAGGAGCAGCAAAAGGCCATTCAAGCCTACACAGCCACCTACGACATAGGCAGAGGAGCGGGGCTGCACCTGACTCAAGCGCAGTGGAGGCTGATTTCCGTGTTGTGCAAGGTTCTCCAGCCGTTTGAAGTAGCCACACGTGAAGTCAGTTCCGACACTGCCTGCATTAGTCAGGTGATTCCCCAGGCTGTTACAAAAGCAGCTGGAGAAAGTGAGGGAGGAGCTAAAGCGGAGCGATTCCGCAAAGCATGTCGCTATTGTGGATGAAGCCCTCCATACGCTTTGCCAGGATACGAGGGTGGTCAGTCTGTTAAAGTCAGAGGAATACATTTTGGCCACAGTGCTCGATCCTCGGTTTAAAGCGTATGTTGTGTCTCTGTTTCCGGCGGACACAAGTCTACAAAGGTGCAAAGACCTGCTGGTCAGGAGATTGTCATCTGAAGGGGACCGTGACACGGCCCCAGCTCCTCCTTCATTTTCTCCCACACCTGTGCCTGTGAGGAAACAGCTGCGATTTCCCACACAACCCGCTGGCGGGGATGCAGGGCAGGCAGGAGGGAGTTTGGACATCTGGTCCGGACTCAAGGACCTGCCAACGATTGCTGACATGTCTACTGTCGGTGCATTGGATGCTGTCAACATTGAAAAAATGGTGGATGATTACTTTGGTGACAGCATCCAAGTAGACATGTCAGACAGTCCTTACCTGTACTGGCAGGAAAAAAAGGCAGTTTGGAAACCCCTGTACAAACTGGCTCTATTTTACCTGAGTTGTCCCCCCTCCAGTGTGTACTCCGAAAGAGTATTCAGTGCAGCGGGGAACCTGGTCAGTGAGCGGCGAAGGAGGTTGCTCCCGAAAAATGTTGAGAAAATGATGTTTATAAAAATGAATTATCACTTATTCAATGAAGAGCAGGAATTGCCTCCAGAGATTATAACTGGACATGTGATTGTGGAGTCCAGCGGGGACGAATTGATAATCTCTGAGAATGAGGAAGTACACACTG
Organism: Crinia signifera; assembly: GCF_055691185.1. Classification (NCBI taxonomy): domain Eukaryota; kingdom Metazoa; phylum Chordata; class Amphibia; order Anura; family Myobatrachidae; genus Crinia; species Crinia signifera. Next base: position 180,193,005 of record NC_139217.1, on the reverse strand, counting down.
AAGGGGGCGAGGAATCAGAGGAGGAGGAGGAGGAGGATGATGATGATGATGATGAGTGACGATGACATCTTGTTACTGTAGAGCCAGTTTATACAGGGAGATATTATGAATTGTTTTATTTTTTGTGGGGGCCCAAACAAACCAATCATTTCAGCCACAGTTTTGTAGGCCCTGTCGCTGAAATGTTTGGTTTGTTAAAGTGTGCATGTCCTATTTTCGCAACATAAGGGTGGGTGGGAGGGCCCAAGGACAATTCCATCTTGCATCACCATTCATTATTCCTACTGCTGAGAGTCATTCATATGTGGGACTTGTCTTTTCAATGCATACAACTGTTTGCATTCCACTTGATTGCTGCACCTTCATGGGTGAGAATGTGATCTCCCTGACCTGGGGGACTCAGGGCTGGGGCAGGAAGGCTCAATTACACTTCTTTTTTTGGGCGGCTACACTTTTTTTTACCTGTCTGGTCTGGTGCCCACTGCTGAGAGTCATTTTTAATGAGGGTATTGTCTTTCAAATGCATATAGCTGTTTGCATTCCACCTCATTGCTGCACCTTCATGGGTGAGAATGTGATCTCCCTGACCTGGGGGACTCAGGGCTGGGGCAGGAAGGCTCAATTACACTTCTTTTTTTGGGCGGCTAAACTTTTTTTACCTGTCTGGTCTGGTGCCCACTGCTGAGAGTCATTTTTAATGCACATCAGGGTCAGGATCAGGCACATCATAATTAATAATCAATCAATCATAATCAATCAATCATAATCAATCAATCTATCATAATCAATCAATCATAATCAGAATCAAGCCTGGGCGGCTGCAATTAAAGTTCTTTGTGGGCGGCTAAAGTTTTTTTTAGTTTTCCAGTTACTGCAGTTTTATACATAGCTTGGTTTTTGTAAGTTGAAGACTTGTCAGTGCAATTTTCTTTTACAATATCCTTTATCTTTGCATGGACTTTGTGTATTTGGTTAGCATTCTGAGGTGTACACTGACTGCCTTCACCTTGAGCATGATCAGTTTCTGAAGCGGCAAAAATCCTTTTGTTTTGAAGATAGTCACTTTCTTTGCCGTTAGTTGTACAGGCTGACCTACTAACAGACACAGTTGCTTCGGAACAAGTTGTTGGAAATTTTTTAGGAGATAAAGCTGTACAAACCTTCTGGCCCCCCTTTTCAATTTTTAATTGATTTGCAAACATTTTGTACTATTTGTCATATGTGCATAGCCTTTTAGAGAGAACTGCTTTTTCCTCATCAGATAACCTTTGTAATGATTTGACCTTCGCATCTCTCTCCTTTTTATTTAATGACAAGAACGATGAATACTTCTTTAATTTCTTCATCAACTGTTCTTTATTCATGAAATGGTCCGATAAAGCCTTTCCTCAAAACTTAAGTAAAGTTATGTTTCCTTGATAATACTTTCACAGCTCACAAAATTCTCATCACTGGCTTCCTTTTCTTTGCCACTTGATACCTTGTTTTCACAATAAAGATTGGTTTCTTTTTGATGACCAGTTGGGTACAATTAGTTACACATCTTTTTGGGCGGCTAAACTTTTTTGGGGGAGGCTGCATTTAAACTTCTTTGGGGGCGGCTGCAATTAAACTTCTTTGGGGCACAGGGGCACAGGGGGTATCCTGTAGTGGGCTGCCACACATTTTTTTAAATATGGATCTTTCAGCACAGAGACCAACTGCACATCAGGGTCAGGATCAGCCAGGTTGTTAAACGGGGTTTCGACCATGAATCAATCACATCATAAAATTAATTAATAATCAATCAATCAATCATAACCAGAATCAAGCCAGATAGGGGTCTTGTTAAATATTAAACTGACCAAAACAGATACACACACAACTAGTACTGCCTCATCTACCTGTCTGGTCTGGTGCCCACTGCTGAGAGTCATTCGTATGAGGGACTTGTCTTTTAAATGCATACAACTGTTTGCATTCCACTTGATTGCTGCACCAATCGCCCACTGCTGGCTGCAGCTCTCACCCTGCATTAATTTGGGAGTCTCCCACTGCAGTCTTTTTTTTTGGAGCCTTGAAACTTTTCGGGATGCTGTACTATCCGACACCTTTAGGTGGACTCTGGTCTGTCTTGTATCCAGCACAGTGGTCTCGTGTGCAAGAGATTGTTCTCTGTCCTCTTTTGGATTTGTGTCACCATCACCATCTTCATAGGTGAGAATGTGATCTCCCTGACCTGGGGAGTCAGGGCTGGGGCAGGAAGGCTGCAATTACACTTCTTTTTGGGCGGCTGCAATTACACTTCTTTTTGGGAGGCTAAATTTTTTTTATCCTCCTTTTTTAATCCTCTTATCTGCACAGCCGGGTCCATCAGTTACTGCCACTGCTGCAACCAATGCTAGTGATAGTTACGCATGCCCTATGGCATCACCACGGGCAGCAAAGTTTTCCAGTGCTGCATGGAGCAACAGTTCGCTGGCTTTCCATTTGACATCATCGCTGTCAGCATCCTCCTTATCTGCACAGCCGGGTCCATCAGTTACTGCTAGAGATGTGCGGGCTCGGATTTCAGAGATCCGAGCCCCCACGGACGTCATCATTCCGAGCCCGATTCAGAGCAGCGCTCGGAGATTCCCACCTGACTCGGGTCCGTCCGCGTGATTAGAACGTCATCTCCTGGCGCAGGATTTCGCGAGGCTTTATAAGCGGCTGACGCGCCCGCCATCTTCACTCCAGTCAAGTAGTGGGTTGGGAGAGGGTGTGTTGGTGCTGCTGCTGGGGCTTAAACTTGAGCTTGACCTTGAGCGCAATATTTTGCAATTATTTACCGTCATTTTCGTTCCTTCTAGGGGGCTGAAAACAGACTCTGTTGGAGGTGGTACGGCTGGTAGGGCCTCCTTTGTAACAAGAGTACGTGACATATTGGTCAGCGTTTTAGTCCGTAGTAAAGGTACTGTTGGGGCAGGCGGTGTAGCACTGGGAGCAGTGTACGTATCATTCTGTACAACTTTAGTGAAAGGTAATGTTTGGCCAAGTGAAAATTGGTTGCCCAATGTTCCTGGTCTTTTCTGTAAAGTATTTGCAGCTGTGAATTTCATCTGTTTGGAAGGGATGGGAGCAAGTTCCATCTCATCATCATCATCATCATCATAGTCATCATCCTGAGATGAGACCTGTTTAACAGGCTGGTGGTTGACCACATTTATTCGCATTCCCTTGACAGAGTTTTCAGACCTGAAATGGTCTTGTGTTGTGGAATCTGGATGGTTTTTGTGAGGTTTATTGCCGATGAACCTTGTGCCATAGGTGATTTAGCAGCTACTGTTGGAGCACTCCTCTTAAAGTAATCTTTTCACGAGCGTCCATCACTTTGATAGGCTTGTCTCCTGCCATGATCTGTTGCTTTCTCGAATTCAGCATTTCACGGGCGTCCTGCACTTTACCCCTTATGCGGAAGCGAGCATCTGTGGCCACCAACTTTTCACGGGCATCTTTTATCCCTAGTTTTTGGCGTGCATCAGTCACACCAATTTTCTGACGAGCATCAAATGTTCTCTGAAAACTGGTGGCAAGTGGACGATTGTTCACAGATGGTTGGAGTCTGGATCTCACGTTTCCTATACCTCCCCTGTTACTGACCCTGCGGTACATCCCGGTGCCCATGGACATTCCCCGTTTCCTGATCAGTTCATCCAGCGACACGTCGGCCATATTCCTCCAACCACACAGCTGCTATATCTAATTTGATAAAAATAAAAATAATACTTGTGCTGTGTGGGACTGTAAAAAAGAATTCCATGCTGCTTGTGCACTGACGTCTGCCACTGAGTGCCACGGCCAAGCAGTACCTAATAAGAAAATTAATTATTATAAATTCTGCTGGTGCACAATACTAGTATTGCTGACGTATCTACCTGTCTTGTGCCTAGTACTACTGTCTTATCTACCTGTCTGGTGCCTAGTACTGCCATATCTACCATCTGGTCTGGGGCTCACTGCCTAATACTGCCGTATCTACCTGTCTGATCTGGGGCTCACTGCCTAATACTGCTGTACCTGTCTGGTCAGGGGCTCACTGCCTAATTTTTTTTGGAGCCTTGAGACTTTTAGGGATGCTGTACTAGCCGACACCTTTAGGTGGACTCTGGTCTGTCTTGTATCAAGCACAGTGGTCTCATGTGCATGAGATTGTTTTCTGTCCTCTTTTAAAATTGTGTCACCATCTTCATGGGTGAGAATGTGATCTCCCTGACTTGGGGGAGTCAGGGCTGGGGCAGGAAGGGTACAGGCTGAGTGGGGGTAGGGCACCCTTGTACTCTGCTGCTTTTGCCGGCTCCGGCCGGTAGCGTCTCCCTGGTGTCACGGCTGGCACTCTGCAGGGCCTCCCTCTTGCCTTCCTCATGATGCTGGCTGCTGGCTCTCTCTGTGTGCTGTCTCACTTCTGCACGCTTCCAGGCTGCGCACTCTGCTGCTCTCCTCTCTGTGGATCTTTAGGGTGCCCAGCCTGTCTTCTCTCTCTAAGCACGTGTCATCCTCTCTCACGCTGCTGCAAACCCTCCCCCGTCACGCTGCACAGTTTCATTTCACCTCTGACCTCTCCTTTTGTGCTCCTGTGACAGTGCCCCTGTAACGGTGTGGTGCAAAATGGTACCTGAATCTGGAGCTGATTACGGCGGCAGCTTCTGGATTCCTCACGGCTTCTTCCGGAGAACCTGTGGCAGGGAATGGCACAACCCAAGGAGAACCCACAAAAGACAAGGCTACTAGGGCTAGCAGCAACAAATATTTATTTAAAGGAGATATGTAAATGGGTTGCTGCAATACACTCACGTACTTATGCAAAACAGTTACTTTATATCATTCAGTAATTAAAGCTATAACTAATCAATGACCAGATTAACGAGAGAACGATTACGCAATAAATTACATCACAACAATAACAATATGACAGAATAATATTACGTCACAACATGTCCGCCAAGTGGCGCTATGCACCCTATATACACTGCGCGGTAGTCCCTGGTGCAAAACAACACAGTTCCTGAATTTGAATAACGGTCCCGCGAAGGAAATCCTCACAAGGTGATTAGGCCATAACTTAGTGTGCACACTACTTTTATGTATAACAAAAGTGATCAAAAATCCTCTCTAAGAGGGGCAGGCAGATTCCCATCCCTTAGGGCAATCTCCTGTATCAGAGGCAAACAGGCAGTCCTGTTAGTGGGGGTATCCAACACCCCAGTACCTGAACAATCAGCTGCAGTTGCCAGCTCCTGCTGGTCACGACTCCTGGCTGGCCACTGCCTGTCTTGGGTGCTGTGTGGTCCTCTGGGTGACTCCCAGATGGGCGGCAATGTCCCTCTCTGCCTAGTTCCGTGCTGTAGGTCTCTGCAGTCACTCCTACTGGGCTCTATCTCCCTTCACATGCTGCTCACCCCTTCTTCTGGTCAGCAGTGCTGGCTGTCATTAACTGCTGGGTCCTTGCTCCCAGTGCCTGGTCTCAGATGTGTGCTTCTCTCTGCACAGCATCTCTGTCTGCATGCTTCCTGGCTCAGGATACAAGCTCTTCACCCCTCTGCACACTTTCTCTCTCTCTCACACACTGCTGCTGGGATCACCTCTGACCTCCCAGCTTCCTGTCTCATGTGCAGGGGAGCTGGGACACTAGGACACTAGCTGAGTCTGTTAACCCCTCACAGACCTGCAGCTTCCACAAGCAAAGGAGGTTTTCCTCTGAGCAGCATTGGCTGCAATTAAAATCTCTTTGGGGGCACAAGAGTACACCAGGGGTGGACTGCCACACTCCCTGGGCAGCCAATCATGGGGGTGTCAGGCTCCCTGCACGTGGACTGAGCTGGGGCTGTTTAACCCCTCACATCCCTGCAGTTTTCCTCTGAGCAGCATTGGCTGCAATTAAACTTCTTTGTGGGCACTCCAGGGGCACAGGGGATATCCTGTAGTGGGCTGCCACACAAGCCCATTCACATTTTTTGAAATATGGCTATCCACAGGTTGTTCAGTCTGCCATTTGAGATTGGGATCTTTCAGCACAGAGACAAACTGCACATCAGGGTCAGGATCAGCCAGGTTGTTAAACGGGGTTTCGACCATGAATCAATCACATCAAAAAATTAATTAATAATCAATCAATCATAATCACAATCAAGCCAGATAGGGGTCTTGTTAAATATTAAACTGACCAAAACAGATACACACACAACTAATACTGCCTCATCTACCTGTCTGGTCTAGTGCCCACTGCCTAGTACTACCGTATCTACCGTCTGGTGCCTAGTACTTCCTAGTACTGCCTTATCTACCGGTCTTGTGCCTAGTACTGACTTATCTACCGTGTGGTGTCTAGTACTGCTTCATCTACCTGTCTGGTCTGGTGCCCACTGCTGAGAGTCATTCGTATGAGGGACTTTTCTTTTAAATGCATACAACTGATTGCATTCCACTAATGAGAGTAATTGATTGCTGCACCAATCGCCCACTGCTCCTCGGCTGCACTGTGTAAACAGTGCACAATCAAGCCAGATAGGGGTCTTGGTGCTTGTTTTGAGGTTGTAGCAGGGGAGTGCAGCTACGAGTCGTAACACCTTGAGAGAAGATCAGTACTTCTCTACCGGCAAAGGACATCCTCCTCGACAGAGCGCACAGCTTCACGAGGGACGCATGTGAAGCAGTGAGCAAAGGGAACACCCGCCTAGCGAGCCAGATCACCTGAATCCACCCTAGCGATCAATAGAGTTACAGAAGTCGCAGCCAGATAGAACTCTTCCAGCTGCCACCTAGTCATTGATTAGCCCCCTCCCCTCCACCCATTAGGCAATGATTGACGAGACGAATGGTAATAATAAATAATAAATGAATAATATTACTAATCAGTAATCACCAAATTAAAAATCAGATGAAATTAATTATAAATAATCATAATCACAATCAAGCCAGATAGGGGTCTTGTTGGATGTTAAAGTGATCGAAACAGTTACACACTTGCAGACAAACTCTGTGCTGCACAAAATGCCCACCGCTCCTTGGCTGCACATGGTAAACAGTGCATGATCAAGCCAGATAGGTATCTTTTATGGGCCTATTTTTTTAAACTGCCATCATGTCTGCCGCTGCAGTGCCACTCTTACATGAGCCACGTGTTTGTGCCGCACACTTGTGTGGCTTAGCATAGTTATCCAGCTACCTCAGTGCAAACTTTGGCAATAAAAACAATATTGTGAGGTGTCAGGTGTTCAGAATACACTGGAAATGAGTGTAAATGAATGTTATTGAGGTCAATATAGCGTAGGAGCAAAAAAAAACACCAAATTCTGCCATTTTAGCTGTTTTTAGGCTTTTTTTAACAAAAAAATCAGAACCCAAAACCCAAATAAATCCAAACACAAAACACTTAGGAGGTGTTTTGCCAAAACCCATTAGAACCCAAAACCTCAAGGTAATCAGAACCCAAAACCCAAAACCCGAAAAGTGGCCGGTGCACATCTCTAATGTATATATATATATACATACTGTATACAATTAATGTAGTGGCCCGGCACTCCTCCTCTAAATGCAGCTACCTCGGTGCCTTCTGGATTAGATTGTTAGGTGAAATGAACAATGTCACACAAACAGCGGCACTCGGCAGGATGTTTCAAACTGGTGTATTAAAGATACCAATGTTTCGGGGACAAGCCCCTTTGTCAAGGTGCAGGTGGAAAACAGTGTTAAAAAACATGACAACTTTATATAGTGGTGTGTATAACAAACATACTGTACTGCGTTGACCTGTGCCGCCGGGGAGCTTACCGCCCTAAGTGTCATGACCGGATGTGAAGCACCGGTCACAAGAGCAGATGTGCGCGCAAAGGGCTTGCCTGGAACGCAAGCTTTCATCAGTTACCGTAGTAATATTGGCGGCGGGGAGAGCAACAGCCATGCTGCAGCTTCAACATGGACATTCTTAACTAGGACCTCCCTTGTCTGAATATGCAAGATGATGGAGGGGGCACACATAGTTAAAGTTATTGGGCCATATGCACTAAGCTTGAAAAGTGATAAAATTGAGAGTGATAACCAATTAGCTCCTACCTGACATGGCAGGTAGAAGCTGATTGGCTGGCTGTTTATCACTCCATTTTATCACTTTTGAAGCTTAGTGCATCTAGCCCATTGAGTGTACACACTAGGCCAGTGGTTCCCAAAATTGTGTGCCTTAGCACCCTGGGGTGCCTCAGGACACTTGCAGGGGTGCCTTGGGTTGGTGGACCAAGATCAATTCATATTATTTATGTCAATGTACCAGGCAAAACCAGTGCTTGTGGCTGCCAATCATAATATATGTGGACAAACAGAAGCAAATCCTGTCCCTCACCAGATAACTGACATATAAACACAATGCACTTAATTTAATATTTTTTCTGAATTTCTCAATAAGAAGTATTTGGCCTAGGGGTGCCTTGAAAATATTTTGATGCTCTAGGGTGCCGTGATTCAAAAAAGTTTGGGAACCACTAGGCGATATTGTGAACAATACAGTATCGCTCAGAAGGCTCTTGTACACAATATTGCCTAGACTGTATGGGGGCTTAATACTTTTATACTATTCAGCAAATGTTTCAGATATGCTTGTCCTAAGTAGACCTAAAAATTTAGGTGTTTTTACTTAATTGTTAATTTTTTTTATTTTATTTTTAAAGAAAAGTTTTTATTATACCTAGTTACCCTGATTATGTGAAATCTGAGCCAAATGATCAAATTGAAAGTGTTATATGTTTTACACAATGTAATTTTGAAAGTGTTTGTGAAGTTGAAAAAAAGTTGCTGTAATTAAAATAAAATAAAACTGATGTAAGTACAATGGGATGCAATTTAGTGTTCTAAGGCTGCCCTCTAGTGGTACATTTTTTATTTTTATTTTATTTTTTTTAAATGCTGTTTATTCCAAAATTTTAATATTCAGTATACAGTGTACAATATGAACGATACAGGTCAGTTTTGCATCACAACATCACAACACAAAGTCTAGCCAGAATAAAACAACAGACATACAATGTGGTGTATATTCACCCCTCTGGTGCAACCTAGCAAAGCTAAAGTTATGGGTCTTAATCAAAAGTCCGTGGAATATTGTGCTAACTTTCTCAAATTATTATTGAAAGGGTAAATATTCTAAGATTGAACCTGTGTTCTTCACGAAATAAAATGAAACAACTATATTTCTACTATCCTAAACATATAACACAAAGACAAGAGACTGGGGCGACATCAGGGGAAGAGGGAAGAGACCACCAAACCTATTATCGCTTAAGGTATAGATCTCAATCAAAGATAAGTTAAAGAATTAGGCCAATTTCAAGTAGACTTTTGGTTCCAAACAACATCTAAGAGGTACGGTATGTAGCGATCCTGAGAAATAGCGGCCTCCTAATCCTGAGCCTGTGGTGCTTGTTGAGGTCTCCAGTTTTCGAATACCGAGGAGATGTGGTTCCTTTCGTTATTGTCCAATGTGTTTATGAAAGGGGACCATTTTTGATAGAAATTTCTTGCCCCATTCACCAAGTCCAGTCTAGCATAACGTCTCTCAAAAAAGAGAATTTGCAAGAGTTTCTGTTTGAGATCCGTTAAGCCTGGAGCCGATTTCTTGGTCCAGTGTATTGCTATTGTCAAGATCATTATAAGTAAAGAGAGTTCTTGTTTACTGAGGTTTTGGGTAGACCAGGCCTGGAATGATATTCCCATATATGCTGCTATATCTGGTTTAAATTTTGTGGTAAACATATTGTTCAAAAATTTTAATATTTTGTTCAAAAATGTCTTCAACTTATAGCAATTCCACATGCAATGTGAGAAATTCGCATCTTGCATTCCACATTTAATACAGTGTCCCTCCTCCTCTGGTACCATAAATTTACGCCTATGTGGAGTGATGTATGCCCTATGCAGAGTTCTCACATATACCTCCTGTAAATAGACTGATTTTAATGAAGCAGTGGTTCTATCATGTGTATCTAACATATCTGTAACATTGGCTAGTGTGGGTATATCTGAGTTCCATTTCTTCCACAATACACTCCACTGTGGATCCTTCGATACATCTATGGTCATTAAGAGATTATATAAATATTTAACCCTATAGGGTTTTTCTTTAGAATAATTTAGTAATGCATCAATATTTGTTAACTGAGGAATCAGACCTGCCATACCCTCTTTCAACTCTGGAAACTTTAAAGAGTGTAGAAAGTGTCTGACCTGCAGAAACATGAACAGGTGAGATTTCGGTAGTTTGTATACGGAGGCAAGAATTTCAAATGAATACATATTTCCCCCTGGGTAGTGGTAAGTTAAATAAGATCTTTTAGCTGTTTTCTGTGTCAATCTGGGGTTGAGCACTGGTGTTTGCTACAGATTCATTTCAGTGCAATCCAGTTAATTTCAGACATACAGTAGAAGCAGTGGCGTAACGGCGGGGAAGTGCTGGCACCCGGTGCCGGGGGTCTGTGGGAGCTATTGCTGCGCTGCTTGCGGCCGGGAGTCGAGAGTGGACCCGCAGGTTTACTAACCTGGTCTGGCGCTCCTCCTGGCTGTCTCTCCTTATGAAAAATATCCCTTAAAAAATGGCCGCCCCCTTAAAGCAGACAGTTTTTGAGGATGCTAAAGGAGGCCGCATACATTCGCATCCCCCATAGAAACCTATGGGGATGTGGCCGGCGGCACTGCAGGGGGGATCGCAGCAGGGATCGGAGATTCCTGCTGTGGTCCCCCTTTAATACATTCAGGGGATACTTAATATTTGCGGCTAATCCCCGAAAACACCCGTTTTTGGGGATTTAGTCGCAAATATTACTGGATAAATGGGGCCCATTTAATAACGTTTTGGGGACCTGGGGATACAGGCGCCAAAACATTATTAATGGAGCACCTGCACTTTTTTCAAGTTTAAAGCCTTGTGAGGCCCATCTCTCTTGCCTGGACTGTATGTTTGTTGCTTCAAACATTAGGACTTCTTGTCCCGTTATTTACAGCCATGTTGAGTGCCGCTGATTTGCATATATATATATATATATATATATATATATATATATATATATATATATATATATATATATATATATATATATATATATATATATACAGGTAGAGAAACCGCACACAAGAAAATTCTATTTCCAACAGTGGGTGCCAGATCATATAAAAATTATTATAGATATATTCCCACACTTGGTAGAAAAATGGCCTGCACACCAATTTATGCAAATTTGAAAAATGCTTTTATAAGCAGAAAAAGTCAAAAAAGATAGCACATGGCAACATACTGTATCAAAAAGTTTTGTAACAAGTGGGAAGGTTACTTATCAAAGGTCCAATGCATCCATGAAAACTGCATACTCTATAGGACACCCATCACCACTTCAGAGCAGGTTACCCGACAGCCTGTTTCGGTGGTGCTACCACCTTCTTCAAGGGTACAAAGCAATACTGAAAATGCTGCCATTAAATAGAGCAACAAAAGGCGCCAAAATCCACCAAACAAACCTCACCTGTTGATTACACACACCTGGGCTAGAAAACGTCACTCAAATGCCGCTGGAACGCAGGAAGTGTATCATGGAACGCACAGACACTTCCTGTTACGCTAGAACATATTGCCAGCAATAACAACATAAAAGCATACCGTGGTGTCCGGAGTCATGGTGAACCCAGCTATAGGGTGACGCTCACAACATAATGCACCGCCGCTGAACGATGTTCAGCACACCAACGGTGCGCTTCCCATCAGCAGCCGAACAGCGCGACAGTCTCCGCGTCACTTCCTCCTAGTGGAACGCACAGAGCAGGGCAATGGAACGCACAGCCATTGCTCTGGCTCCCACCGCTGTCACTCATTTCTCTTAAACGGAACACATACGGCTGGCCGTAGCATGAACAGCCCAAATCAATATTCATATTATACTGGCAACCAATGTATATTAAATGTGACAGGTGTCAGCCTCTAGTGTTGACAACAATGAGGAATTACTGTCTGTGTGTGATTAAGGCCACCATATTGCTGCCCCATAAAGAACCATCACCATGTGATATAAAATAACAACATGCGATGACATACATGTCCCTCCCGGCTTGGACAGATTTAGTATGTCACCAAGATTTTAAAGAAAAAACGTGTGTATGTCAAAGAAAATCACCAAGTGACATACACAAAACATTATTTTACAAGTCAATAAATCTGTATGCACATAGTCATCACGCTACCACTATGTGTGGAGAATGTGCATACAGTTACATAAGAATATACTCAGATAGAGCATCCACATGCGAGCAAAACCCCCTTAAATAAAAACATTCAAATTAAGCTCTTCATTAAGTCCGTGAGGAGCCAATGAGTTGAAATTATAAATAAATTCACACTCCTTCCGTAGAAGTGAAAGATGTCGGTCTCCTCCTCTTTTAGGAGGTTTAATCTGAAACAGAGGCATGAATTTGAAATCTCGTATTGTATGTCCAGCCTCAAAATAATGACGTGCTACTGGCGGAGTAGTATGATCGCGAACCAGCATTGCCTTTTTAATTGAGGAACGGTGCATTCCGATACGTTCTTTTAGCATGCGAATCGTTTTGCCCACATATACATAGTGACATGGGCAAACGACTGCATAGACAATAAATTTACTGTCGCAATTCATACGATGTTTCAGCTTGAAGTCAGTCCCTAATTTTACATTGTGGAAGGTGTCGCCAGTGATCATAAACTGGCAGTTCACACAGCCGCTGCACCTAAAGGCACCATTTTTACCACTTAGCCAGGTATTTCTGTTGGCCGTGTGCCCGATATTAGAAGAGGTGATCTGGTCCTTGAAGTTGCTGCTGCGTTTGTAAGCAAAAAGCGGTTTCTCTACACAATGTGGGCCCATAACAGGGTCGGACTCAAGTATGTGCCAGTGCTCAAAAATGATTTCTCTCATCCTTGCCGAGGCGATAGAAAACGTCGTAGGAAATATCATGCGATGTACCGACTTATCACGTGCAGGTTGGGAGAGGAGAGCGTTTCTGTCAAGCTGCAGACATCTCTGAATGGCTCCTTCCACTTCCTTCGAATCATAACCTCTATCAATGAAGTCCTTACCCATGGCGTCTAAGGCTTTGGGGAGTTCTAATGAATTCGAGGTAATCCTAACCACACGCAAAAGCTGGGAATAAGGCATCCCTCTCTTCAATGAGGGAGGATGAAAACTCTCTGCTCGAAGGACTGAATTGATATCCGTAGTTTTCTTGTATATGGAGGTCCCCAGCTTGTTGTCCCCAATCCTAACCTCTACGTCTAGGAAGCTTATCACAGTGGGGCTGCTCGCATGTGAGAACCGTATGGTACCTGGCAATCCATTAAGGTACTGCATAAAAAGCTCCAGCCTATCAGGGCCCCCGGTCCACAAAAAGAAAATATCGTCAATAAATCTAACATAAGATGATATGAATCTAGAAAATAGACCATTATTCAAAATATGTGTTGTCTCATAATCATGCATAAAAAGGTTGGCATAGGCCGGGGCCATATTCGAGCCCATGGCCGTGCCTTGTATTTGCAGAAAGAAAGAATTATCGAACAAAAAATAATTTTTATGCAAAATGAAATCGATCAGTAACATAAAATAATCGACCGGAGGACCCCTATAGGCTGGACTCTGAGTAATGATGCGCTTAATGGCATCAGTTCCTGATGTATGACTTATGTTTGTATAAAGACTTGTAATGTCACAAGTGACCAGTAAGCTATCATTAGGTATTTCACTGATTTTGTCAATGCGTGTTAAAAAGTCCGTGGTATCCTTCAAGATGGTATCTATCACTGATACCACAGCTTGAAGAAAAAAATCCACGAATTGGGACAGATTCTGGCACAACGAGTTCCTTGAGGATATAATTGGCCTCCCCGGTGGTTTGTGGAGGCTCTTATGAATTTTGGGCAGTATATATATCAATGGGGTGACAGGATACTGCTGAGTTAAAAACTCACAAGTTTCCTCATTTATCCATTCATTAGTCACACCCATTGACAGTATACTGTCCAACTCTTTAGAATACATGGTCGTGGGGTCATAGCGCAATGGTTTGTAACATTGCGTGTCGGACAATTGTCGCTTAATTTCGGCGACATAGTCGACGGTGTTCATGACCACCACGCCGCCGCCTTTGTCGGCGGCACGAATTACAATATTTTTGTTGGAGTTTAACTCAGTAATGGCTTTTTTCTCATTCAAAGAAACATTAGAGTATGATACACGTTGTTTTTTGACAAAAGGTATCAGGTCTCGTCTGACCAATCTCATGAAGGTGGCAATCGAGGGGTTAAGACAAGGGGGGTCAAAGGTGCTTTTCTTTTTAAATGGCTGAACGGGGGTATTAGTGATGGGTTGTTTGGAGAAGTGATCTTTAAGTTTGAGTTGTCGGTGGAACTTGTGAAGCTCCACCTCACAATCAAAGGCTTTTTGTTTAAAGGTCTGCACGAACGAAAGCCCTTTCTCCAACACCTGCTGTTCATCCAGGGTCAATATATGATCTGAGATATTAAAGACTGTCATCGTTTGGTGCCCCTGGGTGGTTGTTCTCTTCTTTCTGTCCCTCCGTTTGCTCCGCCTACATTTTTTCCCCGTCTCCGCCCTCTGGGGTTGCCTCCCTCTTTTAAAAAAAGGTTACCAGGGTTACTGCTAGATTGGTCAGAGTCTGAAGTCTGGGATTCAATATCTGTATAGGGTTTATTGAATCTTTTCCTACCCCCCATACGAGGTTTCCAAGTTCTAGCGCTGTTTTGGGAAAAGATCCAAGGGTAGACCCGTACCTCTTTATAATCCTCACGGACTTTTTTGTATTTGTTTTTTTTAAAGGCCAACAACTCCTCTCTAAAGGTATTAATTCCCTCCTCAATTTTACTCAACCAGTCAGTCCCACTATCACTTTTAAGTGTGTCAAGACCATGACATTCACATTCACTGATCTCACGCTCAAGTGTGACAATATCGCTATTTACCTGTTGGATTACCAGTACCATAAAGTCCAAACTTCCCTGATTCAATATATGGCACCATTGCTTACAAAATTCTTTGTTATTACGGCCTAGGGTGGGTTGGTTCCTAATCCTAAATCCCCTAGGGATCAATTTTTCCCGATGGTACTGGGATAGGGTAAGTCCATGGAGATTCAGTTCCACTAATCTCTTCTTCATTTTAAAAAGGTCATCATACACTTCTTGGGGGCTATCGACATCAAAGTTGAGAGCCTCAGTGTTGGTGAAGAGAATTTTACTAATGTCCTTTTCCAAGAACCGTTTTGTACCCGCTAGGTCACTTGCATCAAGGTCCATGTTGTTATTTAACACAGTGTAATCCAATAAGAAATTCTTTTCAAGTCTTAACCTCAAAGAGGCCAAAAAATGAAAAAAATAAAAATATTCAAAAAAAACGTGAAAAACTCAAAACATCTAAAAAAATGTATTTACAAATTGCATAAATTGGTGTGCAGGCCATTTTTCTACCAAGTGTGGGAATATATCTATAATAATTTTTATATGATCTGGCACCCACTGTTGGAAATAGAATTTTCTTGTGTGCGGTTTCTCTACCTGTATATATGAAATCTCTTTATGTGGAGCCAGCACCTCAATTTGTAAATACATTTTTTTAGATGTTTTGAGTTTTTCACGTTTTTTTTGAATATTTTTATTTTTTTCATTTTTTGGGGTGGCCAACCGGTCAGAGGTAAAGAGCCAAAAAATATCGGTAGTCAAGCTAAAGAGCCGACATCATGCGCCCGCTGAAGGCGCATGCGCCCAAAAAAATATGCCTCCAATAGTGCAGTGCCATATATACATATGCCCCCCACGGGTATGGACCACACGGTGCCGGGTATGCCCCCACAGTCCCACAAACTGCTATGCCCCCACAGTGCCACAAACTGCTATGCCCCCACAGTGCTAATTTCCCATCAGCAGCACTCACTGTTGTTGCTGCTGCTGCCAGGCGGGGAGAGGACAGTCTGGTGTCCCCCTGCAGTCCTGTCATGTCACAGATGGGAGGAGAGCACAGCACACCGCGCATCTCCTTCCCCCTCACTTCCCTGTGACTGGGCCGCCCACCAATCAAAGCTCACGGGCCGACTCCTGATTGGCTGCTGGCCCGCGAGCTCTGATTGGCGGACGGTGGGCGGCAGGCAGCAGTGGGAGCAGGAGCCGCACTTTACAAGGGGGAGAGCCGCATGAGGCTCAAGAGCCACAGGTTGGCCACCACTGCTTTATACAAACATAAGTCATACATCAGGAACTGATGCCATTAAGCGCATCATTACTCAGAGTCCAGCCTATAGGGGTCCTCCGGTCGATTATTTTATGTTACTGATCGATTTCATTTTGCATAAAAATTATTTTTTGTTCGATAATTCTTTCTTTCTGCAAATACAAGGCACGGCCATGGGCTCGAATATGGCCCCGGCCTATGCCAACCTTTTTATGCATGATTATGAGACAACACATATTTTGAATAATGGTCTATTTTCTAGATTCATATCATCTTATGTTAGATTTATTGACGATATTTTCTTTTTGTGGACCGGGGGCCCTGATAGGCTGGAGCTTTTTATGCAGTACCTTAATGGATTGCCAGGTACCATACGGTTCTCACATGCGAGCAGCCCCACTGTGATAAGCTTCCTAGACGTAGAGGTTAGGATTGGGGACAACAAGCTGGGGACCTCCATATACAAGAAAACTACGGATATCAATTCAGTCCTTCGAGCAGAGAGTTTTCATCCTCCCTCATTGAAGAGAGGGATGCCTTATTCCCAGCTTTTGCGTGTGGTTAGGATTACCTCGAATTCATTAGAACTCCCCAAAGCCTTAGACGCCATGGGTAAGGACTTCATTGATAGAGGTTATGATTCGAAGGAAGTGGAAGGAGCCATTCAGAGATGTCTGCAGCTTGACAGAAACGCTCTCCTCTCCCAACCTGCACGTGATAAGTCGGTACATCGCATGATATTTCCTACGATGTTTTCTATCGCCTCGGCAAGGATGAGAGAAATCATTTTTGAGCACTGGCACATACTTGAGTCCGACCCTGTTATGGGCCCACATTGGGCATTATTCTGATCGGAGCGGCCAAACGTGCGTACGTTCACAATTACCGCACGCTAGCCGTACGCGGCCGTTAGGGTTAAGTCCACCCACAAATCAGCCGCTTACGTACGGGCAGAAATACCGTAGAAGGGGAGTGCCGTACAAATGAGCGTACGGCAACGTACGCGGACGGGCCAGCCCTTGCACTCCGACAACAGGCGTACAACTGAGCGTACGGTGCCGTCTACGGCCGTCTTTCCTCCGTCTCCCCACCGCCTTCTTGCGGCGATCTGAGCGTACGCCAGTTTGCACGGACGGGTCCCTATTGTTTTCAATGGAAAACACAGCTTATGTCACCGCTCGTGAGAGTGAGCGTACGTCCGTGCACGCTGGCATACCCTTCACATATATGGACCTGCAAATCTTGCCTCTCAACTACTAATCTGACAATTGATTAATTAATCTATTTGTTATTCAATTATTGTTTTCTATTAACTCAATTGTCTACCTTAAGAAAGACCTAATAAAACTACATTTTAACCCACATTACATGTATATTTGTTATGTTCTAATGTGGCATTTTAATCACTATCTATGTGTCCCCATATTGCTGTTACTTTTAAATCAAGTTATGTTGGTGTTTCTGTATATGTACTAAATTATGTACGTAATTACTTTGTCCAAAATGTGTAACATGTATACCTACCCTGATGTTATGTGTGATGTTTTAATCGAACAACATTAAACATTCATGCATTTTCACTATGTGTTATTTTACTCAAAAACACACACATTCACACATCAATCATTACCCCTCACCTCAAATTACAAGTATAACGTACAGTACACATCTGTATGTACCTACCCTTACAAGCCCTCTAACATATTTATTAGTAAAAACACAGGCAATTTATAACAGAATCGAAACTTTTATTTGTAACAAACATAATAAGGGGGGGGGGGGATAAAAATAAATTAAATGAGGGCCTCCAGTTGCCCAAAAAGAATAAATAAATAGAGGAGGGTCAGGAACATTTCCCTCATGATTCTGGCGACCTCCTCCTGGTGCTGTTCAGTGTCTGTAGTGAAGGGATAAAAAAAAAAAAATTATATATAACATACACAAATGTTTGTTGTATTTGTACATAATAAAAAGTTCAGAGTTATGTGTGAAGGCCACATACATTTGTAAACTACATTGAAGATGGGTCTGCTGTAAACACAGTACTAAAAAATAATATGTTAACACACACATACTGTACATAGTAAATAACATTAATTCAATTACTCCTTCATCAATGAATGTATGCTGTATCCCAATTGGTACTTTGGTTTTGGGGGACTGTCCTCTAACCTCACAATTAGCCTGTGCTATTTAAGGGTTATGACATTGTTGTGGCTTAAGCACTCCTTAGTATTTTAAATTTAGGACATTGCTGTACAAATTATAGGCCTACAGCTATGTTTGTAAAGCATGCATCCGCATGGCCTCACACACTATTACCAAAACAATCTCTACATTTAAGTTGCACCAGTGGCAGATTAAGCCTTTGGGGGGCCCGGGGTACTTTAGAGCGGGGGGCCCCCTTGCACTTGTCATTACTGGCCGCACACTGCATGGGCGAATATTATACTGTCAAAACACAGAGTAAAGGCAGAATAAACTTGGTCAATGGTTACCTGCAGGGGATATATATATATATATATATATATATATATATATATAGACAGGGGGTTGGCGGCACTCGGAATAATAATAGACACCATATATATATATATACACACACCACATGAAAAGCCTGTGTTTGTCCCTCTGCCCCTTACTCTGGAGGAGACCTCACAGTCCTAGTGCTGCCTCTGATTAAAAACCCTCCTATGACTAAGCTGCTGCTGCTGTTCTCCATGGACCTGAGAAGTATGTAATGAGCTCCACCAATCAGAGCTCAGCACAAACTTCTCAGCCTCTGTCCTCTGGTGCAAAGTGTCATGGGACTTAGTCAACTCCCAGAAATGCACTGCACACTTGTGCAATCAGTGTGCCTTGCCTCCCGATGCTCAGCACCATAAATCATTGTCACATTGGCAGATAGGTGAAGCTGCAGCACTACCCCACCCATGCACAAAACATTTAGCTAAAAAAAAAAAACATAACTTAAACATTTTCTTTTTAAAAAAAAAAATGACAACCACAGGGGGCCCCTAGCTAGAGGGGGTCCGAGGGGCACTGACCCCTTGCGCCTCCATTATAATCTGGCCCTGTGTTGCACATCATGCTGGGAACTGGAGTTACCCAACACCTGGAGCCACATAACTACCACACCACTAATGTCGGATATCTCATTGGATGTACTGTTATGTCAATTATTCAAGGGGTGAGGCATGGCCACACTCAAAAAAACCACCAAGGGGACCCTTGTTCCTGGAGAAGGACAGGACACACCTCATGGTCGGCCTGCAGTGATATGTTGCAACTAATGTTGATGTTGGATACACATATGTGGTTGTTGTGATTGTTTATGTGTAGAAATGTGTAGGTCAACATTAGACACATTATTTACTTACGGCTACTTGAGCCATCCTGGGCGCCGCTGGTTGGCTGTGGAGTGGTTGGGGGGGGCAGGAGCAAGGAGGATGGTCCTGGTGTTTGGACCGAGGTAGTGGGTGTGACTGGGGAGTGGAGAGGTTTGGGGGTGGGTGGTGGAGAGGTTTGGGGGTGGGTGGTGGAGAGGTGTAGGGGGGTTGGAAATGGGGTGGGGAGGGGGGGGGGGGTGGGGGTTGTGGAGGGGGTGGGGGTTGTGGAGGGGGGGGGGTTGTGGAGGGGGTGGGGGTTGGGGAGGGGGGGGGGGTTGTGGAGGGGGTGGGGGTTGTGGAGGGGGTGGGGGATGGGGAAATTGTGTGGGTGCAAACTGCACCCTGGGTCTCCTCTTCTTCCTCCTCCTCTTCTTCCTCCTCCTCTTCTTCCTCCTCCTCCTCTTCCTCCTCCTCCTCCTCCTCCTCCTCTTCCTCCTCCTCTTCTTCCTCCTCCTCTTCTTCCTCCTCCTCTTCCTCCTCCTCCTCGGCTGCCTGGTCCCGGGCTGCCTGCTCCCGGGCTTCAATGCGTGCCCTTGCCCGTGCTGAAATGTTCATGTTGATGGCATAGAAATCGAAGATTGGGTTTCATAAAAAAGGGGGAAAGAAAAATTCACATTAGTCATGCTCATAACCTTCAAAATTATCATTGCTGTGAAATTTCAGACATTTATCATGCAAACTATTTGATATCCTACACCCAAAAACTGATCAACTCCTTAAACCCCCCCTATACACCCCCTATACACCCATATACACCCATATACCCCCCATATACACCCATATACACCCCCTATACACCCATATACACCCCCATATACACCCATATACACCCCCATATACACCCATATACACCCATATACCCCCCATATACACCCATATACACCCCCTATACACCCATATACACCCCCATATACACCCATATACACCCCCATATACACCCATATACACCCCCTATACACCCATATACACCCCCATATACACCCAAATACACCCCCTATACACCCATATACACCCCCATATACACCCATATACACCCCCTATACACCCATATACACCCCCATATACACCCATATACACCCCCATATACACCCATATACACCCCCTATACACCCATATACACCCCCATATACACCCATATACACCCCCTATACACCCATATACACCCCCATATACACCCATATACACCCCCTATACACCCATATACACCCCCATATACACCCATATACACCCCCATATACACCCATATACACCCCCATATACACCCATATACACCCACATACTCAGGGACACATTTATAAAAAGTACAGAAAACATTTGCAAAATAACGCAGGCATACTAGTAAATAAAAACTTACATCGGGCAATATGGCGGCGAAGTGTGCTGAGCAACACTGGCTGCCGCCGGCGCAGGTCCGACCAGCGCCGCTCCAGTTGAGCCAGGCTCCTATCTACGCCGGTCCTGGCGAAAATTAGCCGCCGGGCAGCATTGTATGCCCGCCGCTTTTCCCTATTAGATACATAAGGGCCCCTGGGCCCCAGGCGGCGGTCCATGACCTCAACCAAGGCCAATAGCTCCTGGGTAGAAAACGCCCTAGCCCTGGTTGAAGTCATGGTGGCAATGGCGCAGTTATTAATTGCAGGTACATATATCACTTTTGGTGCTTGCTGATTGGTGTAAAAAATTGTTTGTTTGGTATTAACTTTATTAATCCTTCTTACATTAACAAACTGGATGCGAATAGAAACTTACGCGGACCGTTCCGATATACACACACCACAACCAACAGCATGCATTCAATGAAGAGAGAAGTACTGTATTTACAGTGTGCGGAAATTAATACACGCAACCCTCTACTTATAACTACGCTGCTTAAAGGGGGCACGATACACCGATATGCATGGAGAGGAGTACTGTATATACAGTAGGCGGAAAATAATACACGCAACCCTCTACTTATAACTACGCTGCTTAAAGGGGGCACGATACACCGATATGCATGGAGAGGAGTACTGTATATACAGTAGGCGGAAAATAATACACGCAACCCTCTACTTATAACTACGCTGCCTAAAGGGCCACAATGCAACATGTTGCTGTATGACAATTTCATACACATTACATATGCAAGGCAAGCATGATAACGTGATGTTTTGAAATGTGACTCACAAAGCATACACGAACTCCAACAGATACCAGCTGACAACACTCATCATTGGAATGACAGGTGCACACATTTCACGATGTAGCCCACAATGCTCCACAACCTGTGTATATACATATACGGGTGATTGATCAGGTGCATTGAGACCTGCGTAATTTAAGCGGCAATTATCGGCGGGAAATATCGGCGTAAATTTGCATCTACCTTGCGGGAAAATATATACGCCCCCTTGTTCGTGGCGGGAGATTAACATATAAATATTCAGTCAGATGCAGCCCACAATTGCTGCAAACATGTCTGACTCTGACGATTCAGCAGCAGAGGACGCTCTGCAGAGAGCACAAGCCGAATCCCTGCTTCAAGCATTACAGAAGAGGGAAGAGGAGCGGAGAAGGAGGGCCCAAGAGAGGAGTCGCCTGCAAGATCAAGCGGGCCCCTCAGTAACAGGCCCTGGTGAACCTCCACCAGCTCCACAAGGGCCAAGCAACCAGCCAGAACAAGAGGTTGCATCTCTCCAAACAGGTGTGACCCAGCAGGTGCATGGTGAGAGAGCTGGGGCCACCAGAAAACGTGCTGCAACATCTAGGGTGATGACTGAGCAGGATACCACCACCAGAAGGAGAAACCCTGCATTTGTAGAGGCCGAAATGCGAATTCTCGTGCCCAGGGCACGCGAATGGATTGAATTGGCAACCAGGAAGCCGGGTGCCAGTGCAAGGAGAAACCTTTGGGACAAGATCACAGAGGAAGTGAACCAGGTGTCACCAGTGGTCAGAACTTGGGACGCGGTGAAGAAAAGGTTAGTGTGTTTGTCAGGGCAATTTTTCAGCAGTCTCCAGCAGGAACTGAGGCCCTTATTCTAGTTCACTCTTTCTGGCCAAATATTTCTTAGATGGACAAAACCATGTGCACTGCAGGTGAGGCAGGTGTTACTTGTGCAGAGATAATCAGATTTGGGTGGGGTTTTACACCTGCCTCACCTGCAGTGCACATGGTTTTGTCCATCAAAGAAATATTTGGCCACACATGGCACAAAAGATCACCCACACTAGGAAATGTCACGTAGCTAGGGGTACCACCTAGTCCCTTTAATTCCGGACACATATTAATTACACAGGTTCTGTGGCTGGCTGACTTCAAGACTCCACTTCACCTAATTTTAAACTGCCACAGAACCTGTGTAAGTAACATGTGTCCGGAATTAAAGGGACTAGGTGGTAACCCTACACGTAGCACAGTGGTGCACATATCTCATGGTGATATTTGTATTTTTAAACTTGTAGGTGGACTGACTTCAAAAGTGCCCTGAAGAGGAAGATGACTGACCGGTACAACCACAGCATGTCCACCGGGAGCGGTCCTATGCCTGACCATTTGGAGTATACCCCCCTGGAGCTGGACTCCTGTGACGTCATCGATGTGGGGGAGATCAGGGGGATCTCCAATATGGACAGTGAGCTCCCGGCGGAGGTCTTTGCTGCTGCTTTTGATGGTAAGTCACAGTAATGCATTGTATTTAGAAAGATATTTTTTATTGCGTATGTGATGGTGACATTGTTTTCAATTCTTATCCTAGCAGAAGCAGAAAGTCAGGATGTACCGGCAGCATCTTCCTCTGCAGAGCCACAGGTGGAGCAGGTGGTCCAGCCTCCAGCAAGACGTCGCCCCCAGCCCCAGCCACAGGAGACATTGAGTGAGAGCCTGTTGGTGACGCTGGACAGGATCGAGCAGCAAGGGGTGGATGCTGCGATCCGTCAGCAGCAGGTGGCGGATTTTCTGGCGGAGTGGAAGGCCACAAACCAGCTGCAGGTTGAGGCGTTGAACCGCATTAATGAAACTCTGGCGGCTGGCATGCTAAGCATTGGCCAACACCTCAGCCGCCAGAATGAACTTCTTGCGGAGCAGCTGTCCACCGCCAGGTCCCTAAGGGACAATCCCCCATCTGCTGCCCCACCCCAAGCTGCTCCCCAACCTTCCACCTCGGCTGACCCTCCTGTGGCGACTAGGGGAAGACGCCGAAAGCCAGCTGACCCAAAGGCCCCTGTCCCCAAGGCCCCATCTAAAAGGGGCAAAAAAGGGCCCAAATGAGACCTGGTTCACTTCCTCTGTGGTTGGAGGCCAAAGGTTTAAATTGCACTG
Organism: Crinia signifera; assembly: GCF_055691185.1. Taxonomy (NCBI): domain Eukaryota; kingdom Metazoa; phylum Chordata; class Amphibia; order Anura; family Myobatrachidae; genus Crinia; species Crinia signifera. The sequence continues at coordinate 180,169,054 of NC_139217.1, read as the reverse complement.
GACATCCGCTTCCTGAGTTGCCCATCGATCCATTTGCGTGCCATGGGCATGAAAGTTTGTATTTTGACCTCTACAAATGCTGGATATTTTTTTTTGGTGGTGTGTATCTTGCTTAGTATTCACCCTGGTTGTTGCAGTACGTATTCTGGTGTCCCCATTTCTTTCACCATTGCATTTGCAGGGTAACACATGTTTGGAGATATGCAACCTCTTGTTCTGGCTGTTTTATTATTTGTGTGTCTATTTTATTTGTTTTTTTGATTTCTCACATTAAAGTGTCAAGCTGTGATGCTGAACAGCAAATAAATTTATTTTACAAATTAAATCAAAATTGTGGTATGTGTCATTTCTTGTGTGAAACAAATACTAGATTTATGTGTACTTACTGACCAGGGTATTTTTGAACATTTGTTGAAGTGTGGTGGAAGTTTCCCATGTGTAACCCTCTCCATGGCCATTCCCATGTTCCTATCCAACTTTTCCCTGCTAATTAGTTTGTGTCAGCACATGTGCAGAGCAACTTAATAGGTGAGAAAGCAGTTTGTGTGCAGGTGAGGTAGCTCCTACAGTAGTAGGTAAAAGCAGGTCCAGAACAATGCTTTCCTCATGGAGTGGGTGAGGCAGAGAAACAAGGGTGAAAAGGTACATTTGTGTAGGAATGCATATGTGTCCTCCCTAAAAAAAGATGTGTGAATGGGCCAAACATGATAAATTAGCTTGTGAACAAACATGCATAACTTTTAAAATATATATGATTTGACAGTGTCATAAGCAGATGTAGGAATCCTTTGTTAGAGAGATGAGAGTGCAATAATGTGATTGGTGGCATCTTACATCCAGAGTGTAGTGAAATCCAAATCATAGCAGATGAGATATTGGTACAGGTCATAATTTTGGGTACTATACAAAGATTGTGTGGAAAATAGTGGTCATGGGCTTCAAACATTGCTGAAACATCCTTTGTAGGTGTTAGATGTGGTTTATGTTATTGTATCCTAAATACCAAACCTATGTTAGTATTACAGTGAACACGTTGACACATGTCGACTTGTGTAGATTGAGTGTGCTACTGCGTAAAGTCTATGAAAGCAGGTAGTGAATGTGTCTGTTTAGCAAATACCTACCTTAGCGTATAAAAAGATTCTTACCTTAAATTAAACAAACCTTTAAATGTGGAGAAGTATAGAAACATAAGCTTCCAATGTGTTTGCGTGCTGCATGTGTGGCTTGCAGGCAGTGAAATCATGGTTTGTAGTTAATAGACTGCAGCATTGCTTATTACATTCAGGTGTATGTGTTTGAGTAGTAATCAGCGTTAATTAGCCAACTCAGGCGCACGCTGGCATGCGGTATCTGTAGGGGTGGTTTTAGCTGGCGGTTGGCGGCCGCCTGTTTGGTGTCCGAAACGAATGGTGCCTTAGTCGATCGTGCGGTAGTAGCACCGCTCATTTTTGGTGCACACCCCCGTGTACGCCCATATTTACGCCCATTTTCCCTCATTATTTCGGCCGCTCCCATCAACACGCCCCTATGCCGCCCCATTACCCGTACGCTCGCGTACAGGTTTTTTCGCACGTTGAGAGCCCGGCCGTAAGCGTTGTGGAGTGTTCGCGCCGGCGCATTAGCGTATCTGCACATGCGCAGATCGTAAAAAACCCCGGGACGTACGCGTACGGCCCGGACGCTCCAAGCAGAATAAGGCCCATTGTGTAGAGAAACCGCTTTTTGCTTACAAACGCAGCAGCAACTTCAAGGACCAGATCACCTCTTCTGATATCGGGCCAACGGCCAACAGAAATACCTGGCTAAGTGGTAAAAATGGTGCCTTTAGGTGCAGCGGCTGTGTGAACTGCCAGTTTATGATCACTGGCGACACCTTCCACAATGTAAAATTAGGGACTGACTTCAAGCTTAAACATTGTATGAATTGCGACAGTAAATTTATTGTCTATGCGGTCGTTTGCCCATGTCACTATGTATATGTGGGCAAAACGATTCGCATGCTAAAAGAACGTATCGGAATGCACCGTTCCTCAATTAAAAAGGCAATGCTGGTTCGCGATCATACTACTCCGCCAGTAGCACGTCATTATTTTGAGGCTGGACATACAATACGAGATTTCAAATTCATGCCTCTGTTTCAGATTAAACCTCCTAAAAGAGGAGGAGACCGACATCTTTCACTTCTACGGAAGGAGTGTGAATTTATTTATAATTTCAACTCATTGGCTCCTCACGGACTTAATGAAGAGCTTAATTTGAATGTTTTTATTTAAGGGGGTTTTGCTCGCATGTGGATGCTCTATCTGAGTATATTCTTATGTAACTGTATGCACATTCTCCACACATAGTGGTAGCGTGATGACTATGTGCATACAGATTTATTGACTTGTAAAATAATGTTTTGTGTATGTCACTTGGTGATTTTCTTTGACATACACACGTTTTTTCTTTAAAATCTTGGTGACATACTAAATCTGTCCAAGCCGGGAGGGACATGTATGTCATCGCATGTTGTTATTTTATATCACATGGTGATGGTTCTTTATGGGGCAGTAATATGGTGGCCTTAATCACACACAGACAGTAATTCCTCATTGTTGTCAACACTAGAGGCTGACACCTGTCACATTTAATATACATTGGTTGCCAGTATAATATGAATATTGATTTGGGCTGTTCATGCTACGGCCAGCCGTATGTGTTCCGTTTAAGAGAAATGAGTGACAGCGGTGGGAGCCAGAGCAATGGCTGTGCGTTCCATTGCCCTGCTCTGTGCGTTCCACTAGGAGGAAGTGACGCGGAGACTGTCGCGCTGTTCGGCTGCTGATGGGAAGCGCACCGTTGGTGTGCTGAACATCATTCAGCGGCGGTGCATTATGTTGTGAGCGTCACCCTATAGCTGGGTTCACCATGACTCCGGACACCACGGTATGCTTTTATGTTGTTATTGCTGGCAATATGTTCTAGCGTAACAGGAAGTGTCTGTGCGTTCCATGATACACTTCCTGCGTTCCAGCGGCATTTGAGTGACGTTTTCTAGCCCAGGTGTGTGTAATCAACAGGTGAGGTTTGTTTGGTGGATTTTGGCGCCTTTTGTTGCTCTATTTAATGGCAGCATTTTCAGTATTGCTTTGTACCCTTGAAGAAGGTGGTAGCACCACCGAAACAGGCTGTCGGGTAACCTGCTCTGAAGTGGTGATGGGTGTCCTATAGAGTATGCAGTTTTCATGGATGCATTGGACCTTTGATAAGTAACCTTCCCACTTGTTACAAAACTTTTTGATACAGTATGTTGCCATGTGCTATCTTTTTTGACTTTTTCTGCTTATAAAAGCATTTTTCAAATTTGCATAAATTGGTGTGCAGGCCATTTTTCTACCAAGTGTGGGAATATATCTATATATATATATATATATATATATATATATCAGCAGGGGTCTGGTACTCGAGTCTCACCAAACAATACGCAGCTAACACTACTGTCTGTTGACAAGGTTTCAGGTTATAGACAAACTGATACTTGAATATTTATTATACCATGTTCTCATTGCCACCCCTGCAAAATCCTGGGTTTTGGTGGGGCACAGATCATCTTATCTCAGCTCACAGACCCCCTTTACACTGCACCTTGGACCTAGGAAATTCACGGGTCTGCCCTGCCAACAAGTGTGAGGAATCTAAGAGCAGCTTTTATTGGCTGTTGAAAGAGCAGCTATGCTTGTCCATTCGGCTACCACGACTCTTCCACCGGTTAAGATCATGCACCTTGAAGTACTGCTTACGAAGTGCTTTAAGTTTGTTCACAACCTGTTACTGGGTTTTATGGATGCTATGGGCAGACAGTATTTTTGGTAAGTTGAAGTACACTGTGAAATTATTGCTGCTTCACTGCTTAAAACCCAAAAAGTCAGAAGGATCGTGAGGCCCCGCATTCACAGTCTGTATTCATACTGAATATCAAGATCAAGGGAGCTTTTGCCCTTCCGCTTCTTTATCTCTTCCTCCCCTCTCACAGCCAGCAGCTCCAGCACCTCCTCATCCCTCAAGTGAGCCATGTCTCATCTCCTCTCTGCAGCATTAAATGGACATTATATGTCACCTGATCTCATTCCCCAATCAACTTGCTTTGTCACGTCCTGTGTGAAAAACCTGGGTCGTGCCTGTTCACACTGGCGTACACCCGTGTAATTCCCAGGAAGAACCCTGCAAAAATCTGTGTGAAATTTTCAAGGCACTACACCTGAGAATTTCACTCACACCCATTCACACTAAGCCATGACACGGGAAATTACTGCTTGATTTTGCCCTGGCAAAATCCCGGGTTTTGAGGCAGTGAGAACAGGGTATACCTTAATATTGGGAGCAGAGCAGCAGCTTCTCTGCAGCGCCAGGTGCACAATGGGCCTAATAAAAAAATAATTGCAAAAAGTCAGCTTTCACTGGCATGCTGGGGGGGGGGGTTGTGGAGGGGGGACATGGCTGCCCTGTCCCTCCCTGCAATGCAATTGCAATATATTGTGTGTGTGTATATATTCACATTACAAATATGCAAGCGCTTTGCAGAATACTGAATCGCTTTCATAACTAGGGTAGCCCCCTGCAGGTGCAGCATACAGTAGCTACAAAGCAGGCACTTTACCACAGCGTACAGCCTCACAAATGGTCCGGATACGCCCCCATTGTCCAGACTGCACCCTGCCAATGCTGCATTATCACCCCCTGATGGCACTTAGATTGCGGTTGAATTTTACAGAATGTGAATGCAGTTTCAGAGATTGCGCGTGCATGCTCAGAACAGTGAACAAATTGGCTAATAGCGAATTTCGCTATGTAGCGTCTAAAGCTGAATTACACCCAATATCTTTAAAGGGTACTCTTTACTTAGTTGGGCGCCCATTGTGGGGATCGCGGGCATCGCGGCCAGTACATTAACGGCCGCGACGCGATGCCCGCGATCCCCACGATTTCCCATAGGGTTCAATGTTAAATTTAGTGCTGCCCGCGATTTTACATTCAATGCTTCAATGGCCGCGATTTGGCCATAGGAATCAATGTTAAATGGGCCACAGAGCCCAAATAGGCACAATTAACACTTAACCCCTTCATGACAGAGCCAGTGTGTGCCTTCATGACAGAGCCCTTTTTTTCAAATCTGACATGTCTCACTTAAGTGGGGATAACTTTTTTTTGCTTTTACTTATCCCAGTGATTTTGAGATTGTTTTCTCGTGACACATTGTACTTCAAGTTAGTGGTAAATTTTGGTCGATACAGTCTGTGTTTTTTTGTGAAAAATACCAAAATATCGTGAAAAAATGGAAAATTTAGCAATATGCAAAATGTCACATTTTCTGCTTGTGAGACAAATAATCATACCACTCAAAATAGTTAATAACTAACAAAGACCATATGTCTACTTTATGTTGCAATCATTATTTCAACCTCCTTTTCATTTTTTTGGACACTAGGAGGCTTCAAATATGACTAGCAAATTCTCAAATTTTCAAGAAAATTTCAAACACTGATTTTTTTAGGGACCAGTTCAGTTCTGATGTGACTTTGAGGGACTTGTATGTGAGACACCCCCATAAATGATGCCATTTCAAAAACTGCACCCCTCACAGTATTCAAAACAGCATTTTGGAAGTTTGTTAACCCTTTAGGTGTTTCACAGGAATTAAAACAAAGTGTAGGTGAAATTTCAAAATTTCTTTTTTTTTGCAGAGTTTCAATTTTAATACATTTTTCTAACGAATACAGTAGATTTTACTAGAGAAATGTGACTAAAAATTGATTCCCCCAATTCTTTTGTTTTCAAAAATATCCTATATGTGGCCCTAGTGTGCACGTTGACCAAACCACAGGCTTCATAATAGAAGGAGCACCTACTTGATTTTGGAGCCTCCTTTTTATGAGATTTTTTTTTAGGCACCATGTAGGTTTCTAGGCACCATAAGTGCTAAAAGTTAGGAACCTCCCCCACAAGTCACCCCATTTTGCAATCTACACCCCTCAGGGAATTCATCTAGGGGTATAGTGTACATTTCAAACCCCCAGGGGTTTCACCAATTTTGGTACAACTGGGATGTGAAAATGGAAAATTACATTTTTTTACACAAACATGCAGTTCTGGCTCAAGATTTTTCATTTTCACAAGGAATGAAGGAGACAAAGCACCCCAAAATCTGTGCCCCAATTTCTCCCGAGTACGGCAATGCCTCACATGTGACCAAAAAATACCAGTTGGGTGCATGGCAGGACTCAGAAGGGAAGGAGTGATTTTTGGATTTTGCAGCACAGATTTTGGTGGAATGAATGGTGGGTGCTATGTTGCACCAATACAGTGGAACCCCCCCACAAGTCACCCCGTTTTGCAAAGTACACCCCTCAGGGAATTCATCTAGGGGTATAGTGTACATTTCAAACCCCCAGGGGTTTCACCAATTTTGATACAACTGGGCAGTGAAAATGAAAAATTACATTTTTTTTACACAAAAATGCAGTTCTGGCTCAAAATTTTTCATTTTCACAAGGAATGAAGGAGACCAAGCACCCCAAAATCTGTGCCCCAATTTCTCCCGAGTACGGCAATGCCTCACATGTGACCAAAAAATACCAGTTGGGTGCATGGCAGGACTCAGAAGGGAAGGAGTGATTTTTGGATTTGGCAGCACAGATTTTGGTGGAATGAATGGTGGGTGCCATGTTGCATTAGCAAGACTCCCAAAGCACCAATACAGTGGAACCCCCCCACAAGTCACCCCATTTTGCAAAGTACACCCCTCAGGGAATTCATCTAGGGGTATAGTGTACATTTCAAACCCCCAGGGGTTTCACCAATTTTGGTACAACTGGGCTGTGAAAATGAAAAATTACATTTTTTTACACAAACATGCACTTCTGGCTCAAGATTTTTCATTTTCACAAGGAATGAAGGAGACAAAGCACCTCAAAGTCTGTGCCCCAATTTCTCCCGAGTACGGCAATGCCTCACATGTGACCAAAAAATACCAGTTGGGCGCATGGCAGGACTCAGAAGGGAAGGAGTGATTTTTGAAATTGGCAGCACAGATTTTGGTGGAATGAATGGTGGGTGCCATGTTGCATTAGCAAGACTCCCAAAGCACCAATACAGTGGAACCCCCCCACAAGTCACCCCATTTTGCAAAGTACACCCCTCAGGGAATTCATCTAGGGGTATAGTGTACATTTCAAACCCCCAGGGGTTTCACCAATTTTGGTACAACTGGGCTGTGAAAATGAAAAATTACATTTTTTTACACAAAAATGTACTTCTGGCTCAAAAATTTTCATTTTCACAAGGAATGAAGGAGACAAAGCACCCCAAAATCTGTGCCCCCATTTCTCCAGAGTACGGCAATGCCTCACATGTGACCAAAAAATACCAGTTGGGTGCATGGCAGGACTCAGAAGGGAAGGAGTGATTTTTGGATTTTGCAGCACAGATTTTGGTGGAATGAATGGTGGGTGCTATGTTGCACCAATACAGTGGAACCCCCCCACAAGTCACCCCATTTTGCAAAGTACACCCCTCAGGGAATTCATCTAGGGGTATAGTGTACATTTCAAACCCCCAGGGGTTTCACCAATTTTGGTACAACTGGGCTGTGAAAATGAAAAATTACAATTTTTTACACAAAAATGTATTTCTGGCTCAAAATTTTTCATTTTCACAAGGAATGAAGGAGACAAAGCACCCCAAAATCTGTGCCCCAATTTCTCCCGAGTACGGCAATGCCTCACATGTGACCAAAAAATACCAGTTGGGCGCATGGCAGGACTCAGAAGGGAAGGAGTGATTTTTGGATTTGGCAGCACAGATTTTGGTGGAATGAATGGTGGGTGCCATGTTGCATTAGCAAGACTCCCAAAGCACCAATACAGTGGAACCCCCCCACAAGTCACCCCATTTTGCAATGTACACCCCTCAGGGAATTCATCTAGGGGTATAGTGTACATTTCAAACCCCCAGGGGTTTCACCAATTTTGATACAACTGGGCAGTGAAAATGAAAAATTACATTTTTTTACACAAAAATGCAGTTCTGACTCAAAATTTTTCATTTTCACAAGGAATGAAGGAGACAAAGCACCCCAAAATCTGTGCCCCAATTTCTCCCGAGTACGGCAATGCCTCACATGTGACCAAAAAATACCAGTTGGGCGCATGGCAGGACTCAGAAGGGAAGGAGTGATTTTTGGATTTGGCAGCACAGATTTTGGTGGAATGAATGGTGGGTGCCATGTTGCATTAGCAAGACTCCCAAAGCACCAATACAGTGGAACCCCCCCACAAGTCACCCCATTTTGCAAAGTACACCCCTCAGGGAATTCATCTAGGGGTATAGTGTACATTTCAAACCCCCAGGGGTTTCACCAATTTTGATACAACTGGGCAGTGAAAATGAAAAATTACATTTTTTTACACAAAAATGCAGTTCTGGCTCAAAATTTTTCATTTTCACAAGGAATGAAGGAGACAAAGCACCCCAAAATCTGTGCCCCAATTTCTCCCGAGTACGGCAATGCCTCACATGTGACCAAAAAATACCAGTTGGGCGCATGGCAGGACTCAGAAGGGAAGGAGTGATTTTTGGATTTGGCAGCACAGATTTTGGTGGAATGAATGGTGGGTGCCATGTTGCATTAGCAAGACTCCCAAAGCACCAATACAGTGGAACCCCCCCACAAGTCACCCCCCCATTTTGCAAAGTACACCCCTCAGGGAATTCATCTAGGGGTATAGTGTACATTTCAAACCCCCAGGGGTTTCACCAATTTTGGTACAACTGGGCTGTGAAAATGAAAAATTACATTTTTTTACACAAAAATGTACTTCTGGCTCAAAATTTTTCATTTTCACAAGGAATGAAGGAGACAAAGCACCCCAAAATCTGTGCCCCCATTTCTCCAGAGTACGGCAATGCCTCACATGTGACCAAAAAATACCAGTTGGGTGCATGGCAGGACTCAGAAGGGAAGGAGTGATTTTTGGATTTGGCAGCACAGATTTTGGTGGAATGAATGGTGGGTGCCATGTTGCATTAGCAAGACTCCCAAAGCACCAATACAGTGGAACCCCCCCACAAGTCACCCCATTTTGCAAAGTACACCCCTCAGGGAATTCATCTAGGGGTATAGTGTACATTTCAAACCCCCAGGGGTTTCACCAATTTTGATACAACTGGGCAGTGAAAATGAAAAATTACATTTTTTTACACAAAAATGCAGTTCTGGCTCAAAATTTTTCATTTTCACAAGGAATGAAGGAGACAAAGCACCCCAAAATCTGTGCCCCAATTTCTCCCGAGTACGGCAATGCCTCACATGTGACCAAAAAATACCAGTTGTGCGCATGGCAGGACTCAGAAGGGAAGGAGTGATTTTTGGATTTGGCAGCACAGATTTTGGTGGAATGAATGGTGGGTGCCATGTTGCATTAGCAAGACTCCCAAAGCACCAATACAGTGGAACCCCCCCACAAGTCACCCCCCCATTTTGCAAAGTACACCCCTCAGGGAATTCATCTAGGGGTATAGTGTACATTTCAAACCCCCAGGGGTTTCACCAATTTTGGTACAACTGGGCTGTGAAAATGAAAAATTACATTTTTTTACACAAAAATGTAATTCTGGCTCAAAATTTTTCATTTTCACAAGGAATGAAGGAGACAAAGCACCCCAAAATCTGTGCCCCCATTTCTCCAGAGTACGGCAATGCCTCACATGTGACCAAAAAATACCAGTTGGGTGCATGGCAGGACTCAGAAGGGAAGGAGTGATTTTTGGATTTTGGAGCACAGATTTTGGTGGAATGAATGGTGGGTGCTATGTTGCATTACCAATACAGTGGAACCCCCCCACAAGTGACCCCATTTTGCAAACTACACCCCTCAGGGAATTCATCTAGGGGTATAGTGTACATTTCAAACCCCCAGGGGTTTCACCAATTTTGGTACAACTGGGCTGTGAAAATGAAAAATTACATTTTTTTACACAAAAATGTACTTCTGGCTCAAAATTTTTCATTTTCACAAGGAATGAAGGAGACAAAGCACCCCAAAATCTGTGCCCCCATTTCTTCAGAGTACGGCAATGCCTCACATGTGACCAAAAAATACCAGTTGGGTGCATGGCAGGACTCAGAAGGGAAGGAGTGATTTTTGGATTTTGGAGCACAGATTTTGGTGGAATGAATGGTGGGTGCTATGTTGCATTACCAATACAGTGGAACCCCCCCACAAGTGACCCCATTTTGCAAACTACACCCCTCAGGGAATTCATCTAGGGGTATAGTGTACATTTCAAACCCCCAGGGGTTTCACCAATTTTGATACAACTGGGCAGTGAAAATGAAAAATTACATTTTTTTACACAAAAAATGCAGTTCTGGCTCAAAATTTGTCATTTTCACAAGGAATGAAGGAGACAAAGCACCCCAAAATCTGTGCCCCCATTTCTCCAGAGTACGGCAATGCCTCACATGTGACCAAAAAATACCAGTTGGGTGCATGGCAGGACTCAGAAGGGAAGGAGTGATTTTTGGATTTTGCAGCTCAGATTCTGGTGGAATGAATGGTGGGTGCTATGTGGCATTAGCAAGACCCCCGAAGCACGGTAAAATGATGAACCTAATAATCCATAGATGTGTGGTATATTTTGAAACACTCCTTTATACATAGGCCGGGTTTGTCGGGGCAAGTTTCACAGTGGAAAATAGTTTCCTTTCTTATTCCCTTTTTATAGCAAACTTTGCACCTTTTTGTGTCCTGCCCTTTCTTGCAGTGGAGGGGATTTCGTTGGGAAAATGCTGCCCTGGTACAATACGGGGGCCAGTACTAGAAGTACTGGGGCCCTCTGCCTGCTGGTTCCCAAATATTAGGCCCTTTATGACTTCCTCTTGAAAGTGCATAAATGTCCCCCTCTGGCCGGTAGAACGGAATAGCACGTAAGCGTTATACAGTGCCATCTGGATGATATACACGGCCAGCTTCTTGTACCAGATATTTGTTTTCCGCAGGGCACTGTACGGCTTCAGTACCTGATCTGAAAGATCCACTCCGCCCATGTACTTATTGTAATCTAGGATACAATTTGGTTTTGAGGTGTGGGTACTGGTACCTCGTACAGGGATGGAGGTGGTACTGTCTCCATGAATTGTTGTCAGTATAAGGACATCCCTCTTGTCCTTATATTTGACCAATAACATATTTTCGGTGCATATTCCCCTGCTTTCACCCCTTCTTAGTACTTGGGCAATGTGCGTTTTGGGGAGGCCTCTTTGGTTCTTGCGCACAGTACCGCAAGCTGCTGTACCTCTTGAACCAAGGGCCTTAAACAGGGGGATGCTAGTGTAAAAGTTATCCACATAGAGGTGATAACCCTTATCCAGGAAGGGGTGCATTAAATCCCAGACAATTTTTCCACTAACACCTACGAGGGAGGGGGGGCATTCTGGCGGTTCAATTCTTGAATCCTTCCCTTCATATACCCTAAACTTGTGGGTGTACCCTGTGGTGCTTTCACACAGCTTATACATTTTTATGCCATACCTTGCCCTCTTACTGGGAAGGTACTGGCGGAATTTAACCCTTCCTTTAAAATGTATAAGGGACTCGTCGATACTAATACATTTATCAGGGATGTATAGCTCTGCAAATTTGGCACTGAAATGATCAATGACCGGCCTGACTTTGAATAGCCTGTCAAAGGTGGGATCATCTCTGGGTGGGCACTGTGCATTATCGGTGTAATGTATAAATTTATGGATTGCCTCAAAACGAGCCCGAGTCATGGCCATACGGTAAAATGGGGTGCTGTACAGAACATCTGTACTCCAATATTGCCTAATTTGTGGCTTTTTTACTATGCCCATATGAAACACCAGACCCCAAAACGTCATCATCTCTACTGCATCTACAGGGGTCCACCTAGCAAATGATGACGTGGGGTTTTGAGCAATAAACTGCTGGGCATATAAATTAGTTTGGTCCACCATTAAATTTATAAAATCATCAGAGAAAAATAATTTGAAAAAGTCAATTTCTCTGAGACCTGTGGAATCAAATTGGATTCCTGGCATGGCCAAAAACTCAGGAACCTGGGGCTCAAAATTGTCTGGTGGTGGGGTCCATACGAGATCAATTATTGGGGGGGGGGTCTCAGCTGCTCTACGGGGGCGTCTTCGAGGGGGTCCCTCATCACCAGAGGAGGAAGAGGAGCTTAAGACGAATCCTTCAAATTTCCCGCTTGCCTCACTGGCTGTGTCAGAATCAGAGGCAAGCATGGCATATGCCTCCTCCACTGAATACATTCTTCTGGATGACTGGGATGACATTTGGGATGACATTTGGGATGACATTTGGGATGCCATTTTTATTTTTGTGTTACTGGTAGTGAAATGTTTCAACACGTGTATAGTGTAGGGGGGGGGGTACAAACTTTATTTCAACCCGGGGGGTATGTAGTGTGTAGTGTGTATGTAGTGCAGAAAAAAAAAAATACTTTATACAAAAAAAAAAATTGAAGGGGTTAAAAAAAAATAAAAATTGAAGGGGTTAAAAAAAAAAATTGAAGGGGTTAAAAAAAACAAAAAAAAAGGTCCTGCGCCAAAAATTGAGCACAGATGTTGGTCAGTAACGTCCGTCACTGAACAGCGCTCAAAGGCAACAGGAATTTGTTTAAAAAAAAAAAAAAATAGATCAACCCTGTGCCGAAAAAGCTGATCAGTGATGTACGTCACTGATCAGCGCACAGTGGCCACAGGACACCCACAAAATCACAGTGTGTGTAAAAAAAAAATTAAAAAAAGACCACACAGCACCCACAAAAAAAAAAAAAAGGTGATCAGTGATGCGACACTGATTACCAGTGAGGGGCAGCAGGTGCACAACCTTTGGTGCAACTGACATTGCAACTGGCAGCAACTGACAGGTATATATAAAAAAAAAAACCTCTGCGCCCCCAAAAAGTTGCTGATCACCTCAGATATAGTGATCAGCACAAAAGGCGGGGGTAGCAGACACAAAATATACACTCTCTATCACTCTCTGTCACTATCTCTCTCTATCTCTCACTATCTATCACTATCTATCACTATCTATCACTATCTATCACTCTAGGACACTGCAGCAGCAGCACTGACAGTTATATGTATAAGAAAAAACCTGCACCCCCAAAAAGGGGGGGTAGCAGACACAAAATATACACTCTCTATCACTCTCTGTCACTATCTCTCTCTATCTCTCACTATCTATCACTATCTATCACTCTATGACACTGCAGCAGCAGCACTGACCCTGCACCCCCAAAAAGGGGGGGTAGCAGACACAAATCTCTCTATCTCTCACTATCTATCACTATCTATCACTATCTATCACTCTATGACACTGCAGCAGCAGCACTGACAGTTATATATAAAAAACCCCTGCACCCCCAAAAAGGGGGGGTAGCAGACACAAAATATAGCTCTCTCTGTCACTATCTCTCTATCTCTCTCTCTATCTCTCTCTATCTCTCTCTCTATCTCTCTATCTCTCTATCACACTGCAGCAGCAGCAGCAGGAAGTCTCAGGAAGTCAGATCCAGGAAGCGTCCAGCACGCTACAAGCAGTGATCAAGTGATCAAGTGATCAGGTAAGGTATTTGCAAGGATCAGGTAAGTATTAGCAAGGATCAGGTCAGTATCACGGCAGATAGGCACGGTGACCGCTCTGCACGCAATTCCAGACCGGAATGGCGTCTGCAGCGCAGTCACCGTTAGTTTAAATGTCGCGCCTTGGCTGTGATTGGTCCGTGGGTCCCACGGACCAATCACTGCCTTGGGGGCAGGTGGGGTGAGGGTGGGGTGAGGTGTCATCGTCACCGATGACCCCCTCATGCCCCCTGACGCCCGGCGGTGATTGACACCTGTGTTACCGAGCGTCTGATTCGCCAGTAACACAGTAAACCGCTGTGAATGGCTGTTCACACTGAACAGCCAATCACAGCGATCGCCGACGGGGGGGCGGCATCGCAGCCCCCCCTGGGCATGCAGGGACATGTCTGCTGTCAGGGACAGCAGACATCAGGGACAGCAGACATCGTCCCTCTGTCACTGCGTCTCTAGACGCAGTGACAGTTTAAAGTCATGACGTATATATACGTCATGTGTCGGGAAGTACTTCCCGGCCATGACGTATATATACGTCAAATGTCGTGAAGGGGTTAAATGTCCCCCCAAATTTGTAACGCCACCCCACGATCCACGCCAACCCGAAGCGTGGCGAGCGCAGCGAGCCCGCGAGGGGCGGCGGTACGCGTCCTCCGACCTTTTCATACCCCCACTATCCACGTCGGCGTGGAGTTGAGAATAGAATAGTGTGGCGAGCGCAGCGAGCCACCGAGCCCGAAGCGTGGCGAGCGCAGCGAGCCCCGCGAGGGGACGCGGATACCTGTGAAGCCCGCGTAGGGCCTCGTTTACCTGTGGAAGGTATCCGCGTCCGCTCGCCACGCTTCGGGCTCGGTGGCTCGCTGCGCTCGCCACACTATTCTATTCTCAACTCCACGCCGACGTGGATAGTGGGGGTATGAAAAGGTCGGAGGACGCGTACCGCCGCCCCTCGCGGGCTCGCTGCGCTCGCCACGCTTCGGGTTGGCGTGGATCGTGGGGTGGCGTTACAAATTTGGGGGGACATTTAAGTGTTAATTTTGCCTATTTGGGCTCTGTGGCCCATTTAACATTGATTCCTATGGCCAAATCGCGGCCATTGAAGCATTGAATGTAAAATCGCGGGCAGCACTAAATTTAACATTGAACCCTATGGGAAATCGTGGGGATCGCGGGCATCGCGTCGTGGCCGTTAATGTACTGGCCGCGATGCCCGCGATCCCCACGATTTCTTTACCCGCGACGCCCGCGACGCCCGCGATGGAGATCGTGGGCGCCGTGATAGGTAAAGAGTACCCTTTAAAGCTCCAATAAACTTGGTAAAAATAAAGCGGTACTTATGTAGTAGTTGGGCACCCAATTTAGCTACGTACGCTTGCGGAACAAAATCGCATCGCATGTACCATTTTAGTGACATTTGATCCATGCGATGCAATCCCAGTACTTTCTATGCATATAGTACTGATGTATGCATATAAAGTACCGTAACTATGCTTTGTGAATAAACTTAAGCTACTTAAATAGCATAGTCAGTCAGAAGTTGCGTAAGTGCTCCTGGTCCCTCACTCTGAGGTAAAACCGTGTGTCAGTGATGGATGCTACCCAGAGTTCTTCCAGTGTTTCAGCGAGTACTGTCCACAGCACGATGGCAGCAGGTCAGCAGATCTCATTATTCAGCCTGCCGACATCAGAGGAGGAGGCATTGCTCTTTTTACAGCGCAAAAATTTGTCACGCAGACTTGCTTAAATGGGCATCCCATGAGGCTCTCAGTGAGAGAAGGTCAGTGGCGGTGCCATATCAAGTCCTGTCGCCGAAAGGTGACCGTGCGAGCAGACCTGTGGTACCCTGGATGCCGGCTGCCATTCGTCCCTCTCATACGGTTTCTGTATTCCTGGGCACAGGAACTTACCAGTGTGGCCTACTGTGAAAGGGAGTTAGAGGTGTCCATTAAGACGACGGTGCACGGCCTGCACCGTTGATCTTCTCTCTCAGCCCCAGATTGGAGGACCGGGACTGCCCTGTTCTCCAAAAGGAAATATGCTGTGGGGAGGATGTTGCCCCAGCAAAGGGTGTTCGGTGGCATATGAAAGCTCCTTCATCAGGAGCTGGAATTCCAGCTATTCCAGCTCCTGATGAAGGCGTGTGAACACGCTGAAACGCGTTGAGCCCATACCCTTGCTCCAGCATTCCATTGGATAGCCATCCAGCTACAATACAGCTCCACTTTACTCCGTGCAATTGCAGAGGACACCATACCCAGACCAGTTCTGCTCCATATCACCTTGGATCCCCTGGAACCCGCAGCCATTTCCATTTGGTACCAGCCGTACCTTAAGGACTGCCACATCACCACCTCCATTGTGAGAGATACAGGAATCCATCACTGGGAAATCTCCGGGACTTTGAATATCAATTTCCAACAAAGCCATCCACCACGTATGGTAATTATACACCCTGGTGCTGATTCAGGACACTCAACACCCATTTGGCTCCAATATTGAATGCTTGCAGCAAACCCTTTTAAAATATTTTATACCAGTTTTTTCATCTTTATTATATTTGAGAATTCTCACATGCAATGTATTGTTCATAATCATGTTTTAACATTGTAATAAATTCAGAAAAACCCGAGCGCTGTATCATACTCTCTTTCACGTACTTTGTATATTTTTGGGAGCCTTACACCCTCCCGATACAGCAGCTATAGTCACATTGGTGGTTACCCTTTCCTCTGACCTGTTCGGTGGCATCTGCAGGGAGACAGGGGCCTGCTTTCTGACAGCTGTCGACAGGAGAGACACCATCACCCTTATGGCTGCCATTACAGCGCATGTTGCCACCGGATCGATTGTTTACAGTGACTGCTGGAGGGCCTATAAGATGGAGAAATTACAGGAGGCCGGCTATGAATACTGCAGGGTAAACCACAAATACAATTTTGTGGACCCTGAATATGAGCCGGAGGGAATTGGCCCAGCTATTTGGAAATGGGCCATATCCGAACACCTCATGGCTATCAGAATCAGAATCAGAATCAGAATCAGAATCATCTTTATTGGCCAGGTATACTTGCGTATGCTTGGAATTTTTTGTGGTAACAGTGCAGCATCAATCAGGGAACACAAAGGGGGTGGGAAGAGAGGCATAAACATACATCACATACATTTCACATGTATCTAGAAAAGTTCCAGTTAGTATTTGGTATGTTCAATACGGTTTAGTTGGTGGACAGCTATTGGGAAGAAGCCTTTTGTAGTTCTTGTCGTCTTTGCTGGGATGGACCTAAAACGTCTGCCTGACGGAAGGGGTTCAAACAGGTTGTGGCCAGGGTGTAGCTTGTCCGTCAAGATCTTTCCTGCACGCTTATTGACCCTGGCTAGGTATAGTTCTTGGACAGTGGGGAGCTCCGCCCCAATGATCTTTTCTGCCATCCTCACCACTCTTTGCAACTTTCGTCTGTCATTCTCGTTTGCTCCTCCGAACCAGATTGTGATCGAGGAGCAAAGGACAGACTCTACTATGGCAGTGTAGAAGATGAGCAGCAGCTCCTGCGGGATGTTGAATTTCTTGAGTTGCCTCAGGAAGAACAACCGCTGCTGAGCCTTCTTGACAGTTGTAATGATGTTGGGACCCCATTTGAGGTCGCAGGAAATCTTTGTTCCTAGGAATTTGAAGGAGTCGACCCTCGACACTACTCTGTCAGATATTATGAGTGGGTGCATGGCATTTGGTTTCCTTCTGAAGTCCACCACCATCTCCACCGTTTTGAGGGGGTTGAGGTCAAGGTTGTTTCTGCTACACCATTTAGTTAGCCGATCCACCTCCCGTCTGTATGCCGACTCGTTTCCATCCATGATTAGGCCGATAACCGTTGTGTCGTCTGCAAATTTTATAATTTTTACTGACTGTTCTGCTGAGGTGCAGTCGTTTGTGTAGAGGGAGAAGAGCAGGGGGGAGAGGACACATCCTTGAGGGGCACCGGTGCTAATTGTGCATGTGTTTGAAATGAATGCGCCTGCTTTCACCGCCTGTTTCCTTTCAGTCAGGAAGTCAGTGATCCAGGAGCATGTAGGTTCTGGGACTCCTAGTGAACGGAGTTTTGGCTCCAGGATGTGAGGGATGATAGTGTTGAATGCCGAGCTGAAATCAACAAATAGTATCCTTGCATAGGTGCCTGGACTGTCCAGGTGCTGTAGAATGTGGTGCAGCCCTAGGTTGACTGCATCCTCGACACTTCTGTTTGCTCGGTAGGCAAACTGCAGGGGGTCGAGGTGAGCATTTGTAACGACTCTCAGGTGGTTCAGCACCATACGTTCAAGCACTTTCATGACCACTGATGTTAGTGCAATCGGCCTGTAGTCATTGAGGTCTTTCGCAGTTGAGCTCTTGGGAACCGGGACGATAATTGAGGCTTTGAAGCAGGTGGGGACCTTGCACATTTCTAGTGAAGTGTTGAAAATCCTGGTAAAGATAGGGGCGAGCTGTGTTGCACAGGTCTTGAGGGCAGATGGAGACACTCCGTCTGGGCCTCCAGCTTTCCTAGGGTTGACCCTCTTGAACATTCCTTCTACCTCTGTTTGGTCCACCTGGAGAGTCTGGGGGTGGCAGTTTTGGAAGGAGGGTGGGCAAGCCATTTTGCCCCGGTCAGGGGTAGGACTGATGCAGGTAGCTTCCTTCTCGAACCTGCAGTAGAAATCGTTCAGCTCGTTCACTAGTTTCTGGTGCATGGTGGAGGGGGTTCGAGAGATCTTGTAGTTGGTTATAGCTTGCATGCCTCTCCAAGCTGACGCGGGGTCGTTGGTTGACAGGTTGTTCGCCAGCTTGTCTGAGAATCTTTTTTTTGCCAGCTTGATTTCCCGTGTTAGGGAGTTCCTGGCCTGTTTGTACAGGACAATATCACCACTGCGATAGGCTTCTTCCTTTGCCCGACGGAGCTTCCTGAGTTGACCGCTGAACCATGGCTTGCTGTTGTTAAAGGTGCGTGCTGTTTTGATTGGCACGCACAGGTCCTCGCAGAAACTGATGTAGGCTGTCACTGTGTCAGTCAGATCGTCTAGGTTTGTAGCGGAGGATTCAAAGACTCCCCAGTCTGTGCATTCGAGACAGGCCTGAAGCTTCATTTTTGCCTCGTTTGTCCAGCTTTTGACTGATCTGACCACTGGTTTAGCTGACCTTAGCTTCTGGGTGTAAGTTGGTAGAAGGTGGACTATGCAATGGTCAGAGAGGCCCAGAGCTGCCCGGGGGATAGCCCGGTAAGTAGACTTGATAGTGGTGTAGCAGTGGTCTAAGGTACGTCCTTCCCTGGTGTGGCATCTGACTTGCTGTCTGTACTTCGGTAGCTCTTGGGACAGGTTGGCACTGTTGAAGTCGCCCATCACTATAAGCAGTGCTTCCGAATGTTTGAGTTCTGTGTCTGTTATCCTGGTGGCCAGTTGGAGTTGGGCTTCTTTCGCATTTCCTTGGGGAGGTATATACACCCCCACCAGGACTATTGAGGCAAATTCCCGGGGGGAGTAGAATGGGTTGCATTTAATGATGAGTGTCTCTAGTTGAGGGCTGCTTGATTTACTCAGAGTTTTTACATCGGTGCACCACCCTTCATTTATGAAGAAGCAGATACCTCCTCCCTTGGTTTTTCCGGTGAGCTCCTTGTCGCGGTCAGCCCTGAGGAGACTGTAGCCCGGCAGCATCACCGAGGAGTCGGCAATGAGTTCATCTAGCCATGTCTCAGTAAAGCATAGGATAGATGAGCCAGCAGTGCCTGATCTTGCATCATTTATGAGCAGGGACAGCTCATCCATCTTGTTTACAAGGGATCGGGTGTTAGAGAGTAGGATAGCTGGGAGTGCAGATCTGTGACCTCTGCGTCTCCACTTAACTAGGGCCCCAGCACGGCGGCCCCTCTTGCGAGTCCTGAGCCTCACATATCTTCCTGTCAGCCTAGCTGTTAGGTGGGGGGCCCCTCCAGGCCACTTGGCGGTGGTAGGGGCATGTCTGTTCCTACTGGAGGGAGCCAGCGGCCTGGCTGGGTTTGCCCTCATTGTTGTCAGGGGCTCAGTTCTGGCTATCTTCTCAGGTGGGCACTGAGTCACACCACTTCCTTTTTGGGCCCCCATAAGTAGGCCCTGGGGGTTTACTTTTCTGCTACCTCTGTGAATGGTTCTCCATGGTCGCCGGTCCACTCTCCAGCAACTGCCATTCAACTTTGCTGCATCCTTTCTGCACAGGGCAGCAAGGGCAGCATGGACTCTGAAGGCTGCCGATCTGCCCACGTCCCGCTCCGTCAGGCTCATATGGGTGGTCTGCACCAGGGGTGAGCTCCATTTCAGAAGGGCTTCTCTGCTGTGCTTGGTTACCACACTTGGCAGGGTCATCACACTCGAGGACAAGGACAGGGGGAGACAAGGGGAGACATGTAGTTTGGTTGAGCTGCACAGCTCCGAGGCAGCCTTCTGCGGCGCCATATTTGTGGTATCCAGTATGATGAAAACACTTTTACTCAAGTCTGTGAGTGCTCCAGGTTATTGCTGTGTTTGGTTGCTTCTTTGGTTGATCAGGACACTGCAGACCATCTTCAGGTGTACCATCTGCAGCAGCCCAATCAACATCAGTACCGTCTTCAGGACCACCAGCAGCGGCAGTACCATCCTCAGAAGCATGAAGACCAGCAGTCATCCTTGCCCGCCTTCCATCCTACAGGAGATGCACCTTTACAGAAGGAGGCAATGTAGAGTCCTGTACCATCTGCATCTCACTGTTTCGGATTGGAGAGGAAGTGGCGGTGGTACTTATGTAGTAGCTGGGCGCCCAATTTGCATACGTACGGTAATTTAGGAAAATTGCATCGCATGGGCCATTTTAAGGGAAATGCGACGAGATTTTCCTATGTAATTTATTCACTGCTCTCTTAGCCCCGGGGGATCGCATCGCACCTCCCTCAAAATCCCATGCGATTTTATAGGGTGTACAATATCATTACATTAGCTATACAATAATATCTCTATCCACGCCACCCCGAAGCTATACAATAATATCACTATCCACGTCGGTGTGGAGTTGATTTTATATAGTGTGGCGAGTGCAGCGAGCCACCGAGCTCAAAGAGTGGCGAGCACAGCGGATTACTTTACATGTATTCAGCATCCGCTCGCCATGCTTCGGGCTTGGTGGCTCACCACACTATATAAAATCAACTCCATGCCAATGTGGATAGTGGGGTATGAAAAGGTCGGAAGACGCGTTCCCCTGCCGCTCGCCACGCTTCGGGGTGGCGTGGATAGTGGGGGGTGCCTAAAATCTCATTGTATGTCATACAATGATATTATTGTATAGCTAATGTAATGGCATTGTACATAGGGTTACCACCTTTGTGTTGAGAGATTCCCGGACAGTGACCCGCCCCTTGACCCGCCCCCAGCACCGCCCCTTGACCCGCCCCCAGCCCCACCTTTTTTATGTTTTTTTTTAACCTTTGCCTCAATTCTATTCTTGTTTTTGCACATAATAATGCCCCTTACATATAAAGTCACACACCGTGATGCCCATTACACATTATTCCACACACCGTGATGCCCATTACTCATTATGCCACACACTGCGATGCCCCTTACATGTTACACTACACACTGTGATGCCCATTACACGTTATGCCAGGGCTAGACAAATGGTTTTTTTTTTTAAATCTAGGAGCCAGGATGAAATGTAGGAGCCAGACTAAACAAATAAAAACAGGGATTGCGCGCGTCAAAAAATTCCACCGTAAATCCTATTACGTCACACATCATGATGCCCATTACACGTTATGTTGTACACCGTGTTGCCCATTACACGATCTCTTACACCGTGATGTACATTACACATTATCTCATACACCGTGATGCCCATTACACGTTACATCTCACACTGTGATGCCCATTATATGTTACATCACTCAATGTAATGTCCATTACATTACACACCGTGATGCCCATTACACATTGTGCCACACCGTGATGCCCATTCCACATTATCCCACACACTGTGATGCCCATTACTCATTATGCCACACACCGCAATGCCCCTTACATGTTACACTACACTGTGATGCCCATTACACGTTATGCCAGTGCTAGACAAATGTTTTTTTTTTTTAAATCTAGGAGCCAGGATGAAATGTAGGAGCCAGACACAATAAATAAAATCAGGAATAGTGTGCCCCTTCGGCGCGCGTCAAAAAATTCCACCATAAAGCCTATTATGTCACACATCATGATGCCCATTACACGTTATGTTGTACACCGTGATGCCCATTACACATTATCTCATACACTGTGATGCCCATTACACATTATCTCATACACCGTGATGCCCATTAAATGTTACATCTCACACTGTGATGCCCATTATGTTACGTCACACAACTTGATGCCCATTACACTTTACGTCACATACCGAAATGCCCATTGCACGTTACATCTCACACTGTGATGCCCATTATGTGTTACATCACACAATGTGATGCCCATTACATTACACACCGTGATGCCCATTACACATTGTGCCACACACCGTGATGCCCATTACACATTATGCAACACACCATGATGTTGTTTACATATGATGTGTGTATACCACACACCGTAATAGCTACTACATGTTATGCCATATAAGTACCGCTTACCTACATGTTAATAGCCAGGGCCTTCATGCTCGATGCCATGGGGGATTACATAGTGAATGAATCGGTGGTCGGAGGAAGCCTGAGCTCATCATGAGCTGCCCGTCTGCAGTCCAGACCAGTGCTCTCCTCCAGTCTGGCCGCAGCCTGGGCCGGTACTAGTAGTAGCTGGGGCTGGGTGCTGCCCCACCCAGGCAGGTGAGAGTGGAAGGTAAAGAGACACACAGGAGCAGTCAGGACTGCGGGTGCAGACGCGGGTCGGAAACAGGGCGGCCGGCTGGGCTGCACAGCCTACTGTACTAGTTCTACCCAGCGGTAATACTGCACTGCACCACAACAAGTTGGTCCGTCTGACTGTCAGGCTCAACCATCGTCACACAGCGAGCGCCACAGGAGGAACTGGAGGGGGGGGGGGGAGCACGCAGCGGGCGGAATTCCCGGACATTGTATAGTCCGGAGCAGCCACCCGTCCGGACTCCGGATGCCATTCTATACACTGGCCACACTGACAGTGTCCCCACAAGGTATCCTAGCAACAGATGAAGTACAGGTAAGTATAAATGCACAGTGTATGGGACAGTGCTGAGCAGCATTGGGTATAATGGACCCTGATATGCAGCAGTACGACTGACCTCCTGTACTCCAGGTATTCATCTATGGCCCCAGCAGCAGCAGCCCCCTGGATGTGCAGCCTCTCCATGTCTCCCATGTAGTTGTGTTGCAGTGAGGTTGAGGGAGGAGACAAGCAGAAGGGATGGACGGCTCTGGCTGCACATAACGTCGGCTTCCTGGAGATTCCTTTAGCTGTCACTGTCAGTGCAGGTCTGCGCTATTTGAAATCTCGCGCCAGCTCATGCGGTCCGGCACCGGCAGCCAATCAGGAGCCACCGCTCCCGATTGGCTGAGCGAGCCGGCGCGAGATTTAGTAGTCAGTCCGACTCCTGCAGTGCTGCTCTGTGATGCCAGTCGCCGGGTCACCGGCAGTGGCTATTATCGATGCCTGCCGGAGCTTGGTCCCCGGCGGCGGCAGCGAGGCTGCCCGACCCTCCCTCCCTGCTCCGTTCCCGGACAAAGTATAGTCCGGGAACGCCACCTGTCCGGACTCCGGACACCCGGTTTAATTACCGGACTGTCCGGAGTAATCCCGGACAGGTGGTAACCCTAATTGTACACCCTATAAAATCGCATGCGATTTTGCAGGAGGTGTGATGCGATGCGATCTCCTGGGGCTAAGAATGCAGTGAATAAATTACATAGGAAAATCGCATCGCATGGCCCTTAAAATGGCCTATGCGATTTTCCTACGCAGAATAGCCCACTAAGCAAATTGCTTAGTGGGCGCCCGGCTACTACATAAGTACCGTGGCGGTAACATCCTGCAGGAATGTTTTCCACATCTCATGCCTGGCACAGTGGCTGGACATTAAGAGCATCTGCCCCCTGTGCCACGCCTGATGCTTCGACCTGAGCAGATTTTCCCAGTGGCATCTTTAGAAAAAAATCAAGAACATCATTGCCCCCAAACATCCAGGGAGGCAATCCAAGGATGTAAGGAGTTATAGCTGGTCGTGTCCTTGTTGTCTTGTTTCCCCCTGTCTAGTGTCTACTCTGCTCTGGGACTAGCTACTTGCTGCTGTTGTCAGCGGAAGTCTTGAGGGATTTTACCTTTTACCTGAACTGACGGACTTAATTTGGCTAATTGGCAACAATTCAAATTCCTCAGTCCCTCAGCAGGATCTTGGTTTCACCTCTTGCCGAGTTTTACTTGTGTTATCCTTGCTCCCCCCCAACCCCCTATCCCCTCATGTGTCTTTATATTGCTTCTGCGGCCCTGAAGCTTGTCTTAATTTGGCTAATTGGCATTAAATGAAACAAAAGATTTTTTTTTTGGGCAGATCATCCATTTTATTAAGTTTTCATTCTTTGGGAGCTATTCATGAATCAGTGAAAAGAGGGGAGAAGTGTGATTGGTTGCCATGGGTAACATCTCCACTGTCTCACCTCTCCACTCTTCTCTCTGCTTCCCGAATAGACCGCTTTGCCACAATACTTTAAATAAATACCTTTTATTCTGCCAAATACATGTCATCGAAACATAGAATTTGACGGCAGATAAAAACCATTTGGCCCAGCTAGTCTGCCCCTTTTTTATCCTTCAGGTAATCTCAACTCTTTTTTATCCTTATTTCTTTGTAAGGATATTCATATGCCTATCCCAATCATGTTTAAATTGTTCTACTGTCTTAGCCTCTACCACCTCTGATGGGAGGCTATTCCACTTATCCACTACCCGTTCTGTGAAGTCATTTTTTCTAACATTTCCCCTGAACCTACCTCCCTCCAGTTTCAGTGCATGTCCTCGTGTTCTATTACTTCTTTTTGAAAATTTCCCTCCTGTACTATGTTAAAACCCTTGATATATTTGAAGATTTATATCCTGTCCCCCCTTTCCCTTCTCTGCTCCAAACTATACATGTTAAGATTTTTTAGTCTATCCAGGTAAGTTTTTTTATGATGTGGGCCATGCACCATTTTAGTTGCCCTTCTTTGCACAGTCTCTAATGTATTTATAGCCTTCTGAAGATATGGTCTCAAGAACTGGACACAGTATTCCAGATGAGGCCGTACCAATGACCTATAAAGTGGCATTATTACATCTTTTTTTCTGCTACTGATTCCTCTCCCTATGCAACCAAGCATCTGACTAGCCTTTCTCATTGCTTTGCTACATTGCTTTCCTTCCTTTATGTCACTTGAAATAGTGAATCCTAGATCCCTTTCCTCCTCAGCAGTTTCCATTATAGTACCCTTGATACTATATTGAGCTTTTGGGTTTTTGAGTCCCAAGTGCATAATTTTGCCTTTTTTAGCATTAAACTGTAGTTGCCATGCTCTTGACGAATTCTCAAGTTTACCTAAATCATCAGTCATTGGATTTACCCCTCCTGGTATGTCTACTCTGTTGCATATCTTTGTGTCATCTGCAAAAAGGCATACTTTCCCTTCAATACCATTTGCAATGTCACTAACAAAGATATTAAAGAGCACTGGTCCCAATACAGATCCCTGGGGTACTCCACTGGTAACATGTCCCTCCATAGAATGCACTCCATTTACTACAACTGTCTGTTTCATATCCTGCAACCAGGTTCTTACCCATTTAATTGTTTTATAATCCAATTCCACACTTTCAAGTTAATTTAGCAGTCTGTGATGTAGGACAGTGTCAAATGCCTTACTAAAGTCTAGGTATGCCACATATACAGCCCCCTCTTCATCTATTATTTTGGTCACGGAGTCAGAAAAGTCAATAAGATTTGTTTGGCATGATCTCCCTGCAGTAAAACCATGCTGTTTTGGATCCTGTAAATTGTTTAATCAAAGATATTCCACTATTCTATCTTTTAACCCCTTCCCGACATTTGACGTATATATACGTCATGGCCGGGATGTACTTCCCGACACATGACGTATATATACGTCATGACTTTAAACTGTCCCCGCGTCTATAGACGCGGGGACAGTTTAAACATGTCTGCTGTCCCTGACAGCAGACATGTCCCTGCATGCCCAGGGGGGTCTGCGATGCCGCCCCCCGTCTGCGATCGCTGTGATTGGCTGTTCAGTGTGAACAGCCATTCACAGCGTTTTCCTGTGTTACCGGCGAATCAGACGCTCGGTAACACAGGTGTCAATCACCGTCGGGTGTGAGGGGGCATGAGGGGGTCATCGGTGATGACCACACCTCACCCCACCTCACCCCACCTGCCCCCAAGGCTGTGATTGGTCCGTCGGACCGACGGACCAATCACAGCCAAGGCGCGTCATTTAAACCAACGGTGACTGCGCTGCAGACGCCATTCCGGTCTGGAATTGCGTGCAGAGCGGTCACCGTGCCAATCTGTCGTGATATACTGACCTGATCCTTGCCTGATACTTACCTGATCACCGCTGATCACCGCTGGTAGCGTGCTGCCAGCAGTTGGTTGCTTACTGGATCTTGTGACTTCCTGTGTCCTGCTGCTGCAGTGTCATAGAGTCACAGATCGTGAGAGATAGGGACAGATAGTGACAGAGAGTGACAGAGAGTGATAGAGAGTGTTAGAGAGTGCTATATTTTGTGTCTGCTGCACCCCTTTTGTGCTGATCAGTATATCTGTGCTGATCAGCAACTTTTTTTTTTTTTTTTATATATATATATATATATATATACCTGTCAGTGTGCTGCCTGTGCAACTGACTGCTGCCCCCCCCTGCTGCCACCCCCCCCTTTTTGTACTGATCATTTTCAATTAATTTAGATCAGCAACTTTTTGGGGGTCCAGGTTTTTTTTTATATATATATATATATATACCCTGTCAGGTTGCACCCACAACCTGTGTGCCTGCTGCCCCTCACTGCATCACTGATTTGCAGTTTTTTTTTTTTTTTTGGAGAGTGCCGTGGGGTTTTGTTTTTACACCCACATTGTGGGTGTCCTGTGGCCGCTGATCAGTGACATCACTGAACTGCATTTTTGGCACAGGGTTGATATAATTTTTTTTCTGCAGTTTTTTTAAATTGTTTTTTTTTTGGAGAGTGCTGTGGTTTATTTATTTTTTTTAATTTTTGCTTTTGTGGGTGTCCTGTTGCCTTTGAGCGCTGTTCAGTGACGGACGTTACTGACCAACATCTGTGCTCAATTTTTGGCGCAGGACCTTTTTTCTTTTTTTTTTTTTAACCCCTTCAATTTTTTTTTTTTTATTGGGATCAAATTCCTGTATAAAGTATTTTTTTTTTCTGCACTACATACACACTACACACTACATACCCCCCGTGTTGAAATAAAGTTTGTACCCCCCCTACACTATACACGTGTTGAAACATTACTCTTACAGAAACAAAAAAATAAAAATGGCATCCCAAATGTCATCCCAGTCCTCCAGAAGAATGTATTCAGCGGAGGAGGCATATGCCATGCTTGCCTCTGACTCTGACACAGCCAGTGAGGCAAGCGGGGAATTTGAAGGATTCGTCTTAAGCTCCTCTTCCTCCTCTAGTGATGAGGGACCCCCTCAAAGACGCCCCCGTAGAGCAGCTGAGACCCCCCCCCAAATGATTGATCCCGTATGGACCCCACCACCAGACAATTTTGAGCCCCAGGTTCCTGAGTTTTTGGCCATCCCAGGAATCCAATTTGATAGTACAGGTCTCGGAGAAATTGACTTTTTCAAATTATTTTTCTCTGATGATTTTATAAATTTAATGGTGGACCAATTAATTTATATGCCCAGCAGTTTATTGCTCAAAACCCCACGTCATCATTTGCTAGGTGGACCCCTGTAGATGCAGTAGAGATGATGACATTTTGGGGTCTGGTGTTACATATGGGCATAGTAAAAAAGCCAGAAATTAGGCAATATTGGAGTACAGATGTTCTGTACAGCACCCCATTTTACCGTATGGCCATGACTCAGACTCGTTTTGAAACAATACTTAAATTTATACATTACACCGATAATGCACAGTGCCCACCCAGAGATGATCCCACCTTTGACCGGCTATTCAAAGTCAGGCCGGTCATTGATCATTTCAGTGCCAAATTTGCAGAGATGTACATCCCTGACAAATTTATTTGTATCGACGAGTCCCTTATACATTTTAAAGGAAGGGTTAAATTCCGCCAGTACCTTCCCAGTAAGAGGGCAAGGTATGGCATAAAAAATGTTTAAACTGTGTGAAAGCACCTCAGGGTACACCCACAGGTTTAGGGTTTATGAAGGGAAGGATTCAAGAATTGAACCGCCAGAATGCCCCCCCTCCCTCGTAGGTGTTAGTGGAAAAATTGTCTGGGATTTAGTGCACCCCTTCCTGGATAAAGGTTATCACCTCTATGTGGATAACTTTTACACTAGCATCCCCCTGTTTAAGGCCCTTGGTTCAAGAGGTACAGCAGCTTGCGATACTGTGAGCAAGAACCAAAGAGGCCTCCCAAAAACGCACATTGCCCAAGTACTGAGTAGGGGTGAAAGCAGGGGAATATGCACCGAAAATATGTTGTTGGTCAAATATAAGGACAAGAGGGATGTCCTTATACTGACAACAATTCATGGAGACAGTACCACCTCCATCCCTGTCCGAAGGTACAAGTACCCACACCTCAAAACCTAATTGTATCCTAGATTACAATAAGTACATGGGCAGAGTGGATCTTTCAGATCAGGTACTGAAGCCGTACAGTGCCCTGCGGAAAACAAAAATATGGTACAAGAAGCTGGCCGTGTATATCATCCAGATGGCACTGTATAACGCTTACGTGCTATTCCATTCTACCAGCCAGAGGGGGACATTTATGCACTTTCAAGAGAAAGTCATAAAGGGCCTAATATTTGGGAACCAGCAGGCAGAGGGCCCCAGTACTTCTAGTACTGGCCCCCGTATTGTACCAGGGCAGCATTTTCCGAACGAAATCCCCTCCACTGCAAGAAAGGGCAGGACACAAAAAAGGTGCAAAGTTTGCTATAAAAAGGGAATAAGAAAGGATACTATTTTCCACTGTGAAACTTGCCCCGACAAACCCGGCCTATGTATAAAGGAGTGTTTTAAAATATACCACACATCTATGGATTATTAGGTTCATCATTTCACCGTGCTTCGGGGGTCTTGCTAATGCCACATAGCACCCACTATTCATTCCACCAGAATCTGAGCTGCAAAATCCAAAAATCACTCCTTCCCTTCTGAGTCCTGCCATGCACCCAACTGGTATTTTTTGGTCACATATGAGACATTGCCATACTCGGGAGAAATTGGGGCACAGATTTTGGGGTGCTTTTTCTCCTTCATACCTTCTGAAAATGAAAAATTTTGAGCCAGAACTGCATTTTTGTGTAAAAAAATGTAATTTTTCATTTGCACAGCCCAGTTGTATCAAAATTGGTGAAACCCCTGGGGGTTTGAAATGTACACTATACCCCTAGATGAATTCCCTGAGGGGTGTAGTTTGCAAAATGGGGTCACTTGTGGGGGCGTTCCACTGTATTGGTGCTTTGGGGGTCTTGCTAATGCGACATAGCACCCACCAACATTCCACCAGAATCTGTGCTGCAAAATCCAAATATCACTCCTTCCCTTCTGAGTCCTGCCATTTTTTGGTCACACATGAGGCATTGCCGTACTCGGGAGAAATTGGGGCACAGATTTTGGGGTGCTTTGTCTCCTTCATTCCTTGTGAAAATGAAAAATTTTGAGCCAGAACTGCATTTTTGTGTAAAAAATGGAATTTTTCATTTGCACAGCCCAGTTGTATCAAAATTGGTGAAACCCCTGGGGGTTTGAAATGTACACTATACCCCTAGATGAATTCCCTGAGGGGTGAAGTTTGCAAAATGGGGTCACTTGTGGGGGGGTTCCACTGTATTGGTGCTTCGGGGTCTTGCTAATGCGACATAGCACCCACCAACATTCCACCAGAATCTGAGCTGCAAAATCCAAAGATCACTCCTTCCCTTCTGAGTCCTGCCATGCACCCAAATGGTATTTTTTGGTCACATGTGAGGCATTGCCGTACTCGGGAGAAATTGGGGCACAGATTTTGGGGTGCTTTGTCTCCTTCATTCCTTGTGAAAATGAAAAATTTTGAGCCAGAACTGCATTTTTGTGTAAAAAATGTAATTTTTCATTTGCACAGCCCAGTTGTATCAAAATTGGTGAAACCCCTAGGGGTTTGAAATGTACATTATACCCCTAGATGAATTCCCTGAGGGGTGTAGTTTGCAAAATGGGGTTACTTGTGGGGGGGTTCCACTGTATTGGTGCTTCGGGGGTCTTGCTAATGCGACATAGCACCCACCAACATTCCACCAGAATCTGAGCTGCAAAATCCAAAAATCACTCCTTCCCTTCTGAGTCCTGCCATGCACCCAACTGGTATTTTTTGGTCACATATGAGGCATTGCCATACTCGGGAGAAATTGGGGCACAGATTTTGGGGTGCTTTTTCTCCTTCATACCTTCTGAAAATGAAAAATTTTGAGCCAGAACTGCATTTTTGTGTAAAAAAATGTAATTTTTCACTTGCACAGCCCAGTTGTATCAAAATTGGTGAAACCCCTGGGGGTTTGAAATGTACACTATACCCCTAGATGAATTCCCTGAGGGGTGTAGTTTGCAAAATGGGGTCACTTGTGGGGGGGTTCCACTGTATTGGTGCTTTGGGGGTCTTGCTAATGCGACATAGCACCCACCAACATTCCACCAGAATCTGTGCTGCAAAATCCAAATATCACTCCTTCCCTTCTGAGTCCTGCCATTTTTTGGTCACACATGAGGCATTGCCGTACTCGGGAGAAATTGGGGCACAGATTTTGGGGTGCTTTGTCTCCTTCATTCCTTGTGAAAATGAAAAATTTTGAGCCAGAACTGCATTTTTGTGTAAAAAATGTAATTTTTCATTTGCACAGCCCAGTTGTATCAAAATTGGTGAAACCCCTGGGGGTTTGAAATGTACACTATACCCCTAGATGAATTCCCTGAGGGGTGTAGTTTGCAAAATGGGGTCAC
This sequence comes from Crinia signifera, assembly GCF_055691185.1. Classification (NCBI taxonomy): domain Eukaryota; kingdom Metazoa; phylum Chordata; class Amphibia; order Anura; family Myobatrachidae; genus Crinia; species Crinia signifera. The sequence continues at coordinate 180,138,186 of NC_139217.1, read as the reverse complement.
TTGTGGGGGGGTTCCACTGTATTGGTGCTTCGGGGTCTTGCTAATGCGACATAGCACCCACCAACATTCCACCAGAATCTGAGCTGCAAAATCCAAAGATCACTCCTTCCCTTCTGAGTCCTGCCATGCACCCAAATGGTATTTTTTGGTCACATGTGAGGCATTGCCGTACTCGGGAGAAATTGGGGCACAGATTTTGGGGTGCTTTGTCTCCTTCATTCCTTGTGAAAATGAAAAATTTTGAGCCAGAACTGCATTTTTGTGTAAAAAATGTAATTTTTCATTTGCACAGCCCAGTTGTATCAAAATTGGTGAAACCCCTGGGGGTTTGAAATGTACATTATACCCCTAGATGAATTCCCTGAGGGGTGTAGTTTGCAAAATGGGGTCACTTGTGGGGGGGTTCCACTGTATTGGTGCTTCGGGGGTCTTGCTAATGCGACATAGCACCCACCAACATTCCACCAGAATCTGAGCTGCAAAATCCAAAAATCACTCCTTCCCTTCTGAGTCCTGCCATGCACCCAACTGGTATTTTTTGGTCACATATGAGGCATTGCCATACTCGGGAGAAATTGGGGCACAGATTTTGGGGTGCTTTTTCTCCTTCATACCTTCTGAAAATGAAAAATTTTGAGCCAGAACTGCATTTTTGTGTAAAAAAATGTAATTTTTCACTTGCACAGCCCAGTTGTATCAAAATTGGTGAAACCCCTGGGGGTTTGAAATGTACACTATACCCCTAGATGAATTCCCTGAGGGGTGTAGTTTGCAAAATGGGGTCACTTGTGGGGGGGTTCTGTGGTACACCGGAAAAGATCGGCCAGTAACCCTCTGTGTTACCTTGATACTGGAGCTGAACAGACGTCTTCTTTCTTCTTGGCGGCCGAGACAATAAACAGGCTGAGGGTAGGCTTCAAGGGTGTTTATTTACCGGAATACCTGTAGTCACCGGTAAAACACTCGCAACAATGTAACAGCATATATTTGGCAAACATAAACAATGTCACTATCGCCTCAAATAAAGTGCGTATGCAACTGGGCACTTGCTAACAGTTAGGTAAACCCGTATAATTATACTCTAATACTTCGGTTAGACTCCGTTACTTCAGAAAAGGTCCTCTCGCCGTGACTGGTTCACATGAGCGCTGTTATGTTACGTGCAGGCGGCACAGATGCTACTTCACGGGGGCAAACCCAAATCTACGCTCGGATGTGAATCAGTCTGTCAACTTGAGGAATACTCTAACACTTTTCTGCACCTTACAGTATAAATCGCTTCAACATTAAATCACATATATAGTGCAAACAGTATAAATCACTTTAACATTAAATCACGTATATAGTGCAAACAGTATAAATCACTTTAACATTAAACCCGCAACAGTGTCACGTGACTGGGTACCCAATGTGTGTGTCCTTAACCACTGCCTCTAAGGCAGGCCTGTGCACAGGGCTAGTGTTGGAGTCAGTTAGAGGCCTCTATTCCGCTACTGCGCAGTCATGTAGAGCCTAAGAACAGTCTTCCTGGGGAACTACAGATGACACTGAAGGGAAAATGTCCGGAATCCGGAAAACACTGAAATCTCTGCTTGAGTGTTGGGAAAGGAAGTTCCTAATTCAGGCCACAAGATGGCGCTGTAGGATCTCTATTGAAGATATAACAGTACTCTGTAGAGTAAGGGGGCCTGATTCTACAGCGCAGGGGCTGGTGAGAGATCTTTAGGGCAGTCTTCTCACCCTGTAATTACAAACCGTGGGGGGGAAGCAATCCCCTTCTTCTGGGGAACGCAGGTGTCCTGTGGTTCGGGCAGGGTAGCAGGTGCCCTGTGGTTCAGGCAGGGTGGCAGGGTAGCAGGTGCCCTGTGGTTCAGGCAGGGTGGCAGGGTAGTAGGTGGCAGGGTAGCAGGTGGCACTTACAATTCTGGTGCGGCGCCTGCCATTCAAGGTGACTGCTGGGCTCTCGTGGGTGCGAGGGGGTTCCTCCTGGGGCCTCCTGCACTATCAGTGCTGCTGTGCAGGACCCCGGAGCGTCCCGCCAGTTGCTGCAGCTGCTGTGGTGGGATCAGCGCCGGCCAGTCTGTCAATCACCGCCGGACCTCGGGTGACTGTGCGGCTGCTGTGGGGGCCGTGCGTCCCTCCCTCACTGTGCGACTAGGCTTGGGCGGCAGTGGCTCTCTCTCTCCGCGCGGCTGCTGGTGTTGGGGCTGCCACGCGCTGTCTCCCAGCCCTGTGACGTCACGCTGCTGCTGGATCACGCCGTCTGCTTCTATCCCCGCCGAGTCTTCTCCTCCGCGCCGGTCTCTGCGGAAGGTCGGGGCTGGATGCTGCACTGCTGGGCTTCCTCTTCCACGTGCCGGGACCTCCGTGCAAGCCGCGTCTCGCTGCTGCTGTTCCCGGCTGGTCCTTCTCTGTCCTGCAGTCTCCGTCTCCAGGTCAGTCTCTCCCCGCCCCTGCACCTTGGCGCCCCGCAACTCTCCTCCTCTCACTTTCGCGCTCTTCCTGGCCCTCCAATCCCAGGGCATCTTCATTCGCGCCCTTCTCCCCTGCAGTATTAACCCTTCAAGGCCCTGCTACACGGAGCTTGGTTGCCTAGCAACCCTTCGTTAGGGGCATTGTATGTCCAACGGGGAGACGGTACTCACAGTCTTGGTAGTAGCAGGGGCACCCTCCAAAGTCTGGGGTGTCACATGTCCCCCTGCTAGAATGATGCCAGTCCCCGGGCATCAATTTACGTATTCGCGAAAGTCCCGGATAAGGTCCCGAACATAAATACGGAAAGATAAAGCCCTGAAACGTCCTTTTAAAAGGGTCACAGTACACAACAATTGTCAGACAGTTCTTGACACTCTACACATTTGTATATACATATTTACAAAGAATTTGGCATTACAGCACTGTTTACATTCTGTAGCGGAGTGGTAATACCCCTCTTGTGCACCGCTCAGATCTTCTGACAGGAGTACGGTGGGCAACAGGAATATCGGCAGGATCCGCTTGTTCTTCAGTTACTGGCCGTGCAGGATTTTCTTGCGGTACAGTCTGTATTGGTTGCCTGGGGATAGACCCGCTCATGAATAACAAAAGTTCCATTGGGTCGTGACGAGGAATGGGTTCAGCGGGCTCGATGAATTCTTGGTCAGAGGAGTCTTCTTCTTCTGATGGGGGTCCCTTGATGCACAACTTGAGTTGATTTCTCGAGACGGTGAGGACAGGCCCACCAAGGTTACGTTGGATCTGGTAAGTGTAGACGTCTCCATCCGGGACGCGAAGCACGGTGTATGGGGCGGTCTCCCACATTGTATCGAGTTTGCTTGACCGATGGTGCTTCCTCTTCCAGACCCTGTCGCCTATCTGGAGTGGCGTGGGACGAGCATTAGCGTTGTAGTCGGTCTCTTGTCTGACGTGCGCTGCTTCCATCCTCTTCTCCACGATCTCACGAGCGTTCTCCATCCTTTGCTGGTGTTCTTGCACCCAACTTTGTTGCAAGCGGGGCTGGTTGTCTATGCAGGGTGACAGCTCCAGGTCCTTTGGCAGCTTTCCTCGTCGACCAAACAAGAGGTAGTAGGGGGTAAATCCCGTGGAGCAATGTTCTACATTGTTATATATGTAGGTGAGCTCGGGGAGCAGGGTCGGCCAGCGAGTGCGTTGTTCTGTAGAAAGACTCCGGAGCATCCCCAAGATGGTCCTATTGGCCCGCTCGCACTGTCCGTTGCCCTGGGGGTGGTATGCCGTGGTCTGGACCTTCTTACAGCCGTAGGTGGAGCACAACTCATGGAACAGCTGAGAGTTGAAAGCGGGCCCTTGGTCGGTCAACACTCTGTCTGGATACCCGTACGGCTTCACAAAGTGCTTCCAGAACAGTTCGGCCGTTGTCTTGGCTGTCAAGTCGCGAACTGGTACCACCACCAGGAATTTGGTATAGTGATCGGTCATTGTCAAGGCATAAGTGTGTCCACTTGAGCTGGGCTCCAGTTTTATGTGGTCAAGGGCCACCAATTCGAGGGGGTAGGTGCTCTTGATGGGGTGTAAGGGGTCCTTTTCGCTGGCCTCTGGATGTCGTTTGAGACTACAAGGCACACACTTCTGGCACCACTGCTCGATGTCTTCCCGCATGCCGATCCAGAAGAACCTGGTCCTTAAGACTGCTTCGGTCTTTTTCGTGCCGAAGTGGCCGGAGGCATCGTGGTATGCTTCGAGTAATCTAGTGGCATGTTGCCGTGGGACGATCACTTGCGTGGTGGTCTGGTGAGTTCCTGGGTGGAGACTAACACGTACCAGTAGGCCCTGCCGTTTCTGTAGCCGGCTTCGGTGTCTTAGTAGCTTCACCAGTTCAGGGTCTGCTGCCTGTCTCTGCTCTCTAGTTAGGCCACTGCGTCGTCGAAGGAGGCGGGTGAGATCTTGAATCACCGGGCTCTTCTGTTGAACTTCAACCCAGTCTACCTCAGGCGTCCCAAAGGTGGGAGCGGTATCGGTTTGATTGGCGACAACCAACAGAGGTTCGGAATAGACCATAGTTCTCCTCTCGGCCTGGAAGAGCGGAGCTTCCAGTTCTTCGGCAACTTCTCCACTCTCTTCGGCTACGTCTTCCACAGGGAGGCGGGACAGGGCGTCTGCATTCCCGTTTTCTTTGCCACTTTGAAAGTTGGCGAGGCGTGAGACCCAGCGTTGCTCCATGGCCCCTAGCTGAGCTGTGGTCAGATGGGCCAAAGGATTATTGTCCGTCTTGATGACAAAGGGTGTCGCGGCGAGGTAATTCTTAAATTTTTCAGTGACGGCCCAGATCAGGGCAAGCAACTCGAGTCTGAAGGTGCTGTAATTCTCGCAGTTGCGCTCGGTCTTGCGGAGTCCCCTGCTGGCATACGCGATCACCCTTTCCTTCCCGTCCTGTATCTGGGACAGGACCGCTCCCAGTCCTCTGTGGCTCGCGTCTGTGTATACTTGGAAAGGCTTCTCGTAGTCGGGATAAGCCAACAAAGGGGTATTCGTCAAAGAGGCTTTTAACTGCTCGAATGCCTGCTGTTGCTCGGGCCCCCAATCGACCGGGGCAGACCCCTTTCTCTCTTGCCCAGACTTTCCTCTCAGCAGTTCGTGGAGTGGAGCGGAGATGCCGGCGAAGCCCTCTACGAATCGGCGGTAGTAGCCGGCGAAGCCGAGGAAGCTCCTCACCTCCCGCACCGAGCGGGGCACTGGCCAGTCTCGGACGACCTGAATCTTATCGGGGTCTGGTCTCACGCCCTGTGCACCAACGATATGCCCCAGGTAGGCTACTTCAGGCTTGAGGAGGTGACACTTCGCGGGTTTTAGCTTCAATCCAGACTTGGCTAGCAGCCGGAATTCCTCTTCTAGGTGCTGGAGGTGCTCTTCGTAGGTCCTTGAGAATATGATAACATCGTCTAGGTACAACAATATCATTTCGAAGTTGTGGTGACCCAGACAATGCTCCATCAGCCGTTGGAACGTGGCGGGCGCATTGCACAATCCGAAGGGCATCCTTTCGAATTCGAAGAGTCCCATCGGCGTCGTGAACGCGGTCTTCTGCATGTCTTCGGGGGCCACCGGGACCTGCCAGTACCCACTCATGAGGTCCAGTGTGGAGAAGAAGGCCGCAGTCTTCAACGCTGTCAGCGACTCCTCTATGCGGGGCAGTGGATAGGCGTCTTTGTGGGTCACCGCGTTGAGCTTGCGATAGTCAACGCAAAACCGTAGACTGCCGTCTTTCTTTTTCACGATGACTATCGGAGAGGCCCACGGGCTATGGCTTTCTCGTACGACTCCCGCTTCCTTCATCTCGTCAATCATCTTCCTCACCGGCTGGTACATTGCGGGAGGGATAGGCCGATGTCTCTCCTTGATGGGAGGGTTGGTCCCTGTCGAGATGTAGTGGCACACATCCTTCGCTCTTCCAAAATCGGACGGGCTTTGGCTAAACGCCACCGCATTCCTCCTGACGATCTCGAGGACGCCTTGGCGTTTTGGGTCGGTGGTGTCGGGGCCTCCTATTTTGATGTCTTCCCACCACACTTTCTCACCACACCCATCTGGTGGGCTCTCCTCGTTTCCCTCGCCGTTCGTCACGGAGGTCACGTTGTGCCCAACCACGTCCTGGAAGTCGACTTGGAAGATTCGGGCGACTGGACAATGTTGATGGAGCTTGATCGGGTAATTGTGAGGATTGACAATTCGGACCGGTACCCTACCGTCCTGGACTCGAGCCAACGTTCTGGCAACAGCAAACGGTGGGTGGCCGTCATGTTCATAAGGTTCCAGAATGGCATCGTATGCTCCTCCTCCTGGGCCAATCCTGGCCTTACACCAGATGATGTGTTCCGAATTAGGCAGGAGCAGGATCGGTCGTCGGTCTGCGACCCGAGCTTTGCCGACTTCGCCTCGGTCGTCTGTGAACCTCCGTTGTCCTTCTAGAACCCGCATCGTCCGCTGCATCGTCTTTTTCTCTCTAGGGCCAGCCGTCCTCATCCCTTTCTTTAGGGCCTCGACCATCTCTTCTGGGCAGTGTTTGAGGATATTCATCCCCAGGATCATCGGGGGGAGGTGTCCACAATGGGCGGTCGTGACCAGGCAGCCTTGTCTCTGTAGGGTGGTTTTGCCTATCTTGACATCTGTCTCCCAGTAGCCTTGATAGTCGATGGGTTGACCATTACTTGCCAACAGGTGGAGCCACGTGGTGGGGGGTGCGACAATGTTCTCTCTAGGCCAGTGGCGGTCAAATTCCTCCAGCTTGATGGTTGAAACTTGAGAGCCAGTGTCCAGTAGCGCCTCCATTGTCACCCCATCGATCTCCACACTGATGTGGGGGCACTTCCCTACGAAGCGAGGCCACCAGTCTTCTTTCGGGGGACCTAGTAGCGGGTCTCCTCCCGAGGGTCGGTCCTCCTCCTCGGGGTCTCCCCGTTTAAATCGCCCTGAGGGCAGTTTCTCTCAACGTGGCCACTTTGGTTACATCTCCGGCAGATTGGTCTGCCTTCTTCGTCGAACCGGTCGGTCGATCGTCTTCCCGATTCTCTGGGCGTACTCCACCGCGGTCTTCCTCCTCCTCTTTCTCTTCGCGGGCGCCACTCATTTTGTCTAGCTTCGCTCTGCTCCAGCCTTTGCCCCATTCTGGCCATGTTTAGAGTCAATTCTGTGAGCTTGCTATTTATAGCGGACAATGGGTCTGGGCCTGCCGGCGATTGCGCTTCCTGAAGTACTGTTCTCTTCTTCGCACTACCAGGTCCCTGGTGTCTGGCTTCCCAGTGGTCCTCCGCCTCTTCTTCTCCAGCCGTAGCTCCTTCTTCCGGCTCCTCATTCTGGATTTTTTCCAACACCTGTAGTGCTGATTCTTTGAGTTCCTCGAAGGTGCAGCCTTGTTCTTGTCGCTTTATCATTCGGAGCTGGGCGCGGGTGGTCTCTTCTCTCGCCCCTTCTACGAACAGGTCTATCAGCATTTCGTCCGCCAGTTGTACTTCTATTGGGTCTGCGGCTTGGACTGCCTTCATTGCTTCGTGTAATGCCAGTGCGAAATCACGCAGTGATTCTCCCTGTTTCTGCTTCCTGGCATATAACCTGCTCTTCAGCATTGGCACGGTTTTGGCATCGAAGATCTTTGCCAGTTTTTTTAAGATCTTGTCCGCCGTCTCCCTGTCGCTTTTCGACCATGACTTTACTTCTCTCAGGGCGGACCCTCTCAGCTGTGCCAGCAGTATTTCCTTGCTTTGTTCCTCGTTCAGTTGGTATAGGGTGAACGTCGAGTTCATGCGGTCCTTGAATGCCTTGAAAGTGCTTGTGCCTTTCGTCCGCGTATCTCCCGAGAATGTGAGAAGCCACGTGGCCCCGAAGTAGTAGGGCATCGTGATCTGTGCCGCCGCTGCCTTTGGCGGTTCTTTGTCTTCCGGTAGTGGTGGGAGACGTCTGCGGGGTGATGGTATTGGGGTACCGTCTTCCGACATTTTCCGGTCCTGTTCGTGGACGCCAAACTTAGATGTGGTACACCGGAAAAGATCGGCCAGTAACCCTCTGTGTTACCTTGATACTGGAGCTGAACAGACGTCTTCTTTCTTCTTGGCGGCCGAGACAATAAACAGGCTGAGGGTAGGCTTCAAGGGTGTTTATTTACCGGAATACCTGTAGTCACCGGTAAAACACTCGCAACAATGTAACAGCATATATTTGGCAAACATAAACAATGTCACTATCGCCTCAAATAAAGTGCGTATGCAACTGGGCACTTGCTAACAGTTAGGTAAACCCGTATAATTATACTCTAATACTTCGGTTAGACTCCGTTACTTCAGAAAAGGTCCTCTCGCCGTGACTGGTTCACATGAGCGCTGTTATGTTACGTGCAGGCGGCACAGATGCTACTTCACGGGGGCAAACCCAAATCTACGCTCGGATGTGAATCAGTCTGTCAACTTGAGGAATACTCTAACACTTTTCTGCACCTTACAGTATAAATCGCTTCAACATTAAATCACATATATAGTGCAAACAGTATAAATCACTTTAACATTAAATCACGTATATAGTGCAAACAGTATAAATCACTTTAACATTAAACCCGCAACAGTGTCACGTGACTGGGTACCCAATGTGTGTGTCCTTAACCACTGCCTCTAAGGCAGGCCTGTGCACAGGGCTAGTGTTGGAGTCAGTTAGAGGCCTCTATTCCGCTACTGCGCAGTCATGTAGAGCCTAAGAACAGTCTTCCTGGGGAACTACAGATGACACTGAAGGGAAAATGTCCGGAATCCGGAAAACACTGAAATCTCTGCTTGAGTGTTGGGAAAGGAAGTTCCTAATTCAGGCCACAAGATGGCGCTGTAGGATCTCTATTGAAGATATAACAGTACTCTGTAGAGTAAGGGGGCCTGATTCTACAGCGCAGGGGCTGGTGAGAGATCTTTAGGGCAGTCTTCTCACCCTGTAATTACAAACCGTGGGGGGGAAGCAATCCCCTTCTTCTGGGGAACGCAGGTGTCCTGTGGTTCGGGCAGGGTAGCAGGTGCCCTGTGGTTCAGGCAGGGTGGCAGGGTAGCAGGTGGCAGGGTAGCAGGTGCCCTGTGGTTCAGGCAGGGTGGCAGGGTAGTAGGTGGCAGGGTAGCAGGTGGCACTTACAATTCTGGTGCGGCGCCTGCTGTTCAAGGTGACTGCTGGGCTCTCGTGGGTGCGAGGGGGTTCCTCCTGGGGCCTCCTGCACTATCAGTGCTGCTGTGCAGGACCCCGGAGCGTCCCGCCAGTTGCTGCAGCTGCTGTGGTGGGATCAGCGCCGGCCAGTCTGTCAATCACCGCCGGACCTCGGGTGACTGTGCGGCTGCTGTGGGGGCCGCGCGTCCCTCCCTCACTGTGCGACTAGGCTTGGGCGGCAGTGGCTCTCTCTCTCCATGCGGCTGCTGGTGTTGGGGCTGCCACGCGCTGTCTCCCAGCCCTGTGACGTCACGCTGCTGCTGGATCACGCCGTCTGCTTCTATCCCCGCCGAGTCTTCTCCTCCGCGCCGGTCTCTGCGGAAGGTCGGGGCTGGATGCTGCACTGCTGGGCTTCCTCTTCCACGTGCCGGGACCTCCGTGCAAGCCGCGTCTCGCTGCTGCTGTTCCCGGCTGGTCCTTCTCTGTCCTGCAGTCTCCGTCTCCAGGTCAGTCTCTCCCCGCCCCTGCACCTTGGCGCCCCGCAACTCTCCTCCTCTCACTTTCGCGCTCTTCCTGGCCCTCCAATCCCAGGGCATCTTCATTCGCGCCCTTCTCCCCTGCAGTATTAACCCTTCAAGGCCCTGCTACACGGAGCTTGGTTGCCTAGCAACCCTTCGTTAGGGGCATTGTATGTCCAACGGGGAGACGGTACTCACAGTCTTGGTAGTAGCAGGGGCACCCCCCAAAGTCTGGGGTGTCACAGTTCCACTGTATTGGTGCTTTGGGGGTCTTGCTAATGCGACATAGCACCCACCAACATTCCACCAGAATCTGTGCTGCAAAATCCAAATATCACTCCTTCCCTTCTGAGTCCTGCCATTTTTTGGTCACACATGAGGCATTGCCGTACTCGGGAGAAATTGGGGCACAGATTTTGGGGTGCTTTGTCTCCTTCATTCCTTGTGAAAATGAAAAATTTTGAGCCAGAACTGCATTTTTGTGTAAAAAATGTAATTTTTCATTTGCACAGCCCAGTTGTATCAAAATTGGTGAAACCCCTGGGGGTTTGAAATGTACACTATACCCCTAGATGAATTCCCTGAGGGGTGAAGTTTGCAAAATGGGGTCACTTGTGGGGGGGTTCCACTGTATTGGTGCTTCGGGGTCTTGCTAATGCGACATAGCACCCACCAACATTCCACCAGAATCTGAGCTGCAAAATCCAAAGATCACTCCTTCCCTTCTGAGTCCTGCCATGCACCCAAATGGTATTTTTTGGTCACATGTGAGGCATTGCCGTACTCGGGAGAAATTGGGGCACAGATTTTGGGGTGCTTTGTCTCCTTCATTCCTTGTGAAAATGAAAAATTTTGAGCCAGAACTGCATTTTTGTGTAAAAAATGTAATTTTTCATTTGCACAGCCCAGTTGTATCAAAATTGGTGAAACCCCTGGGGGTTTGAAATGTACATTATACCCCTAGATGAATTCCCTGAGGGGTGTAGTTTGCAAAATGGGGTCACTTGTGGGGGGGTTCCACTGTATTGGTGCTTCGGGGGTCTTGCTAATGCGACATAGCACCCACCAACATTCCACCAGAATCTGAGCTGCAAAATCCAAAAATCACTCCTTCCCTTCTGAGTCCTGCCATGCACCCAAATGGTATTTTTTGGTCACATGTGAGGCATTGCCGTACTCGGGAGAAATTGGGGCACAGATTTTGGGGTGCTTTGTCTCCTTCATTCCTTGTGAAAATGAAAAATTTTGAGCCAGAACTGCATTTTTGTGTAAAAAATGTAATTTTTCATTTGCACAGCCCAGTTGTATCAAAATTGGTGAAACCCCTGGGGGTTTGAAATGTACATCAAGTAGGTGCTCCTTCTATTATGAAGCCTGTGGTTTGGTCAACGTGCACACTAGGGCCACATATAGGATATTTATGAAAACAAAAGAATTGGGGGAATCAATTTTTAGTCACATTTCTCTAGTAAAATCTACTGTGTTCCTTAGAAAAATGTATTAAAATTGCAAATCTGCAAAAAAAATGAAATTTTGAAATTTCACCTACACTTTGTTTTAATTCCTGTGAAACACCTAAAGGGTTAACAAACTTCCAAAATGCTGTTTTGAATACTGTGAGGGGTGCAGTTTTTGAAATGGCATCATTTATGGGGGTGTCTCACATACAAGTCCCTCAAAGTCACATCAGAACTGAACTGGTCCCTAAAAAAATCAGTGTTTGAAATTTTCTTGAAAATTTGAGAATTTGCTATTCATATTTAAAGCCTCCTAGTGTCCAAAAAAATTAAAAGGATGTTGAAATAATGATGGAAACATAAAGTAGACATATGGTCTATGTTAGTTATTAACTATTTTGAGTGGTATGATTATTTGTCTCACAAGCAGAAAATTTAACATTTTGAAAATCGCTAAATTTTCCATTTTTTTACGACATTTTGGTATTTTTCACAAAAAAACACAGACTGTATCGACCCAAATTTACCACTAACTTGAAGTACAATGTGTCACGAGAAAACAATCTCAAAATCACTGGGATAAGTAAAAGCAAAAAAAAGTTATCCCCACTTAAGTGATACATGTCAGATTTGAAAAAAATGGCTCTGTCAGGAAGGCAAAAACTGGCTGCGTCAGGAAGGGGTTAATAGTGTTTCCATTAATTTCCCTACTACTCACTGGTATGTAGTTATTTGCTCTGCTTTCGTGCAGTGGAACTACATTTGCTCTTTTCCAGTCCTCTGGAACTGCACCTGTATCTAGTGACTGGTTGAATAAATCTGTTAATGGCACTACCAGCACATCTTTTAGTTCGTTTAGTATACTTGGATGCATTCCGTCTGGCCCCATTGATTTATCCACTTTCAGCCTTGAAAGTTCTGTTAGGACTTTCTCCTTAGTAAATGTACTTCCATCTACCGTATTTTAATGAATGTCCTTGCAACTTAACTGTGGTCCCTTCCCGTCTCCTTCTATAGTGAATACGGAGCAAAAATAATTATTTAGATGATCTGCAATTGCCTTGTCTCCCTCCATCAAATTTTCAGGTTGTAAAGTTGAAATTACCTGTTTGATGATGTTGTTCAATGTCTGTTTTTTTATCACTTTATCAGTTACAACACAGCTGCATGTCACTAATTCCAAAGATATAGTGAGTCTGTTCAGGTCAGGCTACACCTGAACACTAATGCCCAAATGGTCAAAGGAGATAATTTGCACTGTGTTTGAGTGGAAGCGGTACATCTGTCAGAATGAATTTAGGTTTACAGTCATTAGGTCGACCCCACTAGGTCGACTGGCAGGAAGGTCGACCTGACTTAAGGTCGACATGGGCCAAGGTCGACATGACTTAAGGTCTAATTTGCATAAAGGTCGACATGAGGAAGGTCGACTGGTCATAAGGTCGACATGGGTTTTTCACTGTTTTTTGATCCGAGTGTCGACACAGTCGACATGGACACAGTTGGCAATGAGAATCGGACCCTCGCATCGCTCGCTTCGCTCGCATGCTTCGGGCACGGTGCCTCGCTGCGCTCGGCACACTATTTTATTCTCCCACCACGCCCTAGTGGATGGTAGGGCATGAAAAACCGCCTGTCGGCACATGTCGTCTCAAAAAACAGTGAAAAACCCATGTCGACCTTATGACCAGTCGACCTTCCTCATGTCGACCTTTATGCAAATTCGACCTTAAGTCATGTCGACCTTGGCCCATGTCGACCTTAAGTCAGGTCGACCTTCCTGCCAGTCGACCTAGTGGGGTCGACCTAATGACTGTAGACCTAAGTTCATTCTAATAGATGACCGCTTCCCGTTTGGGTAGACACCAGGCAGCATGCAATACTAAACTATGCTTCACTGAACAACTTCCCTAAACAAGTAATAACAATTACAATCAATTCATTACATCAAAACTTTTCAAATCATACAAGAGTTTGCATAACACAGAAATGTAGAGAGCATACATTTGTTAAAGTTTGTCTGTAGGGTACAGAGTTTTGATAGAGTGGTCTCCTTCAGTTTCACTTGGTGTAACGCAGGTATAATGCTGTAGCTATGATTCAGTTTTCCCTCTTTAAAACGGCCCACTTCAATGTAGGCCCACAGCCTATCCGGCCACAGCCGTATGCAATGAGAACTAAAATACTCTAACAATGCATGGGTTCCCAATTCCCAATAATTGGAATCCACTCACTCCCCACTCCCTGCAATACATAGCAATAAAAGTGGCTTACAAAAACAGTTCTGGCATTCCAGGATACTATATATCATTTGGAATAAAAAATAAATGCCTCACTACACACAGGCAAGGTACTGTTGTGCGTTACACAGATCAGATATTTGGTTGGTTTTTTACCTAGTCATTTAGAAGAATCAGAATCAGAATCAGAATCAACTTTATTGGCCAGGTGTGCTTGCGCACACTCGGAATTTGTTTTGGATATATAGTGCAGCATCAAGCAGGGATGAGGGGGGAGGGGGGGGGGGGGCATTACATAGGTTACATTTACACAATTAGCAGGGACAGTACAGAATCACACAGAGAATATATACCCGCCAAGCTGCACAGCGCCTAGGCAGCCATCAGCGGCGCCACTGGTCGCTGCAGAAGCCAGGTAGGTGACAGTATAAGCAGGGACAGTACAGTATCACGCAGAGAACATATACCCACCAGGCTGCACAGCGCCTAGGCAGCCATCAGCGGCGCCACTGGTCGCTGCAGCAGCCAGGTAGGTGACAGTATAAGCAGGGACAGTAACAGTGTCACACAGAGAACATATACCCACCAGGCTGCACAGCGCCTAGGCAGCCATCAGCGGCGCCACTGGTCGCTGCGGCAGCCAGGTAGGTGACAATATAAGCAGGGACAGTACAGTATCACGCAGAGAACATATACCCGCCAAGCTGCACAGCGCCTAGGCAGCCATCAGCGGCGCCACTGGTCACTGCAGCAGCCAGGTAGGTGACAAAATAAGCAGGGACAGTACAGTATTCCACAGAACATATACCCGCCAAGCTGCGCAGCGCCTAGGCAGCCATCAGCGGCGCCACTGGTCGCTGCGGCAGCCAGGTAGGTGACAATATAAGCAGGGACAGTACAGTATCACACAGAGAACATATACCCGCCAAGCTGCGCAGCGCCTAGGCACCGCACAGCCAGGTAGGTGACAATATAAGCAGGGACATTACAGTATCGCACAGAACATAACCCGCCAAGCTGCACAGCGCCTAGGCAGCCATCAGCGGCGCCACTGGTCGCTACAGCAGCCGGGTGGTTACACTATGAGCAAGATACACAGTACATTATCACACAGGGGAACACAGGGGACACAGGGGGTTACATATGCTGAGTGCACAAATCCTAGGCAGCCTTTTGCGGCGCCAGCTTCCTGTAGGAGAACCAGGACCAGCGTGGAGAGCCAGCAGGGGGGGGGGGGGGGAGGGGGAGAAAGAGTCACCGAGGCCTGATGGAGTCAGTGGGGCCTACGAGGCCTGATGGAGTCAGTGGGGCCTAGGGCTGGAGTTGGGCCCTCCCTGGCTTGAGCACCGTGGTCCAGTCATACCACCACCCTGTTGGGGTGGGGGGGGGGGGGGGGCGACGCCGGAGGCATAAAAGTTCTTACTGAAGCTTCTGGTGCTGGGGATCAGCAGCTGGGGCCTGCGGCCTGGTCACTTGGGCCTGCGATCCGATGAGGGGGGGGGGGGGCCGCAGCTGTCTTCAAGATCATGCCGCCTGGTCCTCCCTCCTGAGCCTTGAGCCCTGAGCCGCCGGTGTCTTCCCGGGGACCAGCTCCGTGCCGCGGGTGTCTTGGCGGCGGCCGTGTACAGTGCCGCATTAACTTGCGGCGAAGTGCTGCTGTGTGTTCGTCATGCAGGGCCATGGCGGTGAGCTCGTCCCGGCCGGGAGGGTGGACACCGTGGATCGTGCCGTCGGAAGCCGTGGATCGTGCCGTCGGAAGCCGGTGGCTGCCGCCTGGTCCACCTTCCGTCACCCCCTCCTTCCTCCCCCGTCTGCATCTCCTCGCTGCTCTGGGCTGCTCCGGGGGCCGGGGATGTAAGCTCCGGTGGATGGGAGCTCGCGTGTGTGCGACCATCCCCGACCCCGACCGGAAGTCGGGTAGTTAGTAGTAGTTAGTTACCTATGTCTCCGAGTCTTTAGTTATATTATGGTTACTTATGAGTATGCGATTATATGATATATACATGGGACACCCCCAGATGGTTGAGGGTTTATGGCTAGTCATGCTTTGCCATTATACAGTTCTTTTAATTGATTTACTATTAAATAAATAAACAAATAACTGACCATTGCTGATGCTAAATCACTATGGCCCTTATTCAGATCTGATTTGTTCTCAAAATGTGCAAAACCATGTGCACTGCAGGTGGGGCAGATGTAACGGGATGCAGTCAATTTCCCGGCGTTCAGAATCCCGACGCTGGAATCCCGACCGCCGAAATCCCAAAATCCACGACACCCATAGAGGGAGAATAAATTAGCGTGGCGAGCGCAGCAAGCCCGTAAGGGGGGGGGGGGCGCTCCACGTCCCCCCCTTGTCGGGATTTTGGCGGTCGGGATTCCAGCGTCGGGATTCTGACCGCCGGGATTACATACCAAATCCGATGTAACATGTGCAGAGAGAGTTAGATTTGGGTCGGGTGTGTTGAAACTGAAATTTACCCTGCACAGAAACAAAATAACTCACACAAATCTAACTCTCTCTATACGGGTGTGGTATAGGGTTCCGACAGACGGGATCCCGACAGTCATTAGCCCGACGTCGGGATCCCGACTGCCCGGACTCAGACAGCATGGTGAGCGCAACAAAGCCCCTTGGGGGCTCACTACGCTCGCCACCTATTCTATTTACCCTCTATGGGGGTCGTGGACCCCCACGAGGGAAAATAGCGGGTGGTCGTCAGGCACCTGTCTGTTGGCGTTTTGACAGTCGGGATCCCGACGTCAAGTAAACGACTGTCGGGATCCCGACTGTCGGGACCGTGTCTGGCACCCCTCTATGCATGTTACAAGGGCCCACGTCTAAATCTTTTAATATAATTTATTAATGTTATTTTAGTGTTTAGTGGTAAATAGTGATAAGTTATTATTGTGTGGTTGGCGCAGGGGACACTATCAGATTACCAAATTAGCGTAACACCTAATAATCTACTGCAGACGCTGTCTGTCCTCCCAAATCCCTCTGTCTGCTTTCACTAACCTACCCTCTCACCTTCGGTTCCTCATGGCTGTTAATCTCTCAACTTCACTTTCTCCAACCGCTCCTCCCCCCTCCCATCCCATACCTATCCTGACCACTCGCCCCCGCACCCCCACCCTCCCAATGACCCCCCCTCGCTTCTGCAATCCCAAAAACCTTATCCACATAAATACACAACCCACCCCCCCTCTTTCCTGTGCACTATGGAACGCCAGATCCATCTGCAACAAACTCCCTGCCATCCATGACCTATTCATCTCTAGAGCATTCCACCACCTTGCTATCACCGAGACCTGGCTCTCCACCTCTGATTCTGTCTCTCTAGCTGCTCTCTCCCACGGTGGCCTCTCTTTCTCTCACACTCCCAGGCCTGACGGTCGCCAAGGTGGCGGTGTGGGTTTTCTCCTCTCAGCCTCATGCACCCACAGTGTCATTCACCCTGAACCCTCTCTCCTTTTCTCCTCCTTTGAGTCTCACTCTAACCGTCTATACTACCCCTACCACCTCCGTGTCGCTGCAATCTACCGCCCCCCTGGCCCTATCTTCCAATTTCTTGACAACTTCGCCGCCTGGCTTCCACACTTCCTCTCCTCTGACCTGCCATCTGTCATTCTTGGTGACTTTAACATCCCTTGGATAACCCCGCTGATCCTGGCACATCCAACTCCTCTCTCTCTGCTCCTCTCTTGGCCTATCTCAGTGGACTACCTCTCCCACCCACATCCAAGGACACTCCCTCGATCTCGTCTTCTCTCGCTCTTGTTCCCTTACTGACTACACTATCTCGGCTTTTCCTCTTTCTGACCATCACCTCATCTCCTTCTCCCTCACTGCTTCCCCCTCTCCCACCCCCCCTCCCAAGCGCATTGTCTCACGGCATAACGTCAACACACTTGATCTTGCTGTCTTCTCAAACACGCTGTGTCCTCTTCTCGCCCCAATTGCCCTCATGTCCTGCCCGAACCTCGCTGCCTCCCTCTATAATGACACCGTATCTTCGGCATTGGACTCTGCCTGCCCTCCCTCCTCTATCCCCCTTCGATGCTCCAACCCCCAACCGTGGCACTCGCCTATCACCCGATTCCTTAAAAAGTGCTCTCGCACTGCTGAGCGCTTCTGGAAGAAATCACGCTCCCTTGCGGATTATCTCCATTTCAAATTCATTCTTTCCTCCTTCAGCTCTGCCCTTGCTCTGGCCAAGTAATCCTACTTTAAGTCCCTTATCCTTTCCCAATCATCCAATCCCCGCAGGCTCTTCGCCACCTTCAACTCCTTGCTCTCCCCCCCCTCCTCCAGCTCTTCCGTCCTCCATCGTAGCCGCTGATTTTGCTACCTACTTTTCAACCAAAATCTCCTCTCTCAGGACTGCCATCACTGCTGCCATGACCTCACCCTCTCCCTCCTCCCCTCCCACATCTCCACTCCCCTCCTTCCAACCCCTGTCCTCATTTTACCCCACCACTGCTGCTGAAGTCCACTCTATCCTTCAATTCGCTTCTCCCTCCACCTGCCCGCTCGATCCTATCCCCTCCAATATTATCCGTCGTCTCAGTCCGTCAGTCTGCTCTCACCTGGCTCACCTCTTTAATCTTTCCCTATCCCCTGGGATCTTCCCCTCCTCCTTCAAACACGCTCTTGTCTCCCCAATTCTCAAAAAAACAAATCTGGACCCCAACTCTCCATCCAACTACAGGCCCATCTCCCTCCTCCCTTTTGCCTCCAAACTCCTAGAACGTCTGACCTATAATCGTCTCCTAAGCCACCTTACTGCTAACTCCATTCTAGACCCCCTCCAATCCGGGTTCCGCCCTTTACATTCCACTGAAACTGCCCTGACCAAAGTCACTAACGATCTACTATCGGCTAAATCCAAAGGCCTCTTCTCTATCCTCATCCAGCTTGATCTGTCGGCTGCCTTTGACACTGTTGACCACCCTCTCCTGCTCAACACCCTCCGCTCCTTTGGCATCACTGGCACGGTCTTCTCCTGGTTCACCTCATACCTCTCCGATCGCTCCTTCTCCGTCTCCACTCCGAGCTCCTCCTCTCCTACTACCCCACAGCCAGTCGGTGTTCCCCAAGGGTCAGTCCTTGGCCCTCTCCTCTTCTCCCTCTACACCACCTCTCTGGGCACCCTCATCAGCTCCTATGGTTTTCATTACCACCTTTATGCTGATGATACCCTAATCTATCTCTCCTCCCCCCGACTTATCCCCATCACTCCTGTCCAAGGTCTCCGAATGCCTCACGGCCATCTCAGCCTGGATGACCCAACGCTTCCTGAAACTAAACATGGCTAAAACTGAACTTCTAATCTTCCATCCCCCGAACATCCCCTCTTCTCCCACTATCTCCATCAGCATTGGTGAAACCGAGATCACCTCCACCGACCAAACGCGCTGCCTCGGTGTCATCATTGACTCCTCCCTCTCTTTCACCCCCCACATTCGTGCTCTCTCACAGTCTTGCCGCTTTCACCTACGCAACATCTCACGCATCAGACCATTCCTCTCCACTGACGCGACCAAAATTCTCATTCACTCTTTTGTCATCTCCCGCCTTGACTACTGCAACATCCTTCTCTCTGGGCTACCTCTCACCCGCCTCGCACCTCTCCAATCCATTCTTAACGCTGCTGCTAGGCTCATCTTCCTCTCCCGCTGCTCTACCTCCGCCTCCCCCCTCTGTCTATCTCTTCACTGGCTCCCCATTCCTTTCCGAGTTCTCTTTAAACTCCTCACCACCACCTACAAGGCTCTCTCCTCCTCCACAGCTCCCTACCTCTCTTCACTGATCTCTATCCACACTCCCTCCCGTCCTCTTCGCTCCATCGCTGACCTCTCACCTAATCACCTCCTCCCACTCCCGTGTCCAAGATTTCTCTCGGGCTGCCCCCCTGCACTGGAACAACCTCCCGCCACCCATCAGGCTATCTGATTCCATTACCTCCTTCAAGCGCTCCCTCAAAACCCACTTTTTTCGACTAGCCTATCCCTCCTCCTAACCTCTTTTGATCCTCCTATCCAGCCTCCGTTCCCCTCCATTCCTACTTATCCTATTGTATTTCGTTCGTCCACCCACCTATTTTTAGTATGTTAACTCTTATGAGCAGGGCCCTCCTTCCTCACGTACTCACCCTACCTCATTACCTCACCTGTGCTTCTGTCCTGTTCTTCCCTTCCTCTACTTCATCTTCAGTCTCCTTGACAATTTTGACACCTACTTCTGAACTGATGCTGATTTTAGTTCTACCAGCTATACCCCTATTTATACTGTATCTTTCAACACACCCTGTACGTTACCTTGTAATTTGTTTTTTTTTGTTTGCTATGTACGGCGCTGCGGACACCTTGCGGCGCCTTATAAATAAACGTACTACTACTACTACTAATCACAGAGGACATGAAGCAGCCATATCTCCAATTGTTCTCGATAAATATGTCCCAGAGTCAGACAAATGCATCTCAATGGATCTGTGGGCTGTGCGTGCAAAACTGATACACATCTTCTTGTGGCTACGTAGGAGACACTGAATGGCAGTGGGCTATTTGCACATGGGGCCCGATTCAGACCTGATCACTGGGCTGAGGGTTTTATGGAGTCCAGCGGTCAGGTAGACGCCATCCCACGCCGCCCTGCACAAGCGAATTCCCACCATGTGCACCATTTAATTGTTTTCTCTATGTTCGCAGCGCTGAATAAGCCAGAAGTTACTCGGCTCTGCGATGGCCGTGGGGAGGAGGCGGCTGCTCCCAATGGTGGGGGAAAGCCTGCGCCCCAGAAATGGTTACTGTCCCCAAGCTGCGTTGATGCTGGTGACTCAAAGGTAGAGGACAGCGTCTATATTACAGCACACAATGCAGCCAATACAGCAGTGGCAGTTTTTACCTATGGGCTGCAGCGCCCCCCCCCAGGTGAAATCCGCCACTGTTCTCTGCCTAAGTGAAGCCAAATGCAGTCTGAGAGACTGCTCTGGCTGCAATGTGACTGGCAGTGACTTTCTACTGGAAGTCCGACCTGCCAGTCCCCTAAGGCAGTCCCATTGGGAGGCGTTTACTCTCTCTGGAATGCCTGTACATGGGCCGGATGAGCGGCAGCCAATAAAAACCCGGTTCCACGCATGCACAGTACAAAGACGATACTGCACCTGCGCCAGACCCGTGACCATGAATATGCCTATGGGGACTGCTGCAAATGCAGCCCATAGAGGCTGGGGCCAGCGCATGCACAGTACCGAAGAAGCTACTGGCCATGCGCCGGCCCCCCCAGGATTGGCAGCGGAGGGGAGGTAAGAGCCACCTCTACAATACAGCCAAATGTAATAGGGTGCGATTTTATAGACAAATTCAGAATTCGCTTACAATTTCTGGTAATTTTTTTTTAATAACGGAAGTATGTGGATTTCTGTCAAATTTATAAAAAAAAAAATAGGCATGCCCCCCCCCCCCCCCCCCCCCATTGCATAAATGTGTGAAAATAGAAATTTAATTGTAAAACTTATGATTTACGTCCAACCCTGTGGCCGGCTGGTGTCTGCATGGTGATCCTCATACTGCCATGATAATGGGCCTTTTTTATGTTGGCAACGGACATTAACTCCCCTTGACAACAAGCAATAACCCCTGGCAATGCATATTAACCCCTTGGTAAAGGACATTAACCCCCCTTGGCAATGGACATTAACCACCTTGGCAACGGACATTAACCCCCTTGGCAACAAGCAGGTAATTTATAATTTATTAGAAGTCTTAAGGCCCATACACACTTGACGATTTTCGTCTGAAAATCGGTCTAAACGGGTATTTTGACCAATTTTCGTCTGAAAATCGCCTAGTGTGTATGGGCCAGAGAACCCCGACTAGCGATGATGCGCGCTCCCGCATCACCGCTAGCGAGGTGGGCAGTCTGCTGGTTTTACCAGAACATCTAGCGACGATGGCTGGTTTTTTTTAGCCATCATCGCTAAATGTGTACGGCAGCCAGGCTGAAAGATCACAGACTTTCAGCCCAGCTGACCGCCCGCTCCCTCCCCCTGCTCATACTCACCCCTCCTCGCTCCCACGCTGTCCGGGTCACACGCTGCAGACCTGCACGCTGCACAGTCTCCCCGCCCCCAGCCGAACGCCCCGCCCCCCGGCTCAGTGGCCGCATCCTCCCCTGCTCCACAGCCGCTGACCACCAATGTTTAAAGGGAGTAATATATACATTGCTGGCACAAGCCAGCAATGTATATATTACTGGCACCACTGGCCACCAATGATATTTATAATGCAGTAATATATAAATTGCTGGCACAGGCCAGCAATGTATATATTACTGGCACCACTGGGCACCAATGTTATTAACAAGCCATTAATATATACATTGCTGGCACATGCCAGCAATGTATATATCGATGGCACCACTGGCCACCAATAATGTTTATAATGCAGTAATATATACATTGCTGGCACATGCCAGCAATGTATATATTACTGGCACCACTGGGCACCAATGTTATTAATAAGCTGGCACAGACCAGCACTGTATATATTATTGGTACCACTGGGCACCAATGATTACATATTAGCTAGTAATATATACATTGCTGGAACAGGCCAGCAATGTATACAGATGTAGCGCCGCTCATCCTTGGCAGGCGCCCGCCAGATCCCTTTCACTGGCGAGCGCCAGCGATAGGGACTGGGACGCGCGTGCTTCTCACACGCACGTGCGTCCCAGTATCGCGGCGGCTGGGCAGCGTCTCCCTGCCCGTCTCCGCTTCAGGGAGACGCTGCCCAGTTCGGGGGGAGGGGGGTTTTGGGGTGGCGAGTGGGACCAGGGGAGGCAGCGGGGACCCCCGCCAAGCTCCGTTGGCACAGGGCGCACGAGTGTCTCGTGCGCACGCGCCCCTATCGGTAGTCGGCCGCTGGTGGGGTTTGCGATAGAATCGCCGTCCCCTGCAAAGATGTGGCCAGCTACATCTGTATATTCAGGGCCGTCTTAATGCAAGGGCTTGATGGGCAGTTGCCCTAGGGCCCCATAATCCTAGGGGCCCAAGTTCCAGTGGCGGACTGTGCCGGGTGGCAGTATGGCATGTGCCCCCCCCCCCCCCCGAGCCAGTACACTATCCGTTGCCATCACCGGGCCACCCTCATGCTGCCATCACCCACAATCCGTCACTATCACCCACTGCCCATCACCCTCACGTTGCTGTCACCCACTATGCATCACTATCACCCACTGCCCGTCACCCTCACGCTGCTGTCACCCACTGCCCATCAACCTCATCCACCACCCTTATGCTGCTGTCACCCACTATCCATTACTATCACTCACTGCTCATCACCCTCACACTGATGTCGCCAGCCACTATCCATCACTATCACCCACTGCCCATCACCTAATGGTGTGTGGCATATTGTGTAATGGGCGTTATAGTATGTGGTATAATGTGTACTGGGCATTATGGTGTGTTTAGTCCCCTGTGTTTAATGCACTGATTAAAATGGCCCCTGCTCCCACCCTTGGAATTCAAACCCAGCCCATTATGTAAATAGCCTTGTATATGAAAGATTTTCAGCAAAGTCTTTCACCTCCTGAAAATCTCTTGTTTTTTGAGGAAAATAGATCAGTGTGTACACACTACTTTGGTGAAAGATTTATCTATCAAAGATTTTGGCAAAGTCTTTTGAAATGAAAGTCTACTAGTGTGTATGGGCCTTTACTGTGGGGGGCAACGTGGTGTGGCATAATCAGTGTGTATCAATTTTTGTGTGACATCCCATTTTTTTGGGACGGTCCTGCGGGAATTAGACACTGCATGCGTCCCTGATCAGCGTGTCACTGTGATCAAGCCTTCCCGGCGAAACACGTGTCAGACGCAGCCACGGGACCACCCCCTGACGTCACTCCACATTCGGAACTCCGTCCTTCGCAGACGCCGTGAGCGGATCATCTGGCAACAGCTGCACAGCTCATTACGCTGTCACAGCGCCTGAACGGCATCTCCACATTAAGACCTGCCCAAAGTGAATTCTTCCTAACACGGAAAACTTTGGGCTGAACATACAAGCGCCAGCGGGCAGTGACCCACCAGGTACCCCCACGTACACACTACGCTCTAGTACCTATACATGGTTCCCACCTAGTGTGGAAATTCTCCCTCTATCTTGCGCTCCTGCTACTTGTTACTTATTCTCCCCATTATTTGCATTCTTTGTTATCTCTTACCACTCTCTGATACCTGGTGACACTTATTACACTGTTCCTGCGTCAATACTGTTCTCCTCTTGTATGCAACATTATTTGCCTCCATATGAATGCTTAATTGTGTTATGTATAGTATGACTCTGACCAACAGGGCTTTGTAAATAGCACAGGATAAAAGGGACACAAACTGCAGTTTTTCCCTGAGCCGTGTGCATGCTGAATAATTTGCTAATAATTTAAGTGGTCGCAGTTTTCAGAGATTCACAGGACACCTTAAGTCCATTTCCAGTGTATCTGGACATTCATTGTCTATAACTGTTTATAAATGTTTATATCTTATTATCATCACTATTGTGTCTGTTTAATACTACCGCAGCAGTAATCTCTTTGCTTTGCTCTACAATTGGGCATCCAACGCATGAAATTTTAAATGCATAGGATGACAATGGTCATACAGTTAATCCAATTCCTGTGTTTCTAATCACTGTACCTTTGTCACCACCAGTGCATTTGCTTTGGGACTCTGACCAACTGTACTGTCCCTCTGTGACTGACTTAACACAGAACTGTACCACACAACCCCCAGATCTACTCTGGTGTTCGTGTAATCCCCTCATGTCACCAGTTAGACCAACCGAATAGGGGGCACATTCATCCCTCTAAAAAGGGCCCCCCATCTTTCTTATTTTTCGGTTCTCTATTTCTTGAGTTGAGTACTACCAGGTTATTACTATCAACCTCCATCCAATATATCCATATGATGGAGGGTAGTAGAAGGATTTGGTTACTGCAATAATCTCAGTGCTTCTTACTCTCTCAACTCGTCGCTCTCTCATCCACAATCAGATCGGACCCTTCCTGCAATACTTTATGTAACAGGCTGTGGTCTCCCTCTGTCCCTGGAAAGCAGAAGTGACTCTTGGTCCTAAATGTTATCCCTGTGTTGCTCCACCCGATAGAGTATACGACCATACATTACTGAGCCGCCTGATCTCAGCAGCTAAACAGTTATTGGCCAGATCAGTACCTACCGGGGGACTGATAGGGAATATCTGGTGCCGTATCAATTACAGGTGATCGCACAACACCAGGTATCTCAGGAAAGACCATTTTTCTGTTCTTATTCCCTTCTATCCTTCACGTCTTACAGTAGGTATCCGCAACGGCTGTGAACGCTTACCTGTACCACACCGTACCATATGTTACCAATATAATTACTGGACGCTTGGAATACATCAAACCACAGGGGGTGGTCCCCCAGGTGAACAAATTTTCGCCAACCCATTGTGATCGTGATTTACTATTATTGTAATTAATTCTAGTATGTCTATTATGTTTCTTAGAATTTAATTGATATATTCTAATTTTTCTTAATTTTCATATCTTTGACGCCGCTAATTGACGCGCACATATTTTAAGTGAACCCTAATAAAAGCTATATATTAACTTTATCATTCTACATCTCTTCACTAATTTGTATAAAGTGTGCCCCAAAAAAACAGTTTTGTTCTTCCTTGGTCCTTCCTTTTGGACACCTATCTTCATACTGCATGCGTCTAATCAGGCAGAGAGGCTGAGGGAATGGCCAGCAGTTCACACAGCACTGGCCATGCCCTCACAAAAACAAAATAGAGCCCAAATTTTTTTGACACGTGCCTCCGGCACGCACAAATATTCCTTTCTCCACTGCCAAAGTTGGGAGGTATGCATTAGGTGTGAGGGGCACTGCAATGTGTGGCATAATGTGTCAGGGGCATTACAGTGTGCAGCATAGTATCATAGGCATTGTGGGGAGCTGCATCATGTTTCAGAGAAATGGCGGTGTGTGGCATAATGTATCGGGCATTACAGTGTGCAGCATATTGCGCAGGGGCATTACGGTGTGCGGCATAGTATCAGGGGAATTATTCAAATTTTAGTAGCTCTCGGGGACGTTTTTTTTTTTTTGCGAGTTTTTTTGCGAGTAGCTCTCGCTCAATTAAGGTTGGAGACCACTGGACTAGGAGAGCCGGCATGGGGTTAGCTGTGTCTGTGCAGCGGCGGCCACACACCAACTCAAGCATGCGCAGTCTAATGCCGGGCAGCGTCTGAGCACTCGCTCAGACACTGCCCGGCTGTTCCCGACCCGGCGTGCGGCCTGCGCTGCGTGATTCGATCATAGGTCACGCTGCGCAGGCCACAGCGCTGACCACCAGCGCCGGAACCTGCTTGCCGCTGGGCCTCCCACATCATACCCGACGCCGGAACCTGCTCGCCGCCGGGCCTCCCACATCATACCCTACGCCGGAACCTGCTCGCCGCCGGGCCTCCCACGTCGCACCTGTCTACTGACGCCTTCCCCCCTCCGCTGCTCAGAAAAAGTAAGTCAGTGTGGGGGCACAAGGGCATACCTCCCAACTGTCACGATTACAGCGGGACAGTCCCGATTTTCGGGTCCTGTCCCGCTGTCCCACCCGCGGCAGGCATTGTCCCGCTGGGGGGGGTGGCAGTTGGGAGACCCCCCAATCTAATAGAATAGACGCTGTGCGCATGCCGCGCGAGTGTCCCTATTTCACCAACACAGAAGTTTGGAGGTATGCAGGGGCAATTTTCTTTTAGGGATGCCAATCCCGGGATTGAGCATTTTTCAATCCCAGTGATATTGGCGTACAAGATTTCTGTTGCCATCCCTTACATAGAAATGACCTTCTAGACCTAATTTGTCTCTGTCCCTGCGTCGCCACCATCTCTGTCCCCACCGTCTGGCCCTTCGTCACCACCGCCTCTGTACCTGCATCCCCACCATTCCTCTCACTGTCCCTGAATTTTGCCTCAATCTGTGTGCCATAATGTGAATTTTGTGTCATTCCATGTGGCATAATGTGAATTTTAAGATATTCCATGTGAATTTTGGCTCATTCTGTGTAGCATAATGTGTAAGGCCCAGGATTTCCCAGGATTTCTCTTGGCAGCCCTGAGAGTTGCATCCACTATCAGAAAGATCTGCTCCATAACCTGCCGCAGGTATGTGCAGCTGTAGCGTCTCAGTGCCGGCTCCCAGCTCCAGGCTGATGGTGTATCCCGGCTATCGGACGGCTGCGGTCAGGAGCACCGTTCGCGGCCAGAAAGGAGACGCATAACGCCAGAAGTCCCGCACTGTAGTGCCTGAGGGAAGGCACATAGCACAGGACACTGACCCGGGTGGCAGGAGCAAGGGACAACATCACGGCGCTGTACTGTGCTACCCGACCCGTTCCAGTCCGGCAACTTGGTTCGGATTTTTCAACTCCTGCTCCGAGTCCTTATCCCTTTGGGCAAGCCTCCTCACTTTATATAAGCAGGGACTGACAGGAGGGTGTGTCTGTTATTCAGCGGGAGCCAATCGGCAGACGCGCTGTGTCGAAGAACGCGTTACGTATTGTTTGGCAACAATGCTACCCCGGAGGCTGGCTGTATAGTGTCCCGGGCACAGTATACCTGCAACAGGGCGCCGCTCTCTGTGCAGCCAGTGCACGGGCTATTCGCTCAGTATGGACGGGATAATGAAGGGCTTGGCGGCATGGAAGGAATACACGCTGGGCTATGATGTACCCACGTTTTCGGTACTGCTCTTCTACACCTTCATGTTCCTTGGTCTGTGCTGGCTGATGAGTTCTTTTTGGACCTATTACCAGATCATCTCCAGGAACACACCGCCCGGCCCGACCCCATTACCCTTCGTGGGTAACTTTGGCTTCATGCTGGTGCCCGGGTTTCTGCTGAGGCTGCTGCAGTTTGGCATGGACACTAACAAGCTGAGTAAGGCGCCAGCTGGAGCCACCAGGAGCGGGGCGCTGCTGTTCCCGCACATCATCCTCACCAACATGGCTAAACTGTACGGCAAGATCTATGGCTTGTACATTGGCAGCCGCCTCATTGTCATCCTCAATGACTTTGATACCGTCAAAGATGCCATGGTCAATCACTCCGAGGTGTTCTCTGACCGGCCCAGCGTGCCCGTGGTATCCATCATCACCAAGAGGAAAGGTAGGCAGCAGAGGGCACGGGTGGGGGCACACCTACTAGCTCTACCTACTTTATGAAGGGCTCTTTTGGTTTTCTATTAGCTTTTTAGTTCCCATTCCCTACTTTCATTATCACAATCTGGTGTAATAACCTTCATAAACCCTTAGGACAGAGGATGTGAGCACTAAAAAACAATTAGGGAACTTGCTTCTCCTTTTTTTTTTTTCTTTTATGTAAACTTTCGGTACTTATGTAGTATCTGGGCTGCCGATTTTTTGATTGTATGCCTTAAGTTAAGGCATACAATCAGATGCGATGCGATGCGATGCGATGCGATGACCCGATTTTTCCATAGGATTCAATGTTAAAATGGACTGAGTCCATTTTAACATGGAATTCAATGGGAAAAAGGGGTCCTTTTCATACCCCTACTATCCAAGTGGGCATGGAGTTGGATATAAACCTGTGGCGAGCGTAGCGAGCCACCGAGCCCGAAGCGTGGCGAGCGGACGGTATTCTGTGTCCCCTCGCGGGGCTCGCTACGCTCGCCACGCTTCGGGCTCGGTGGCTCGCTACGCTCGCCACAGGTTTATATCCAACTCCATGCCCACTTGGATAGTAGGGGTATGAAAAGGACCCCTTTTTCCCATTGAATTCCATGTTAAAATGGACTCAGTCCATTTTAACATTGAATCCTATGGAAAAATCGGGTCCATCGCATCGCATCGCATCGCATCGCATGCGATTTGGTCGGGTGCGATGCGATGCGATGGACCCGATTTCAAAATCGGCAGCCCAGTTACTACATAAGTACCAAACTTTCTCTTCACCCATTTACAATCTGTTCTTCTGTTATCTGTCAATCAAGAAATTGGTGGAATATAGAGTGCAAACAGTTGTGTAACATATTTTATTTATTTATTCGGAAATAAAAACTAGGGGATAAATCCAATTAGCTGAGCCTGCAAAAGGTGGGGTATGGGTAAAAACTGGAACTGGACAGTACCTCAGAACGCTTGACCGGACAGCTTCATTCATCAATTTCTGTCATTCCAGAGCTTGTAGTGTCTTGTCTGGTGGGTGCCTGTCCGGGGGGTGTCTGTAACACTGGTCACCAGGGAGAGGAGGAGGGAGAGAATAAAGCCTCCCTGTATGGTCTGTACATGTAGCAAAAACCGTAAAGTCCCGGACCAAACCGCAAGGCTGCAATCTCACTTCCATAGGTGCCGATTCTGTGGGTGCTCAAGGGCCCGAGCACCTACGGAAATTGATGAGCACCCACAGGCCCGAGTCCCGCTGCTGGGCCGCCATATTAACTTGCTAATTTGTGGCTGCAGCACCCACATCGCCTGACCCGCCACCTGGGAAACAGTATGCCGGGAAGAGTGTATACTGTCCACGGAGTACCTGCACTGTGGGGGCATTTATGTACCTGCACTGTGGGGGCATTTTGTTGCCGTAATTTGATTATTGGAGACAGCTGTGCTCCATAATATAAATTAGTATTATTTTGTGGCCACACCCCTTTCCCATGAAGCCACTCCTCTATATTTTTGGCTTGAGCACTCACCAGCAAAAACATAAATCGGCACCTATGCTCACTTCCCCATGTCCCTGGTAAAAGCTATCACAGGCATCCCACTGGACAAGACACCCCCTCCTGTACCCCTAGTGACATGAATTTGAAACCGACTTCTCTCTTAATTTATGATTGCCATCACCTGTGTTGAAACGCCTTTCTTATCAATTGACCTGTTTAAAACAGGTGACGGCAATCATACATTAAGCGGGAAGTCCAGAAACAGAGCATTGTGTCCCTCCTGGAGAGGGTCATGTTGGGAGGTATGCATTTGTGCACTTTGCTGCGGTGCAATGGCTGAGTGCTACATGGAAGCCTTTGTGCATGCATAACCCAGCTTTTCTGGGGCACACAAGTAGTGGACTAGAAGCCTAGTCTTGTGTTTCCATTTCCACTGTCCTCAAAGTAAATAAAAATAAAAATAAGTTTCCCTTGGGAAGAACTGTATTAGTTGAAGAATAAACATGTTTACCTGTACCGAGCCTTTGTTTTTGCCATTCTGAGGTAGTAAGAATTGTGACAATACTCCTGCGAGGAAATTTTGTTGCACAATAAAACACATCAGGGAGTTTTGAGCAAGTTATATGGTCATTCCTCATTCGGCTTACATACTACACTTTCCTATGATCTAGGCAGGGCCGGCGCTACAAACTCAGCAGCGCCTGCAAAGCAGGGAGGTGCCATGCTGAAAAGGCGCTGTCTCCCTCCCTGCTCTGCTAAAGCTGCCTCAGCCCTCACTATCATTGCCTCCTGCCCGCAGCACCTGTCTGACAGAGGGCGGAAGTATGGAGAGGCTGA
This sequence comes from Crinia signifera, assembly GCF_055691185.1. NCBI lineage: Eukaryota > Metazoa > Chordata > Amphibia > Anura > Myobatrachidae > Crinia > Crinia signifera. The sequence continues at coordinate 180,108,277 of NC_139217.1, read as the reverse complement.
GCAGCTCCCTGCACCGCGCACACACTGTCCTCCTCCTGCGACCTGCCCCCCTCTTCCTCACGGACACTTGCGCTGAGGCATGTAGCGCTGTCTGTGAATGCCTGGATGACATGTCCGGATCCGCCCCCTATCCATTGCTCCTTGCACCTGTCAACTGTCAATCAAATGACGAACAGGCAGCAGCGCCGCCTCCCCTTCCTTCCCTCTTCTCAGTGTGCTGTGCCACTGCCAATCCTCAACACTCCGCCCCCTCTATCTCCTCCCCTCTTCCTCCATCTCCTCCTTCTCTCCCCTCCTTTCCCCCTCAGTCACGAGTGCTGCACATACTTTTGTACTGCTTTCGGATTGCATCGCACACACATTGCATGCATGCCGTGCAATGCGATCTAGCCCATAATGTATGCGATTCTCGCAGCGTGTATGGGCACCTTTAGTGCCTGCAACATTTTGCGGACACAGCACTGAGATGGTGTATGCATACATGTACATGCACCCGAGATCCTCCATAGGATCGCATGTTGCATACACTCCCACAATCGGGCTGCAGCTTGTTGCAATGGCAATGTGAAAGGGCGCAAAATGTATGGTTTGCAGGAGGGCGCCGGACACCCTAGCACCGGCCCAGGATCTAGGTATGAGACAAAATGTACATTAGCAGCTTAGGATACACACAAAATTGTGACCACATTTAAAAATGACAACAAATATATAAAAAGAACAGTCACATATAAGTTTAAGTGCTACTGTAGGTATAAAAACCTCAATAGCTTCCCTTGTACTTTGAATCCTTGAATCCCGAGGGAATACAGTCCTTCTCATTGGTCTACTGTTTTTTTATTTTTTTTTATTGTGGTCCTGTCATCAGTGAGAGCGTTAAACCAAAGAAAAAACAAACAATAGTGTAGTATATTACAATTCAGTGGCATAACTATAGCACCACAGATCCTGCGGTGGCTTAGAGGCGCTAGCGTTATTGGGGTATGCGGCGCACGCTAAAGAAACCAGATCAGCTGCTGCAGGGAAGCGTGGAGGGGTCTGCCTGAAGTGAGAGGCAGATCGTCCGCACCCTGAGAGCTCAGCTCCTTCGCTACATCTGTGGTCCTGGAGCAGACGGGAGAGAGGAGTGATGCCAGTCACCAGGTAATGTGCTGCGCTAGCAGCTGCGGCACTGCTACTGTGGCAGCCGTCGCAGGGAAATGCTGGCGCACATGCTGCAGAATGAGCCAGGGTCCCAGCCACTGCAGCTAGCTAGCGCAGGACTTCACCCCCCGCTGCCCATTGGCGCTGGCCACCCGCCTGCTACCTGCCTCCCAGTCCCACCGCATCTCCCACCTGTTGCCTGCTATTGGAGATCAGAAAAGAGGCAGGAATTTTGATGGTAGTTTTTATGATTTATTTATTTATTCATCTGTTTATTGGAGTATGATACAGTGGTGCAGCGGGGACAGGGGAATGGAGATGTGGAGGGGAACAAATAAAGTGACAAGTATGCCTCCAGGTGACTGGCCACTGGTCCAGCAGCCCGCGTCATGAGACTCATGCTCCAAGGTAGTGCTCCTTTTGGTTAAAGCTTTACACAGCAGCACTTAGGCGCTGTATATAGCCTTAACCAATGAGAGAGCTACCTTGCTGTGGGCTGGAGCAGCTGGAGCCACCCATGTACTGCCTCCCTCCCCCCATGCCCTGGGTATTGCAACAAACATGTAACCCCCAGTCGTGACCCTGCATTGAATACCCTCCATAGACTTGTTAACACTATATAATGTTCTACTTTGTTTTACCTATGCGAATATAGAGGATTCGTTTTATATTCCTATGATTGTGTTTCCACACAATTTATTTATCCACTGGCTAAAACACATAAGAACTGTGATATTTTCATGGATCTGTGTTTTTTTTTTACAGCTGCGTTTATCAAAACAGGGCTGTTATCAGGGATTTAAAATAAAAATCCCAACGACTGCCTGCTTCTGGGACCATTAAATATCCGACGGGGATCAATTTTCTGCAGTAAATCAATTTATCCCACTGTTGAAGAGTAGGAGGAGTGGATAGGTATGTATACTACATCATTGAGCAGTATTCAATGCCCTGATGGCGAGCTATCGGCACATAGAAGTCTGATAGCTCGCCGTCAGGGTATTTAACTAATCTGATTCACTCGCCATTTGCCTCCTAGTCTGCTCCTTGAGGCGAGGTGGAAATGACGAGTGTGGCCATTAAAATGGCGGACCTCCCCACAAAATGCGGCGGTATCATTGCATTTGCGGTGAACCTCATCTGCCTCTCACAGCAAGGATTCCGACCTTACATTGAATACTGCGAGGGGGTTTGACGGTGAGGATGGCTTATTTTCGGTGACGAAGAGCCATCCTTGCCATACAAACCCCTTCGCCGGCAGCATTGAATACCACACATTGAATAACCAACATTGGTGATCCAATATATAAAGAGACACCAAGGGGGAAATTAAGTTTGCTTTTCCACGGCTACCATTATTAATGGCACCGGACAAAGCAATTCAATTGTTATGCTGCTCAGACACGAGTTTCCCTGGGAGGACACATTTTAGCTTGCAGCCTCTTGAGGTTTCAGGCTGATATGTGCAAAAAGTCAGCTGATTGCGTGACCAAAGAACACTTTGTGTCATGACCATTAGTATAGATATGTAGGTTTAGACGGGTGCCAGACGCGCTCCCGACAGTTGGGATCCCGACAGTCATTTACCCGACGTCGGGATCCCGACTGTCAAAACGCCGACAGACAGGTGCCCGACGGCCACCCGCTATTTTCCCTCGTGGGGGTCCACGATCCCCATAGAGGGAGAATAGAATAGGTGGCGAGCATAGCGAGCCACCTTGCCTGCAGCGTGGCGAGTGCAGCAAGCCCGCAAGGGGCTTTGTTCGCTCACCATGCTGTCTGAGTCCGGGCAGTAGGGATCCCGACGTCGGGCTAATGACTGTCGCGAGCCCGACTGTCGGAACCCTATACCACACCCGGTTTAGACACTTTACATGACTAAATCTGGTCTGTCTGGACGCCACATGAATGGGAAAAAAATTGCATCTCCCTTCATGTTACATCTTTACACAGAAGATCGGATGCGAACAAATAAATTAATTGCCCCCCAAAAGTGCCTAAAATATTTTGATAATTGTGATTTCACCTTTAGCTCTCTCCAACGCTTAGGTAACTGTCCCCTTACTAGCTACCAATCAGACAGCTCCTAAAGCTGGGTATACACTAGACCAGGGGTGGGCAATTATTTCAGCTGGGGGGCCACTTAATACTTCCAGCACATATTCGAGGGCCGCACTCCAGAAATAGGGGGTGTGGTCACTCAAAAGTGGGTGTGTATTTGAATGTATTGTAGCACACCATTTACCCCTTTTACACATCATGCAACACAATAGTAGGCCCCTTATACTTGCCCCTTACATTATGCCATACGGAAGGAGTGAAATTTCACACTATTCTATGTCCCTCATATTTTCACACACTAGCTCTCCCTTGGTTATTCCACACACTTGTCCCCATTAGTAATGCCACACATGCCCCTCACATTTCCACACACCAGCTCCCCCTTGGTTATTCCACACACCTGCCCCATTAGTAATGCCACACACCTGCACGCCAGCCTTGAAAAATGGTGCCGATTGCAGCCCCATGCAGTCACAGCAACTCACCAATCCTTGGTGGCGGCACTGCGGCTATATTCAGATGCGGTGTAGTCCTGCTATACAGGGCTACACCGCATGCACTCACAGCCACCATCGAACACACATACAGCAGCGCCGAGCCACCCACCCCCTGCATTCCAGTTAGGAGCTGTTTGCGGGCCGCCTGTTGCCCACCCCTCACCTATCCCGAATTGTGGATGATGGTACGAATGACAGAACTATATGTCTGCCAGCTGTATAGACTGAACAATATAGCATATGATTGAGCACTGTAGGTAGCTGTATGAAGCAGTGATAAAGGAGAAGTGATAAAGTGCCTGGTACTTTATCACCAGTCAATCAGCTCCTAACTGCCCCTTTTTTAAAACCCAGCCTGTAACTTAACAGTTAGGAGCTGATTGGCCGGTGATAAAGTACCAGGCACTTAATCTCTTCTCCATTATCACTGCTTCATACATCTACCCCTGTATCGTTCAGTAGACACATCCAGGAGCATAGTTTTCCTGGCGATAACTTCTGAACAGCCAATCTGAAGACGCAACGAACGACACCCTGGAGTGCATAATAGTGTATACAAACCGATGTGCCAGGTAGTACACCATTACCTGGAAGCCTATGCACTAAGCTTCGGGGAGAGGTAAAGTAGACAGAGATAAAGTATCAGCCAACCATCTCTTTACTGCCTTATTACAGGCTGCATTTGAAAGACTGTTAGGAGCTGATTGGCTAATACTTTATTTCCATCCACTTTATCTCTCCAAGGTTCAGTACATAGGCCCCCAATTCTCTGAACAGTAATTCCTCTAAACATGTGGCACTTGGCAGCTTGCTTCTGTCTTTGGATAGCCTGCCCTTTCAGATATGTTTCTGGGGAAAGGACTAAGATGTCATATTACTGTCCTTGTGTCATCCAAAGGTTATGATTTATGGACTTTGACTTCTCAAAATATCTGCTGACTTCACTAATTATAATACTGTGTATCATAAGACCATTGCAAACTATTTTGTTATTGCTGAAGTACTTGTTCTGATGGTTCCTCATTCAGTGCCAATGCTAACAACTCATTTATTGCTTATCTCAGCCTCTCGCAATTTGCTAAAGGTGCCCATACACGGTACAATTGTTGGGTGCGATGAGATGCGCTGCACATACTTTTTGTAGTTGATCTCATCTCATTGCATTGCAATACCTATGCGATGCGATCTAGTCAAAATTGTATACATATGTTAAATAGACCCCTAATTTATCTAAAGACAGCTGATTTTATCACTAAAATTAAGTGCCAAACAGCAGGATCAATCTCCAGGGTAGAAGGCCACAGATCCTGTCTGTCTGTCAGACTGAGTGACAGCTTCCCAAGATAATCTCTAGTGTAGTCGCAGACATAGATATAGATCATCTGCTCAAAATGTATCTGGTCAACAATTTTTGGAAATATATGCTGACAGCTACTTATCCGTTCGACAGAACACCAGTGTCTAGATCGCGTCTATTTATCGCCTAAATATTGTCGATTGGTGCAGGCCGACTTGGTTCATACTTGCTATACAAATGGACATAGAGTTAAGGTGCTCATACACCGAGCCAATTTGGGTCGATTTTAGCTGATTGCGACGAATCAGGCCGTGAAATCGGCCCAAATCGGCTCAGTTTGATGTCCCCTCAGGTCCGATTCGCGGTTCCTTGCGCATCGGACCCGAGCAGGTGGTCCAACTTGCTGCCCGTATGACCACCTGACCTGGGACCTCCTTCCCATGCAGCATGGGGTGGGTTGCAGGGTCCGGCCAGCTGGTGGTGGTGGTGAGGGGCAGGCGGTGGGTTCCGTCCAAGCAGCGACAGCAGCCAGTCATTTCAAAATATTCAGCAGCCGCATCCCGCCGCCCGGAAAAATGCTGCTACAAGCTCCAGCTGCCACCACTCGGACGGACCCTGCTGCCCACCACCACCACCAGCTGGCTGGACCCCGCTGCCCTCCCCCCTCCCCCCGCCACCGCAGCAGCTCCCTGGGAGAACTACATGCAATAAATCGCATGCGATTTATTGCATGTAAAAATGGCACATCAAGTGCCAGATCGCATGTGAGCCTCCCAGGGAGCTGCCGGGGGGCTCTGGGCAAAGTGGTCCGACTTGTCCTTAGGACAAATCGGGGCCAATGTATGGGAACCTTTAGATTATAATAGTTTGCTGAGCATAGCAAGACACAGTGCCCAAAGAATGTCGAGTGTCGTGAGCGTCGTGAGCCATGCGAGTAAACACTGTGCACTTTTGACCTACATCGACGTAGCCACCCAAAAAACATGAAAAAATCATATTGACTATGTGACTGTCTACCACAATCCCGTCCACCTAACGCTTGTGTCTAACTTTGTTACTGTCTATCTAGATGTGGTCGACCATAATATGGTCTATCTAGACACCATCGATCTGCTATACCATAACGGACTGCTATTGGGCCACACATGCAACAATATGGGGCTGATAACACTAGTAATATAAATGTGTTGAAAAATATCACCTATCAAAAGATCTTGGGGCACCATTAGGTGTTTTTTGGATTTTTTTATTACTTAAATTTAGTATAAGGCAATAGAAACCTGTAAAATTTAAGTCCCATTTAAATACATGTACTGTGCCATATGCACAGCTGGACACACTGAGTGGGATGCAGTAACATCCGCCGCCCCTCGTTGCCCCCCTCCGCTGGCTACCGCAGCGATACTAATTGCATATGCTCTAAAAATGTTATGTATACGGTTAAGTTTGGAAATAGACACTCCTCCTCTCCCCCCCCCCCCCCCCCCCCCCAGGGCGGCTCATATACATGTAAGAGTTGGATGCTGTGATAGAAAAAAATAAATACTTCAAAAAGGTAAAGATGCCCTCGCCCAAAACCAAGGGTGTCCCTACCATAGGTGCAGGGAATGCAGCTGCTATGGGTCCCACAGCTGAGAGACGTCAACTTCTTTGTCACAGTTACATTTGTTCTATACAGTTTCCACCATTAGCTGATGATACATAGAGGCTCTTACAAACTTTTGCCTTCAGACCTGCAATACTGTATATCTAGTTTTGCCCCTGGACATGCTCATTGTAATATTTTTTTTTTAAAAACTATAAGGCGTTATAATAGTACATAATATGAACTGAACATTATAATGTGGTACAATATGAAGTAGAGGTAATATAGTGTGACCTAATGAGCGGTATTCAATGCCGCCGGCGAGGGGGTTTGTATGGCGAAAATAAGCCATCCTCGCCATCAAACCCCCTCGCCGTATTCAAGGTAAGGGCCGAATCCTCACCGTGAGAGGCCTGCGAGGATTTACCTAAATGGCGAGTAAAAAAAAAGTTTTGTTCTAACATTTTAGAACCTTATTGTAGTGTCACATTCACTGACTGTGATGACTCCTAAGTAAGGCATACATAAACCATGCTCCTAAATGAATATTCTTTCAATTCTCCATGAAATATCTAATCTTTGCTGGTACATTCTAGCATATAGCAGGCAAATACTCCAGCTCACAGGATCCAGAGAAGGTACATTCCATTGTACACACTACTCCATTATTGTTCCTATATGGGCGTTAATTGTCCTTGGATAAGGCCTTAATGATCCATGTAAATATCTACACTAACAATAGAGCTGTGATAAATTATTTCCTCCACCAGAATTATATTGTTGCAGTAAGCTGTGTAGTAGCCCATACATGCAAGTTGCAACCTTTAGAGATTTAAAAGAGCTTTAAATTGTGTGTTTGTGTTTATGTGTGTGCCATGCATAGGCCATCAAGCCTGGAAGAGAGATAAACTTGAGAATTTGCCCATAGTAACCAATCCTCTTCTGTCATTTATCCAGTACACTTTATTAAATGATAGTTAGAAGCTGTTTGGTTGCTTTGGGCCAGTTACATAGTTGTGATAATAGAATGCTTAACAAACATGTATGTGTTTTCTCCAGCTGTGCAGAAAGGACAATGTTTTATTATTACTTATCTAAATTCTTTGCTCATATTTTTACGATGCCTCCATAAACTAATTTTAGTGTTCTTGATAATAATACAAAAACAAAAAAACAAGCTTTTATTAAGTAAACTGGAATATAATAAATGATGTTAAAAGGATTTAAATAAATACTTTGGACCTAAACAGGAATCTAAGCATGATCAAATAGGGGGCCTTATTTTGGTTCATTCTTTCTGACAAAATCCTTCTTAGATGGACAAAACCATGTGCACTGCAGGGGGGGCAGATGTAACATGTGCAGAGAGAATTAGATTTGGGTGAGTAATTTTGTTTCTGTGCAGGGAAAATACTGACTGCTTTATTTTTACACTGCAATATAGATCTCACTTTGAAGTAAAACCCCACCCAAATCTAATTCTCTCTGCACAAGTAACACCTGCCCCACCTGCAGTGCACATGGTTTTGCCCATCTAAGAAGGATTTTGTCAGAAAGAATGAACCAAAATAAGGCCCAGGGTGCTAAAACACCTGTCATTGGCAGGTGTTTTCCATGTGTGGGAAGATGTCAGATTATATGTGCAGGTTGAGTATCCTGTATCCGGACATCCCTTATCCGAATTATTCCAAAAACCGTGGTTTTTGGAATCATTCGCAAAAAAAAATTTTTTAACCCTCTTTTCATACTTACCAAGTCCCCAGGCGTCCACAGCAGGCCTCCGGCATCTTCTCCAGAGTCTCCAGCGGTCCCAGGAATGCATTGCGCGAGTGTGCGCACGCGCCGGTGACGTCACCGGTGCGCGCGCACACTCGCGCAATGCATTCCTGGGACCGCTGGAGACCCGGAGAAAATGCCGGAGGCCTGCTGTGGACGCCCGGAGACTGCGTGGACGCCGAGGGACTACCGGACACCATCAGGGGACAGGTAAGTATGCTTTAAAAAAAATATTCCAAAAACCGAAAAATTCCCCTATCCGGAATGCTCGTGGTCCCGAGCATTTCGGATAGGGGATACTCAACCTGTATCTTCTTTTAAGGTTTTAGTTAAATGGAGGAATTGTGCCTTTTTAAAACAAATATGAAGGGCATTTCTTTCTCTGTTTCAAATAAGAGACATATTAGATATATAAATCTCATTGTATGCTGCCGAAGTGCATGCTCAGAATAAGGAGGCAAACTGTCAGGAAGAGGCAGAGTCAAAAGTTATTTTGTTTCTGTGCAGGGTAATTACTGGCTGTTTTATTTTTACTCTGCAATTTAGATTTCAGTTTGAACACACCTCACCCAAATCTAAATCTCTGTACATGTTACATCTGCCCCACCTGCAGTGCACATGGTTTTGCCCATTTGAGAAAGATTTTGCATTTGCGATCAACTCTGAATCAGACCCAAAGTCCAGACTGTTGGAATCCCCCAGAATGACATGGAAAGTCTGGATTTATTTAGTGCTTGTAGACCAGAGTAAGTTATCTTGTAGATTAGATGTTGCAGATATAACCCACAATAACATTGTATCATTTGCTGTGTGTCCTTCGGAATTCAACCGTCCTCTGCCTACAACGCTTGCAAGAACTAACCAAAGACTATTTAAAGGGCCACGAGGACTAAAACAGACTGCAAGTATCAGGCTGATGATCAGCCAATTCTGAGCACCCCGGTTAGATTATTGCACAGTGTGTGCACAGCACCCGAATCTGATGGTTGTTTACAAACCTGTTCTATTAGCTGAGGGCTGCTGAAGGACATTGGTACAAACGAGCTGATTCTGGGCAGCAAATGCAGTTTGTACAGACATTTTGCCATATTCAATTAGTGTGAAGCAAAGGGAGATCACAGGTTGATATGCAACTGATTTTTTTTCTGCACTGATCATGCTCATTAAGGTCGGGTTTAGCCGCGCATACCACCAAAACCGACCAAACTAATACCCCTTTCCCACTGCAGGCTTTACACGTGTAAATGCCGTTTTTTTAGCCTTTTTAAACGGCTAGAGCTGCAGAGGGAAAGCTCCAGGTTGCTTTACACGGGTAACAAATACCGGTTTTTGTTACCCGTGTAAAAAGCAGTGTTTTTAACGTGAAGGAGCCGTTTTTTCGGCAGTGGGAAAGGGGTAGCCCTTTACCCGTTAAAAAAAAAAACGGCATGGGGTCCCCCCCCCACTGCCGTAACCAGCATCAGGCTGAAGGAGCCGGGGCTGGTATTAAAAAAATCAGGAAACCCGACAAATAGGGGTTCCCTGATTTTTTACAACCAGCCCCAGGCTCCAGGTCCGGGGCTGGTTCCCAAAATACGGGGGACAAAATGACTAGGGGTCCCCCGTATTTTAAGAACCAGCCCCAGGCACAACCAGCCAGCAGGGTAATGCCACAGCCGGGGGACACTTATTATATAAGTTCCCGCGGCCAAAGCATTAACCCTACCGACCAGTCAGCCTGGCCAGGGGCCCTGGGGGAGTGGGGACCCCCCCAATAAAGGGGTCCCCCCCCCTCCAGGACTTACCTGACCAGGCTAAAGCCTGGTGCTGTCCTCGATGCCCCTGGGCGGTGGGCATCGAGCTGATGGTATGGTGTAAAAAATAGAATAAAAACCATTGTCTTTTACTGGTGAACTATGAGTCCCAGCAAGCCTCCCCCGCAAGCTGGGACTTGGAGAACCACAAGTCCCAGCCTGCGGGGCATTAAAGGGCCCGCTGGGTCTTGTAGTTCCACAGTAAAAGAAAGAGTTAAATAAACACACTGACACACATGAAAAATAAAAGTTTAATACATACATAACACATACATACTGATACTTACCTATCTTGAGCCCGTAGGTAGCCCTGGTCCTGATGTCCTGGTCCGTGTCGGCGTCTGTATCCATGTCGGCATCCCTGTCGGCGACGGCGTCGGCGGTCCGGAGTCCGAAGAAATCCATTTGGGAAGCTGTGGAAGGAAACCATACTCACCTGTCCCAGCGCGACGTAGTCCAGGTAAGGTCTTTGCAAAAAAAACAAACCGAACACCCGAACCAAGCGGACAGCTGAGAGACGCACGGTGTGTTTACATCGTGCGGCTCCGCCCCCGAATGCCGCTATTGGCCGCCTTGCGGCCTAGCGGCTCCTGATTGGCCGCTAGGCCGCAAGGCGGCCAATAGCGGCATTCGGGAGGCGGAGCCGCACGATGTAAACAAACACCGTGCGTCTCAGCTGTCCGCTTGGTTCGGGTGTTCGGTTTGTTTTTTTTGCAAAGACCTTACCTGGACTACGTCGCGCTGGGACAGGTGGGTATAGTTTCCTTCCACAGCTTCCCAAATGGATTTCTTCGGACTCCGGACCGCCGACGCCGTCGCCGACAGGGATGCCGACATGGATACAGACGCCGACACGGACCAGGACATCAGGACCAGGGCTACCTACGGGCTCAAGATAGGTAAGTATCAGTATGTATGTGTTATGTATGTATTAAACTTTTATTTTTCACGTGTGTCAGTGTGTTTATTTAACTCTTTCTTTTACTGTGGAACTACAAGACCCAGCGGGCCCTTTAATGCCCCGCAGGCTGGGACTTGTGGTTCTCCAAGTCCCAGCTTGCGGGGGAGGCTTGCTGGGACTCATAGTTCACCAGTAAAAGACAATGGTTTTTATTCTATTTTTTACACCATACCATCAGCTCGATGCCCACCGCCCAGGGGCATCGAGGACAGCACCAGGCTTCAGCCTGGTCAGGTAAGTCCTGGAGGGGGGGGGACCCCTTTATTGGGGGGGTCCCCACTCCCCCAGGGCCCCTGGCCAGGCTGACTGGTCGGTAGGGTTAATGCTTTGGCCGCGGGAACTTATATAATAAGTGTCCCCCGGCTGTGGCATTACCCTGCTGGCTGGTTGTGCCTGGGGCTGGTTCTTAAAATACGGGGGACCCCTAGTCATTTTGTCCCCCGTATTTTGGGAACCAGCCCCGGACCTGGAGCCTGGGGCTGGTTGTAAAAAATCAGGGAACCCCTATTTGTCGGGTTTCCTGATTTTTTATTACCAGCCCCGGCTCTTTCAGCCTGGTGCTGGTTACGGCAGTGGGGGGGACCCCACGCCGTTTTTTTTTTTTTTAAATTCTCCCCCCCCCCCTATCTTTACACTGCTTAAACGGGTTTTTAAACGGGTAAGTGTGAATGTGACAAAAACAGCTTTTAAACGGTAATTTACCGTTTAAAAGCTGCAGTGGGAAAGAGTCTTTATGGCTCTTACCCGTTTAAAGACCCGTTTAAAAAAAACGGGTCATTACCCGTGTAGGCAGTGGGAAAGCAGCATAAAAGGCATACCGTGAAAAGTCCCATTCAAGCACTTAACTGATGGCTTTTTTAAAAAAAAGTATGCCGTCTTTATTCAAGTTTTCTTCAATACAATAACATTTAACATAGGTAATCAATTACATATATACACACACACACACACACACACACATATACATTATATACTTTCCAGCTGTAGGCCAACTCCTATACCTGGGGCGAAATGTAATAGGGTGCGATTTTTTAGACATGTGCGATTTTTGGTCAAAAACGGCCGAAATCGCACATTTTCCGAAAATCGCACATTTAATAGGTTAAAAATCGCTGTAAAAAGCGCACTTTTTACCGCGAAATCGCACATTTTAAAGATGCGATTTTCAGTCACACTGAAAATCGCATCCAGATGTTTTCCCATAGGAAACTATAGAACTCGCATATGTAATAGGATGCGAGTTCTAAAGTCGCATATGGGACCTTACCAAAAAACGCAAAAAAAATAGACCAGCTTCTTGCTGGCGATTTTTACAGAACCATGCACAAATCTGTGTGATCTGTGCATGGTTCTGTCCAAAAAAAGGCTAAAAGTTAAAGTAAAAAAAAAAAACGGCGTGGGGTCCCCCCTCCAGAGCATAACCAGCCCCGGGCTGAAAGAGCCGGTCCTGGTTTCATAAAATCACAGGAACAAACAAGTTGGGGTTCCGTGCATTTTATAAAACCAGCACCAGGCTCAAGGGCCGGTCCTGGTTCCCAAAATACGGGGGACAAAATGACTAGGGGTCCCCCGTATTTCAAGAACCAGCACCGGGCCCAACCAGCCAGCAGGGTAATGCCACAGCCGGGGGGAGACTTTTTATACAAGTCCCCCCGGCCAAAGCATTTAGCCCTCTGACCGGTCAGCATGGGCAGGGGTCCTGGGGGAGTGGGGACCCCCCCAAAGAAGGGGTCCCCCCCCTCCAGAACTTACCAGCCCATGCTGAAGCCCGGGGCTGTCCTCGATGCCCCTGGGCGGTGGGCATCGAGCTGATATTTGGTGTAAAAAAATAGATAAACTATTGTTTTTTACTGTGGCACTACAAGTGCCAGCAAGCCTCCCCAGCAAGCTGGGACTTGGAGAACCACAAGTCCCAGCCTGCTGGGCATTAAAGGGCCCGCTGGCACTTGTAGTTCCACAGTTAAAAAAATAGTGCACAAAACACACTGACACACATTTTAAATAAAACTTTAATACACACATTACACACATACTAATACTTACCTATCTTCTTCCCGTAGGTAGCCCTGGTCCTGATGTCCTCCGGTCCTGTGTCGGCGTTCCTCTTCATGTCGACGTCCTTCTTGAAGTCGACGTCCCTGTCGGCGATGGCGTCCGGGTCCGACGAAATCCATGGAGGAAGCTGTGGAAGGAAACCATACTCACCTGTCCCAGCGCGACGTAGTCCAGGTAAGGGTCTTGGAAAAAAAACAAACCGACACCCGAATCCAAGCGGACACGACGGAGACGCACGTGTGTTTGTTTACATCGTGCGGCTCCGCCTCCCGAATGCCGCTATTGGCCGCCTTGCGGCCTAGCGGCTCCTGATTGGCCGCTAGGCCGCAAGGTGGCCAATAGCGGCATTCGGGAGGCGGAGCCGCACGATGTAAACACCGTGCGTCTCCGTCGTGTCCGCTTGGATTCGGGTGTCGGTTTGTTTTTTTTCCAAGACCCTTACCTGGACTACGTCGCGCTGGGACAGGTGAGTATGGTTTCCTTCCACAGCTTCCTCCATGGATTTCGTCGGACCCGGACACCGGACGCCATCGCCGACAGGGACGTCGACTTCAAGAAGGACGTCGACATGAAGAGGAACGCCGACACAGGACCGGAGGACATCAGGACCAGGGCTACCTACGGGAAGAAGATAGGTAAGTATTAGTATGTGTGTAATGTGTGTATTAAAGTTTTATTTAAAATGTGTGTCAGTGTGTTTTGTGCACTATTTTTTTAACTGTGGAACTACAAGTGCCAGCGGGCCCTTTAATGCCCAGCAGGCTGGGACTTGTGGTTCTCCAAGTCCCAGCTTGCTGGGGAGGCTTGCTGGCACTTGTAGTGCCACAGTAAAAAACAATAGTTTATCTATTTTTTTACACCAAATATCAGCTCGATGCCCACCGCCCAGGGGCATCGAGGACAGCCCCGGGCTTCAGCATGGGCTGGTAAGTTCTGGAGGGGGGGGACCCCTTCTTTGGGGGGGTCCCCACTCCCCCAGGACCCCTGCCCATGCTGACCGGTCAGAGGGCTAAATGCTTTGGCCGGGGGGACTTGTATAAAAAGTCTCCCCCCGGCTGTGGCATTACCCTGCTGGCTGGTTGGGCCCGGTGCTGGTTCTTGAAATACGGGGGACCCCTAGTCATTTTGTCCCCCGTATTTTGGGAACCAGGACCGGCCCTTGAGCCTGGTGCTGGTTTTATAAAATGCACGGAACCCCAACTTGTTTGTTCCTGTGATTTTATGAAACCAGGACCGGCTCTTTCAGCCCGGGGCTGGTTATGCTCTGGAGGGGGGACCCCACGCCGTTTTTTTTTTAATTTTATTTTTTTACCCAAAATCGCATATATGAAAATGCGCACATTTTCATGACTGAAAATGCGCACATTTTCATGACTGGAAATCGCGGCAAATCGCATTTTTTGCCGCTAATTCGCATCTCATTACATATGCGAATTCGCGGCAAAAAACGCGATTTTTAAAGGTGCGATTTGGTGCGATTTTTTTTTAGTCTAAAAAAACGCACCCTATTACATTTCGCCCCTAGTTTCTATCTATACTAGTAATCTAATTCTGCAGATTGTATTTACAAATCCCCTTTCTAGAGTACCCCTACAAGTTATATGAGAATTGAGCATGGATTATTGGATCCATAGTACACTATAAAGGCATGTCTTGATTGCATGATCTGTCCAGACACCATCTGGACTATTACTGGGGTACAATACACCCTGTGCAATATATCGAAATGTACCTGCTGGTAATTTAATAGAACCCGTACTGCGTTTCCATTGATCCATTGAAATTGCTCCTAAATCTACCTCCCATTTTAATTTAAGGGGGTCCAGAACATCAGGATATTTGTATAGCAGTGTATACCTGGGACACCTGCCGTTTACTACTCAAAAGTAGTTTAATAGGCGAAGAAGAAATATAAAGAGTAATTGACTTTGAATGACATGTTACAATTGCAAATATCTGAAAAAGACTTTATTAGAGATATTGAATTCATTTTGCAGCCGTCTACAGGATTTAAAATATCCATTAAAATACAATTAACCTAAACTATTAATACCTTTTTGGGACCATATGTTATCGGAGGGTATTTTCATGAATTCAGAGTGCGCTTTATTGAATCATAGAGGGGATTCACTTTCTCTTTCCGACCAATCGCAAAAGGTATGTGCATATCTCCAGATAAGTAATGCCTGTCGATGCAGAGGTTGATTGTACTCGTACCAGAGAAGAGAAATAACATTGGCGAGTCATAGAGACCCACTGGTTCCTTTAAGTCAGTAGTATTAAAGACTCAACTATGTAGATGTACCAGTTTGGAAGCTATATAGTCATTTCTGAGACTGGGAAGGCCCAGCCCACCTAACTATTTTGACTTCTATAGAGTTTAATTCAATACTCTTGCTGGACTATGTCCCCAAATAAAAGACCATATTACAGTATACTCTCAGTGGCTGTAAACACATGTTTGGGAATATAGACTGGGGAATGCTGCCAGATATAGTAAGTAAGTAAGTAAGTAAGTAAGTAAAATTTATATAGCGCACTTTCTCCAGCAGGACTCAAGGCGCTTACAGACATTAAAAAAAACAATGCACATAATACAGAGGATGTTGGAGGTACAGTAACAGACATGTCACAGACAAAAGCCCCTGAGCACACAGTAAGCATAATGCAGGAGTGGTGCAGCATTTTGGATAATAACTTCCATGGGTTGTGTACTCCACCCTGACAAGGTACCAAGTGCGGCAGCCATTTTAGGCGCTCTGCGTAGAATTACCTAGGGTGAAATAGATTACCCCTAAAAGAAACTACCCAAAATGGATGATTTCAATGTATACTCAGGTCCATGTATTTTTCATCCCATTCACAAGTGCACCAGATGAGGCAGCCATGGAGGGCGCACTACGAAGGTTACACTGTAAGGGGCGAGCCATACAAGGACCCAATGCATATATTGGAAAGCAAATACTTCTGTAGTAGTATGATAAACCCTGCACAGAAACATCCACATGATCCACATCCTGTCCGTAGAGATACCATCTGAGGCAACCAGCTTGGTGCACTGCATAGGTCAGCGCTGGCAGGGTGTGCAATCTGCGGAGGTACACAATACAGGAAAAAGCACATGGTGGGGTTGATGTGTGCTGCAGGAGAAGAGGGGGGGGGGGGAGAGAAAAGACATGAACACACATTTGCAGGGGACTGACACTTTTACAAGGGATTGATGGGTGAAGTGTTGGTGCATAGGCTGACCCTGCTGCTTCCCCTCACAGCTCCATGCTCACCATGAGGGGTAGGGCTGGGGGTAGTCCAGGTGTTCTCAGCCGTAGGGGTGGTGGGCCTGGTCCACTCATGGCAAAGGTGAGTTGAGGCCACATGATATTCCTGAGTTTTTTGGGTATAATGCAGTCCTTCAGCAGTAATGATGGTTTGTTCTTTGCCTTCTGGTTTCCTTCGGGTTAACGCGGGTATAACGCTGCTATTAATTTTAAGATGACCCTTTATAACTAGACCCTTCAGATACTACACCCCTAACGTCCTAAAGGACTGACGTCCCAAACTATACTCAATATATAAGCCTAAAACAAACATATGTCCATCCTGAATTAGCTGCCCCTCCCAATACACCTCCCCCCACCAGCAAAAGGTGCTAATCAGACCAAACCAATGTAAGAGCAGTAGCACTATCCCAATATTTCTAAGTTCTCCACATAGCACAGATAAAACCACAATAGCAGCTTTTACAGATTTAAAGCGATGTTCTGCAGTAGAAATCTGAAATAGGTTTACCCCGTTTAAATCAGTGCAAACAGCTGCGATGTTCTGCAGTAGAAATCTGAAATAGGTTTACCCCGTTTAAATCAGTGCAAACAGCTGCGATGTTCTGCAGTAGAAATCTGAAATAGGTTTACCCCGTTTAAATCAGTGCAAACAGCTGCGATGTTCTGCAGTAGAAATCTGAAATAGGTTTACCCCGTTTAAATCAGTGCAAACAGCTGCGATGTTCTGCAGTAGAAATCTGAAATAGGTTTACCCCGTTTAAATCAGTGCAAACAGCTGCGATGTTCTGCAGTAGAAATCTGAAATAGGTTTACCTGTTGATGGAATATAGAGAGGAGTCAATTCACAATCGATATCCAAGGAAGTTATAAATAATATAACGCGGGTATAACGCTGCTATTAATTTTAAGATGACCCTTTATAACTAGACCCTTCAGATACTAGACCCCTAACGTCCTAAAGGACTGACGTCCCAAACTATACTATAATATAGATATTAGGCTGGATTATCATTTTGAGCATGTTGATGAGCCCCATGATTTATTGGTCGTTTTTTCGACACATGTACTCTTGCTTTAAACCCTGCTGTAACTGGATCGACATTCATTGTTACGTAGTCATGGACCTGTGGTGTGACCCATATGCCCAAGTATTTGAAATTAAAGGTCCATTTTCAGCTTGCTGCTCTATGCCAAGCACCAGGAGGTAGGGGGCGGGGCTAACCACTGTGATGGAAAGGGGGTGGAGCTAGAGACGGATCTAAAAAAAAAAGTCAGTTCAGCACAATATGCTTACCGCTGCTTGTGCCACTTCTCTCGCTGCTCCTGCTCTCCATACAGCTGCCACTGTGTAATGAGTAGCTGCTATATCCTGCATCCAGCGCTACTCACAGAGCTCCGCTGTGGCTTTTATTTACATAATAGGTCATGACGTTGCGCTTGTAGGACCCAGCACTTCATGACTTGCGCATGCGCAGTCCGACTTTTCAGCTTGCAGACTGAAAACCCGGGAGGATCCTGGGTATTTCCTTGAGACCTGGAGAATGGGGCAAAAAGCGGGAGACTCCCGCAAAATCCGGGAGGGTAGGCAACCAAGCATGCAGTCCCAAATAGGAATAGACATAGACTCTAACAGCTGTCCTCCTAGAGCAGTGGTCAGGGAACTCGGTCCTCATTACCCCACGCAGTGCATGTTTTGCAGGTCTCCTCACAGAATCACAAGTGAAATAATTAACTCCACCTGCGGACCTTATAAATTGTGTCTGTGAGTAATTAGTACACCTGTGCACCTGCTGGGTTACCAGCAAAACATGCACTGTGTGGGGTAATGAGGACCGAGTTCCCTGACCACTGTCCTAGAGGTAGGGAAAGAGACCAGGTTCACAAGCCACCAAACTCAACTCTAAAAGAGTTATAAATATTTTTCAACTAACCAACTTTTTTTTTTCAGGTGCATTTTCTCTTTTCTTTCCTTTCACTACTTCTTGCTGTTTTAACACATTACTGAAATTTTTATATATTTCCTTATATTTTAGATATATCTTATACCTTAACTTAAGCCATTTTTATTGAGCAGCTTTATATATATAGTGCAGTGTATATCCTCTTTTTTTAATTGTAGATAATATATACTCAGGGCATAAAGTGGTCATGCAGAGGTGGGGGAACTAATTTCTCTATGCCACCTAATTACATCCCCTCTCCTCCACCCATTAGGCAGAGACAGGGCCAGTGGTAGGTTATTTGGCATCCCCCTGCAAACTAGAATGATTTGCTGTGAGAATTACTGTGCAGAGCCAATGTGGAGGTTAAAATGTTCCACCTCACCATAAACTCCCCATCAGGTATCCCCAGGTCCACACCTTTCCATCTCACCATAAACTTAACCTAAACCTTAACACTAACTTATCTAATAAAAAAGACACAGACACAAGTGCTGGCGTTTCAAAATGAATGTCAATTTATTTTGACAATTAAACTAACTATATATATAATGGTGGCGGCACCAAAGAACGGTCATTATAGGAAAGTGGGGTTAAAGATGTTACCATACACACCATCGCTGGTGATCGCTCTCCCCGGTCATCCACTCGTGCTAGTGGTGACCACCCCCCGGGCGGAAGCATGGCCGATGACCATCGATGTCAGGGGAGAGCGACACCCTACTATCTACACACACACATCAAGATCTTACAAGGATGACCGTTCTTTACCGCCGCCGAAGAGAAAAGAAATAGGGAAGGGTGGGCGGGGCTTTTTCAGACAGAGGAAGAACTTCCTGTGAGTATGTTCCTTTTCTTCCCTGTCTATACTCCTCCCACAGCTCTGATAGGCCTTGTGCCCATCCTATTAACATATCAGCTGACCTTCCAGCGTAACCTGGGGAACCATCAGGGGTTTATGCTCACTCAGTGCTTAATCAGCATTCGTGGTTCTTTTGAGGTGGTGGAACTCAGTTCCTCCCCATTCCCCATTTTTGCTGGGTATGACCTATTGCTGAGTATCTCTGCTGGGGTTGGGTTCATTTAGTCTACAGCATGATGGTCGACAGTCATTAGACATGGGTCTAGGTCGAAAGGTAATTAGTTGACAGGTCATTAGTTCGACAATGTCTAGGTCGACAGTCAAAAGGTCGACATGGGGGTTTTTCACTGTTTTTTTACCTCAACACAGTCGACATGGACACAGTTTAAAGTCCCCTGCATCGCTCGCTGTGCTCGCTCTGCGTTGGGCACAGTGCCTCTCTACGCTCGGCACACTATTTTGGGTACTTATGTAGTATCTGGGCGTCCGATTTTGTGATTGTATGCCTTACCTTAAGGCATACAATCAGATGCGATGCGATTCGATGCGATTTTTCATAGGATTCAATGTTCAGAAGGTCCTGTTCATTTCCCCACTATCCAAGTGGGCATAGAGTTGATTTTATATAGCGTGGCGAGCGCAGCGAGCCACCGAGCCCGAAGCGTGGCGAGCGAACGCATATTTCTTAAAAAGTATTCTGTGTCCCCTCGCGGGGCTCGCTACGCTCGCCATGCTTCGGGCTTGGTGGCTCGCTACGCTCGCCACAGGTTTATATCCAACTCCATGCCCACTTGGATAGTGGGGAAAGGAAAAGGACCCCTTTTCCCCATTGAATTCTATGTTAAAATGGACTCAGACCATTTTAACATTGAATCCTATGGAAAATTCTTGACCATTGCATCGCATACGATTTGGTCGCATGCGATGCGATGCGATCCGATTTCTAAATCGGACGCCCAGATACTACATAAGATACCAATATTTTAATTTTTGGTTTTCTACACTAAAGATATTTTACAATTTATTATTTTTCTGGTTTTTATTCAACAATTTGGGTAGATATATTGTTATGTCTCCTCTTATCACTTTTTATACATTTTCAAAGTATATGCAGTGACATAAGACTTTTCATTGCAATAAGCAGTGATAGAAAATCATAGTAAATAAACCCCTATAGAAATAATAAAGTGAGTTTTCTAATTATGAGCTTAAGACTTCATGTAGGCAGGCTGTAACTGTGGCTGTGCAAACGGTATTATCACGCAGGGACCTGGGGGCAGCACTGTGCCACAACCCCTACATTTGGCATGCAAGTTGCCTGTAGGGGCAGCCAGTATTGCTGCTGCATAAACATCCATTGCCAGCCTAGGGGGCAAGGACCACATCATTCCATGGTCGCCTACCATCGGATGATGTGGAACGTGCACACAAAACTAAGACACATTCAGGTGTCTTAGCTTTGCGTGCGCCCTGTGCGAGGACAGGGCGAGTAGCTGATATCTGGTGATGTCAGCTGCCCACCCCCGGCAGCCGCATCACTGCCTCACTTCCATGGGAGTGCCCAGCGTTTTCATGGGAACACCCATGAAACGCTGGACGTTATCATGGGCGCGTCTATCCGACTCCCCCTTACCGCACTGTTGGGTGAGAATGAGATGGCAAACTTGCAGTTTGCCATGCCCGTTCACACCCAGCGTATGCACATGCGCAGAAATGCGCATTAGTCAAACATTGCTCCCTTACGAGTACATTTAATTTCTCTAAATAACAACCATGGTGCATGTTGTATAATGGGTATGCTCTTAACTCAAATTCAAATGTCAAACTCAAATTCACTGTGCGTTTGTAGCTCAGTTAAAGTAATTAGAATAAGTTGCCATTTTTCACCTGTTTGCACTTACCCCCTTCACTGGTACTCCTGAGAATTTTCCGGCTTATGCCCCAGTGCGCAGACTGGCAAACCCAGAAAATTCTCGGGAGTGCCACTGCCTGCGCTCCACCCTGCCAGGCAGTGCCGCTGAGCTGAGTACTGACATCAGCTGCTGCCCGGCTCCTGCTGCCCGGCTCGCCTTCTTCCCCCAGCAGCGGCTGATTGAGTGCTCAGCTGCGCTGCCTGGCCCTGGGGTTTTTTTTAGGGAGTGCTTGTTTTTTTCATAGACAGGGGTTTATTTACTAAGTTCTGTTGAAGATGGGATGTTGCTATGGTCAACCAATCAGATTCTATCTATTATCTTCTACAAGGTGCTAAATAAATAAGAAGTAGATTCTGAACTCCCATCTTAGTAAATAAACCCCTTAGTGTTGTAATTTAAGATTAAACATTTTTGCATACATGTTCAAACATAATCAAGGTTGTTTGAGAATGAATTTGTTTCAGTAAGTAATATTGGTTCTTTTTTTCAGGTGTTATTTTTGCAAAATACGGCCCAATATGGAGACAGCAGCGACGATTTTCTCATTCTACCTTAAGGCACTTTGGGCTGGGAAAACTTAGTCTGGAACCCAAAATCATTGAAGAGTTCAAATATGTGAAAGCAGAAATGCTGAAGTTTGGGGGCAAAACCTTCAGCCCCTTCAAGATTGTCAATAATGCCGTTTCCAATATCATCTGCTCCATTAGTTTTGGCAAACGTTTTCAGTATGAGGATGAGGAGTTCCAGAAC
Organism: Crinia signifera; assembly: GCF_055691185.1. Lineage (NCBI taxonomy): Eukaryota > Metazoa > Chordata > Amphibia > Anura > Myobatrachidae > Crinia > Crinia signifera. The sequence goes on along the minus strand of NC_139217.1, from coordinate 180,086,369 downwards.
ATGCTGAGGATGATGTCCCGAGCACTCGAAATCAGTGTCAATAGTGAAGCCGTCATGGCCAATGTAAGCTCTTGGATGTACTATTTGCCTTTTGGTCCTTTCAAAGAATTAAGGCAAATTGTGATAGATATCACAGCCTTCCTTAAAAGGATTATTGAGGAACATAGGATCGTCTTAGACCCAGAGAACCCCAAGGATTTTATTGACATGTACCTCCTTCATATAGCTGAGGAACAGAAGACGAATCCCGAGACGAGTTTCAACACGGACTACTTGTTCTACATTATTGGCGATCTGTTCATTGCAGGCACGGACACCACCACAAATACACTGCTGTGGTCTCTCTTGTATATGTGCCATCATCCAGATGTGCAGGGTAAGCATTATGTTTTCAAGGTCATTCATTTGAGGGTGTACAAAATAATGTAATAGTCCGCCATATAGTATCTAGTAGGCAATAGGGTTTATTTAAGTGACCAAGAAAGGTTTGAAGGTAGGTTGTCCTGTTTTAGTTGGAATATTTGGCAAAACATGCTAGGATGCTCAACATATATTTGCATCCTAAAATGGATAAAAGTGAAGCTGGGTACACAATCATCAGTCCTTTCACCTGATAGCAGTGGTGTGTTGTTCCAGAAGCAGTTTCCCACAGTCATGAGTGGGATGTTGCATCTTATGTGCTGCTTAATATTTTAGCTCCTGACCTCCCCATAGTATAGTGGAGAAGTGTCAGAGACACCTCAGAGTCTTACCTCACTCCCTGCTTACTGCTAATGGCACCTTGCATTTGTCAAGCTGAATACACAGTACCCAGCTTATCGGGTGAATTTACCCAATCGGACAAGTGATCACAGAAGTGTGTACCAAGCTTAAGCTGACCTAAATTAATTTTTTTCTGTCACCAAATTTAATTTAAATCTGTAATCAGTGGCAGCTCCTACCTGTTGTCTTGAGGGGTGCTACTAGCATCTCCCATCCTGAAGCCACGCTGCCCCCCTGAGCACCTGCAGCACTGTGAGGATAGTGGAATAAGAAAAAAATAAGCCTTGCTCGTGCGCATAAGCCGCAGGCAGTGTAGTGCGTCAGCTACAGGATCCTAGAAGCACATTAGAGCTTTCAGAAAGGCTTCTATTGGCAGTCGCAGTCCAGCTGGTGATTATAAGATAGAGCTGCCAATGGGAAACCACTGCACTAGGGGCTCACTAGTTGTGGCAGATATTTACTTGAGGGAGGGTGACCATGACTGAAAGCCTTTTTTTTTTTTTTTTTGTGTTTTTTTGTGGGAAAAAAATATATTATTTTGTATTATGGGATTGATTTCAGACATGCTCACTGGGCTGTGTGTGATCGGAGCTCAATGGGCAGGGAAACGATGTGTGTATACCCCCCAGCGACAGCGATGCACGTTCCCGTGAGTCGCTATCACCTTACTAGATCTTGACTGCATGCAGTCAAAATCTAGTCATCAGCAGTGTCCTGTCACCAGAGAACACTGGCCGCGCCAGATCACTCAGCACACATCGCTGGTGCATCGCATGTGTGCCAGCGATCCATGCTTCATGGGGCTTTAGACTTCCATATATTACATAATGATTTACAAAGAAAAAGTCACTGTGACCTGATTTTTGGTCCTGACCCAAAATAGGAAATAATTAGGAAATCATTTTAACTATCTATAGCTACAGAATTGTTATTATTGCCATAAAAATCAGTGTATTAAAAGCTCATGGCATCAAAATATCACTTTTCAATATTGCCCTTTTACCTACTATAATATACTGAATATATGTTGGTTTTAGTGCTGCGCTCTGCCCTTTCTTACGGTTGTGAGGAATATAATGAAATACAGAATCAAATGATGAATAGACTTGAAATGTTGATTTAAATAAAATGAAGTTTTACTGGTTAATAAATGTCGCTAATTGCTAATACAGTGATTCAATTAGTCAAAAAATAAATTAATTGAGTGAAAAAAATGAATGAAATAAATGAAATAAAACAAAACAAAACAAAAGCAAGAAACAAAACCAAAACCACAATCAAAACAATTGGTGAGGATCAGTGACTCGATATTGGAACAGAGTTTGATTCCCACTGCAATGTCCTGCTCGAGATTTCTGTGTGTTAGTTGCACAATCACAGAAAGATGATTGGATGAAAGAATAGTAGGTATACCAAAATAAAAATAAAAATAAAAATAAAAATAATAATAAATCACAAGATCAAAGTCGTAAATGTTGTTCTGTATCCACGTTACCGGTGGTTAGTGCGCACCGGGTTGATCCTGATTAAATGATCTGGCTAATGTTAATGTGTCAGGCAACGGCGTCCCGTTAGCTGACAGAGTCTATTGGTGTACACAGTCCTTTAAATGATGAGTCTTCAGGTACCTCTTTTACATTGGTGGTCAGCGGCGCCCGGTTTTCGGGGGAAAGTGTCTGCTTTCTGACACAGGTTGCCCGGACTTCTGGAGACTCTTTACAGTGGGATCGCTATGCACACGGGGCTGCGCGTTAACACTGCACCCTTGTGCTGCGGTATCCTCACTGTGAAGTCTCCCTGTCTCGGAGGCTTGCAGGACACTGTCACGGATACCGATGTGGTCCGCGGCTGTGCCTGCTTCACCTCTCTACGGGTTCCCTGCACCAGTCGGCTCTCCTCTCCCCGTACTCACCTCTGCTTGCAGCGGTCTTGGTCCCACGATGTAACCGACGTGTGCACGCGCCGGCTGTCAGCGTCTCTGCTTTCAGAAGTCCTGTCGTCTCAGCCTTTTTGCGGGATGTGTGTACTTAATGTTTGGGTCAGTTGTTGCTCCAACGCGTTTCAGCTACCTTGTAGCCTTCTTCTAGGGAGATTTGTATAATATACTGTCCATATCATGTGCATAAAATATGAGGTTGTTATTGCTAAAATCTTAAATCTGGATTTGATTTTCTTCAAGAGCAGCATGTGCCACTGCCACCTCAAACCTTTAAATGGGGTCACTTATTTTCCTTAATTACAAGAATGAAAAAAGAAGCAGTCCCAAAAGTTCCTGGGTCACTGGACTCGGTTTGTTTTTCAAGACCCTTTTCAACCAGTTTTCAACCACGGTTGACCTGGCAACAACCTGCAGTGGTGTAAAAAGGTATCAGTGTGCATCCCAACAAAAACGAATCAGCAATTTATGTAGAGTTAAGGCCCCCATACATAAGGCCGACTTGTCCTTAGGACAAGTCGGACCCAATTCTCCTGTGAGCCGCCCGGGAGCTCCCCGGGAGGCTCATACACAATTTGGCACTTGATGAGCCAAATTTGACGTGATAAATCGCTTGCGATTTATCACATGTCGGGGCGCAGGGGGTGGGCGGTGAGGGTCAGGGGGCGGCAGTGCTCTCATCAGGGGGAGCAGTGGGGCGGGCAGCGGGTCCCTGAGTGCTAAGCTGGCGGCGTCGGGCAGTGCTGACCTGGCCAGGCGGTGATGATCATAAATCAGCACTCAGCAGTGCTGCGGGAGTCGGGACGGGACGCGCAGTGGCGGGTATTAGATTTTAAAATACCTGTCAAATGACTGGCCGTTCTCTGATTGGCTGGCTGAGAGCTCAGCCAATCGGAGAACGGCTAGTCATTTGACAGGAATTTTAAAATCTAATACCCGCCACTGCGCATCCCGTCCCGACTCCCGCAGCGCTGTTGAGTGTTGATATATGTTCATCACCGCCTGGCCAGGTCAGCACTCCCCGGCGCCGCCAGCTTAGCACTCAGGGACCCGCTGCCAGCCCCACTGCTCCCCCGGTGTCTGCATGCATATGCCTGTCAGGTGGGCAGGCATATGCATACAGGGAGGTCGGACGTGATTGTATGTACTGACCGTCCGACCTCCCTGATCCGGTCCGATGCGCACGGGACCGCGCATCGGATCGGATCAGATATCACACACCTGCGATTTTGGGCCGATTTCACCCGATTATCGGCACAAAGTGCCGAAATCGGATGAAATCGTCCCAAAATCGTATAGTGTATGGGGGCCTTAAGGCCTGGTACACACCAGAACGATCCTGATTGTTAGTAGATCGTTAGCAGATTGTGTGATGGTCGCACTATCTGTTGGAGCACACGATCTGCTAACAATCTCGTGACTGCTGCTTTAATGTAACGCAGCAGAGTCAACAATTTCTGTGGGTATAAAGTGCATAGTACATTGTCCTTAAAAATCTGCTTGATTTTTTTTTTTTTTTTACCTATGCAGCAGGCCAAATAGATTAGTCTACCTGGAACAAGTAATCAGTTTTAACACTGTAGAGTCCAAAGTATTTTGAACATTGGTCAATGGAAAATAATTACATACAAAAAAATACCATGGAGCTAATTGAGTCCTATTGGAGATAGAGGGATAGATTTATTAAGCTCTGTGAAGTGATTTTATCACTTCCCCGAGCTTAATAAATCTGCCCCAGAGCACTATATAAATAAAATTATTGGAGTACTGCATCCAAAGCCAGGTGGCGCATTTCAAACAGTTTTAATGCCTTCCGTGTTAAGTTTTTTTCTCACCCATGTGTTGAGACCATTAGCACTTGTCACATTCTAACATCAATGTATTTTTTGAATGCGATAAGCACACAAATTATACCTTGTTCTTTAGTAAAAGGACTAATGATATTTTCTGAACAAGTTTCAATTCGGTATTTTTGTAGTTTCACGGCGCCACTTTTCAAGGTGCAGAACAAACAAATAGTATAGGACTCCTATACTATTTGTTTGTTCTGCACCTTGAAAAAGGGGTTAAGCAAAACCGAAACGTCGGTTTTTGTTTGCACCCATGTATAACACATAAAAATAAGTTTTGCTTATACGAGACTCTGAGTGCCGCTGATTACTACAAGAGATACCTATACCTACAAAAGGCATCGGAGCAATACAAACCCATGCTGGATGGAGTGCCGGTCCGCACCAGACTGATTATATATTTATATATATATTGTGCGAGCACTAGGAAATACCAAACCCGCGACCCAAATGTAAAATGTAAAAAGCAGCACCTCTGGTTGTCCCCTGTTAGTCGGGACCAAATGAAAACGATAGAGATAAGGAAGGTTCAGAGTGCGCTAAAGATGAACACACAATTTAAAATAACAATATTTAATAAAATAATGCCTCATAGGCTGTGTGACATGAATAATTACACAACAGCAGTATAAAATAATTATACAGAATTTTTATGGATCTTTCCAACGAAGTTTGCAGGCCCAACGCGTTTCTTCAGCAGAGTGACTTCATCAGGGGCATTGAATATAGCAAGATAATTTTGCACTTCTTGATAATGATAATTTCATACAGTTTGAAATAATGAGAACAGAATTCCCAGAAGGTGGATTGTGCAAGGAATGGATATATTGCTGATAGACAAATAATTAAATCAAATAATTCCTGGAACTGCCTGAAGGGTTCCTCCACTTTCAGAATTAGGATGAGGGTACTGTCACCCCGAAATCTGTATACCATCAACAAAAGAATTTAGCAAACAGGATGTGCATGCAGGAAGATCCCAGCACTGAGTGTGTGTGTGTGTGTGTGTATGTATGTATGTATGTATGTATGTATATATATATATATATATATATATATTATATATATAGAGGCGAATAGCTGGCACTTGCTTTCACTGGTTCTTGTAGGGGTGGTGCCTGAACGAATCAGGATACATACAGGCGAAAAACGGCACTCACCCACCTTCAATAAATCACGGAAGCTCAAATGTGCATTTGCAACGTTTCGGGTTCTTTTATTAAACCCGTCGTCAGGCAGTACAGAATATATATATATATATAGAATTCCAAGTCGACCGGCACTCGCTGATACTCCTTGGTAATGAGCCCCGGTGCCCGAATGATAATAGTAATGCAGGAATCCAAAGAAACAGCACTCAGGAGGCAATGGCAAAGAATAAGGTCTGTATTCAAAAAAAAAAAAAAAATATAGGTACTTGTTTCCTATCTGGGCGCCCACTAAGTTAATTGCGCACCATGCTATTCTCCGTAGAGAAATCTGATCGCATCGCATCGTACACATACACGATATTGAACGATGCGATGCGATCCGATTCGATTTCCCATAGGAAACAATGTTAAATGGCTCAATTTAGCCAAATTATCATAGGAACAATAGTAAATGGGCCAAAAACACCCCTGAACATTGAACTGTCCCCCCAAAAGTAGTTGACGCCACCCCGCCATCAACGTGAACCCGAAGCGTGGCGAGCGCAGCGAGCCCGCGAGGGGCGGCGGTACGCGTCCTCCGACCTTTTCATGCCCTACTATCCACTAGGGCGTGGAGTGAGAATAGAATAGTGTGGCGAGCGCAGCGAGCCACCGAGCCCGAAGCGTGGCGAGCGCAGCGAGCCCCGCGAGGGGACGCGGATACCTTCACAGGTAAACGCGTCCCTTTGCGGGCTTCCCAGGTGTCCGCGTCGCCATGGACACCTGGGAAGCCCGCGAGGGGACGCGTATAACTGTGAAGGTATCCGCGTCCCCTCGCGGGGCTCGCTGCGCTCGCCACGCTTCGGGCTCGGTGGCTCGCTGCGCTCGCCACACTATTCTATTCTCACTCCACGCCCTAGTGGATAGTAGGGCATGAAAAGGTCGGAGGACGCGTACCGCCGCCCCTCGCGGGCTCGCTGCGCTCGCCACGCTTCGGGTTCACGTTGATGGCGGGGTGGCGTCAACTACTTTTGGGGGGACATTTCAATGTTCAGGGGTGTTTTTGGCCCATTTACTATTGTTCCTATGATAATTTGGCTAAATTGAGCCATTTCACATTGTTTCCTATGGGAAATCGAATCGGATCGCATCGCATCGCATCGCATCGTTCAATATCGTGTATGTGTACGATGCGATGCGATCCGATTCCATTACGGTGCCGTACGTAGAAAACCTGGGCGCCCAGATAGGAAACAAGTACCAAAATATATATATATATATATATATATATAGTTCCAAGTATAGACCGCACTCGCACTAATAATTGAGATATCACGGGGTGCCAGATAAAGGAGATGCGTGTAAAACGTATGTCCAATTATAATCCAGGGTGTATCCACACCTATACAGGTGTAGAATATCCAGCACTCTCCAAAGTATGAGTCCCAAAGTATGAGCAGCTGCTCCGGTTACCCAGGGTTTTCCCCTTGACTCTTCGCTGAATTTGCTGTACCACTGAACCTAAAGCCTCTTGAGAAAGATCCCCTTGTGTGGGATCGAAACGTCGGGGCATGTTCTATAAAACACTTGTGACCTTATCTACCTGACACCGTGTGCAAATTGAATAAACTTCAGTTATTTGGATTTTACCAAGCCTGTTTGGGACTCATACTTTGGAGAGTGCTGGATATTCTACACCTGTATAGGTGTGGATACACCCTGGATTATATATATATATATATATATATATATATATATATATATATATATATATATATATATATATATATATATATATATATATATATATATATAGGAAAGAAAATACCCAGCGCAAAAAAGTCCACAGTCTCGTTATAGGGTAGGTCCAATGTCCCATATAATGTGTGCAGCTTCACTAGCAGGATCCAACCACGAATCCAAACAGAAGTATGCTTGCAAAGAAGAGAAGAAATGAAGCGCACAAATCAGCAATAAATTTATAAATATTTACTTATATATATGCTGACATACATTGGGTTAAAATCTGAAAGCTTGCCGTATTACCTGTTTACCTGTTCCCGACGTGGTGACGTCCTGGTCTGGTCCGTGTTGTATCCTGGAAGCTCCCAGCTGACTGCCCGACTCTGATGCGCTCCGCCTGCAATTGATCACTGCCTGCGGCTTCTCCTTCGGCGCTTGGTCCGGCTGTTTGGCCCTGCTTATACGGCAAGCTTTCAGATTTGAACCCAATGTATGTCAGCATATATATAAGTAAATATTTATAAATTTATTGCTGATTTGTGCGCTTCATTTCTTCTCTTCTTTGCATATATATATATATATATATATATATATATATATAACTTTTTTTTTTCTTGGAGGCCGGCACGACGGTTCCCGCTGCCGTGTTGCCTTCCCAGAACGTAATGTACAATGGAGGAGAAAAAAGGGCGGCACTCACGGGTTTAAGGTGTAAAATCTTTAGTGAAGAATGTCACATAGACCGACATTTCGAGGCTACTGGGCCTCTTTTTCAAGGTGTAAACAAAGCAAACTGTGAATACAAAGTGACTTAAATAGGATACAAACAGGTGCTTACCCTAGACCAGGCATGTCCAACGTTGGCCCTCCAGATGTTTTGAAACTACACATCCCAGCATGCTTTGCAATAGTTTTAGCATTCTCTAATAGCAAAACTGTGGCAAAGCATGCTGGGATGTGTAGTTTCAAAACATCTGGAGGGCCAACGTTGGACATGTCTGCCCTAGACTCAGGTGTCCCGGCATCTCGCTCCCGCGCGCTTCCTCCAGAGGACGCGTCCGGGTTTACCCCGAGCATTTTTTCTCCTCCATTATATATGTATAATGTCTAGTGTCTGTGACTCTCCGAGACATTGCCATCTGTTGGCAGAGAGTGAAACTACATCTTTCTCACATGCAAAAACACAAGGTAGCAGACTAGGGCCCTTATTCTGATCTAAGCGGTAACGGCCGCTTGCGGCCGTTCCGCCGATGTTTTCGCTCTGCGCATGTGCAGAGGGCACTCTGCGCATGTGCAGGCGAAATCGCCGCACAATTTTTTTTACCGCCGCAAAGGGGGTGGATAGGGGCGTGAGGGGCTACTTAGCCTCATTTCCCTATGCATACGCCCCGCGTTTCATGGGCGTTCCCATGCAAACGCGGGGCGTACGCGTGGTAATGAGGCTGTGACGCATGTGTTGGGGGCGGGCATCTGACATCGCCGGATGTCAGCTGCCCGCCCCCATACATGCTTTCACACGGACAAGTGTCCGTGAGGTCTATGGGTGCGGGAGCTGGTGGAGTGTGCGGCCCTGCCTTCGATGGTCGGCGACCATCGAATGCAGGGGGCTGCTCCAAGATGGTGGAGGCGTATCCCCCGCCATTTTCATGCGGACCACCACATGTCCGCGCACGGACGGCCGTGGCGATCCGTATGGAAGGCGGGGATTCGCCTGCACGGTCGGAGCCGCATATGCGGCTCCGGCCGCACCAAGCAGAATAAGGGCCTAGCTTTTGCTTCCAGCGGGCTTACTAGTGTGTGTGTGTGTGTGTGTGTGTGTGTGTGTGTGTGTGTGTGTGTGTGTATATATATATATATATATATATATATATATATATATATATATATATATATATATATATATATATATATAGACAAATCATTACAAAGATGGCTTATTTACTTTATGTGACTAAATTCACACTCTTGCTTGTGCTTCTGCTTTTAACAGAGAAAGTCCAAGCAGAAATTGATGCAGTTATAGGACGTGACAGGCCTCCATCACTAACCGATAAGATTCAAATGCCATTCACCGAGGCCACCATTATGGAAGTGCAGAGAATGACGGTGGTTGTTCCTCTCTCAGTACCACACATGGTTTCTGAAAATACAGGTAAACAAAATCTACAATGAAAGGTTTTTACAGTGTTATAATCAGCACTATGCATTCTCAGGGCCGCATTAACAATGGGCCTGATGGAGCTACAATTCCAAGCCCGCTCTCCATTTTGTAGATGAGGACTGGGGCTTTTCAACAAGCCCAGCCCTGCATCGCTAGCCCCCCGGGAACTGGAGATACTGCCGGGTAAAGCTGGAACGTTTTCCCCATAGGATAACATGGGACCCTCTAATTTCAACCCTCACCCAGTTCTGATGGCTGCCTGTTCCCCCCCCCCCCCCCCCTGGCATTACAGTAGATCTCATTCAAACCGAAATTGCTGGGCCTTTAATCTGATACCAGGCTGGTCCATATGGGTAAATTGGTTCTGGAGATATTGTGGGTAAACCGATTTTTTTATTTCTGAAATGTAATTTCATGGCTGTTCATGTTTTTTAAAGGCAGATTTCTCTGGAACCAAATGGCCCAGTTTCATTGGACCAAACTCATTTGAAGCCCACTTAAAAGTTAGTCAAAACTATACTAATCTAATGTAAATGGGTCAATTGGTTCCAAAGATATAGCGGGATAAACAATATAGCCGTTTAAAGGGGGGGTGATTTTCTCTCCCTTTCACGCCAGAAAATGCAGGGACTCAGGGGCGGATCCAGGATAAAATGACAGGGGGGGCACCATGATAAAAAAGGGTTTGGGTGGGGGAGGGGCGGTGTTAGTGGTGCCAGTGTACATGCTAAGAGAGCTGCAGGAGAGGGTGGGAATGGAATTAAAAATAGGCCCTGGCATTTAAAGTACGCAGGCCCACCATGGCGACAAAAGTGAAGGATGTAGTTGTGCGCGCGCCAAAGGCGCGCTCCAGAAAAGGGTGTGTGGCCACTCAACAGGGGGCGTGTCAACACCATATACAACTTCTACACATTATGCAACAAAATACTAGACCCCATTATACTTGCCCCTTACACATGATGCCAAATGGAATGGGCCAAAATTTACATAATGCCACATGGATTGAGCCAGAATTCAAATAATGCCACATGGATTGTGTCAAAATTCACATAATGCCACACGGATTGAGCCAAATGCATAAAATGCCATATGGATTGAGCCAAAATTCACATAATGCCACATGGATTGAGCCAAAATTCACATAATGCCACACGGATTGAGCCAAAATTTACATAATGCTACACGGATTGGGAAAAAATTCACATAATGCCACATGGATTGAGCCAAAATTCACATAATGCCACACGGATTGAGACAAAATTCACATAATGCCACATGGATTGAGCCAGAATTCACATAATGCCACACAGATTAAGCCAAAATTCACAATACACTTCATAAACAGGGACATTGTCCACCAAAGGCGCGCATTAAACATTTACACCATAATGTCCATTACACGTTAAGTTACACGCCATTATGTCCATTATGTGTTATGCCAAACACCATAATGCCTATTAAAAATTATGCTACATAAGTGCGGCTTCTCTACATGCTCATTGCCAAGGGTCCCATGCTCATTGCCAGAGGTTCCATGCTCGTTGCCATGTGGGATTACATGCTCATTGCCAAGAGGGAATACATGCTCATGGTAAATGGGGGACAGCCGCCGCCAGGCAGAAGTGATAGCCACTGACAGTGGCTCACACACACGTGCGTCCCCGTCAGCATGGCGCAGTACGATGGCGGGGAGCGGTTTTTCCTGCCCGTCTCCATTTCAGAGAGACGGGCAGGGAGTGGGGGCTTCGGGGAGGTGCAAGGGACCGGCGGCGGAGGGCTCTGACGGAACGGGGCGCATAAGCATCCCACCCCCTTCCATCGGAGGGCGATTCTATCGCCAGGAGCAGCTCCGATGGGAGCCTGTACAGAGGTTAAATAATATGCACTGCATTATTGTGAATGCATTTAACTACCTAGGAAAACAAACAGGCTGCGCTAGTCCTTAATATAGCACTTCTTTTAAATCAAGTACGGTGCAGCTCTCCTCCGAAGTGACCGATTCCACGGTCCCAAGGTACATGTGAAGAAACAGGAGACTGGCGCACAATGAGCGATACAATTCAGTTCACTTTTATAAAATATAGCAGCTCACGTACATATAGGTTTACAGGTAACAGCTTGCCAGCATATCATAGCAAAGAGCGGGTGGTCATCTCTCACAAAAACACCGTTCTGCTTCTACCAAGTTAGGTATTTAAGAAGCAGACCTAGCAGTGATAGATACACCCCCTGACGAAGTCCAACAAGCGACGAAACCGTTTGGGCGTGTTTCTGCTGTGACGCATTGGTGGAGCCGGGAAATCTGACCGACGGGACGCTGGGAGCTCTGCGGCTACGGTGTTTTTGTGAGAGATGACCACCCGCTCTTTGCTATGATATGCTGGCAAGCTGTTACCTGTAAACCTGTATGTACGTGAGCTGCTATATTTGATAAAAGTGAACTGAATTTTATCGCTTATTGTGCGCCTGTCTCCTGTTTCTTCGCATTTAACTACCTATTTATTTCCAAACTCATTACTTGCCGTAATTTATGGAAACATAAGGGTAAAGTTACTAAGTTGGGGGTTCATAGCTGTGAGTTCTATTGAAGATGGGATGTTGCTCGGAGCAACCAATCAGATTGTATCTATTATCTTCTGGAAGGTGTTATATAAATAAGAAGATTCAGATTGTTGCTATGATAGTTCTCAAAATGATCGGTATTAGACAAGAGTTGAAAGCACAACTGTTGCTGCAACATTTAAGGCCTTTTACATTTGGGGGGTTATTCTAGTTCACTCTTTCTGACAAAATCCTTCTTAGATGGACAAAACCATGTGCACTGCAGGGGGGCAGATGTTACTTGTGCAGAGATAATTAGATTTGGGTGAGTTATTTTGTTTCTGTGCAGTGTAAATACTGGCTGCTTTATTTTTACACTGCAATATAGATCTCACTTTGAAGTAAAACCCCACCCAAATCTAATTCTCTCTGCACAAGTAACATCTGCCCCACCTGCAGTGCACATGGTTTTGTCCATCTAAGAAGGATTTTGTCAGAAAGAGTAAACTAGAATAAGGCCCATGGTTTCAACACATCTGCCCGAGTAAACCAGTGATAAGTGTCAAATCATATTACATTTGATTCCGATCTGCTGATAGTCAGTGCTGCAACACTGCATGATACAATGGGGGAAATTTACTAAGATGTGTATTCTACTTCACATGTGATGTTGCTATGGGCAACCAATCAGATCCTGTCTACTATCTTCTAGAGGGTGCTGAATAAATAAGAAGTAGATTCTGATTGGTTGCCCATAGCAACATCACTTGGGAAGTAGAATACACATCTTAGTAAATTTCCCCCAATGTATCATATGTGATTCAGCCGCTGGGGAGCTGAGCCATTTGAAGAGGTATCGCATGCGAGGCTCTCTTCTGACACCTTGCAGGAGACTTTTGAGTGTAAAGGGCCGTACACACGCATCGACTTCGAATCGATTTCGATTCGATGTAGATCCGATTTCGATTCCCCCCCTCCACCACCTTTCGATTTTTCCTTCGATGTGAAATTCGATTTGCACTTGTGCAATCGATTCGATTTCGTTCTACTTTCTATATCCCTTCGATCTGCAACCTTCTTTAAAAAAAGTGAGAAACCAAAATGGTAGGCAGGGGAGTGGCTGCATGACTCATATCTAATGCTCAATCGAAATCGAATCGAATTCCAATCGAAAACAACAAAAACACATTCGATTTACTAGATCCCTTTCGAGATTTCCTTGGCTGCATAGAGGATTTTTTTGTTCGATTTGGCGAAAACGGGAGCGCGCATCGAATCGAATTTAGATCGAAAGGAACAACAAACCGAAACGATTTCTTACAGGATTCTATCTGATTTTGCTCCTATAAGCAAAATCGAATCGAAAATGGCCAAAAATCCAAACGTGTGTACGGCCCTTAAGTGCAATTTTGTTTTAGATCTGCTTTGGATGCTTGACATTGAAATCACACTGAATTAAGCAGCAGACCTAGCTTTTTTTTACATATATTTGTCCATCCCAGCCATGCCCTAATTTACATAGTAAACCAGATTTTATTTTAGTATTTCCATTTGATCACTTTTTACCGATTTTACATCTGAGACATCACATATTTTTAATTGTGTATAACACTGGCATCCTTGTGAGTCAACCAGAATCCGCCCTGCGAATGGTGGTACAGCCACCCTCCCCCTTCATAGGCCGGGTTTGTTCGCCTGGCATGAGAATGGATGTTTTATAGATTGTAAGCTTGCAGCAGGGCTCTCCTACCTCCAAGTCTGTCTGTTGTTACCCAGTTTGTTTTATCACTGTCTAGTATTGTAAAGCGCAACGGAATCTGCTGCGCTATATAAGAAACAGAATAAATAAATAAAATGTTTTACATAAACATGCAGATGCCAGGGGGAACCTGCCACATCTTTTGATGGTTGCTGACCTTCGAAAGATGCGGTGCGTGCACGCATATCAAAAGTCACTCAAATATGCGTGCAGATTCAGGAGGAAATGGGTGGGCAGCTGACACCGGTGATGTCAGCTGCCCGGCGCACATGTCACTGGGTGATTACCATGGAAACGCTTAGCATTTTAATGGGAACGCCTATGAATCGCTGGGAGTTCCCATGGGCGGGTACCCTGGTCTGCCACCCACTGCCCGTAATGTTGGGTGCTTGCACCCAGTGAACAGTCTGTTCGCCATGGCAGCACACACCCGGCGTATGTACATGCACAGAAATGCGGCTGTGCATACGCCAAACATCGGTCCCCATGCGAACGAACGGCCGCTAAGAATGGGCCTCAATAAGGTCCATAATCCATCCATTATAAACAATTAACTCTTTTTATTGTAAGTTATGTATAATATTTTTTTTTTCTTTGTCCCTTTTAGTGTTCCAGGGATATACCATCCCTAAGGATAGTGTGGTCTTAGCCAATCTCTGGGCAGTACATCGAGATCCAAAGGTGTGGGAGAAGCCAAATGATTTCAACCCCGGCAGATTTTTAGATGAACACGGACAGATCCTTAAAAAAGAAGCATTTATTCCGTTTGGAATCGGTAAAGGCAGCTGATATTCTTTAAGATTTATATAACCTGTGTTTACGCCATACAGCAATAGGAAGGTTTTGCATAAAAGATTATTCCCATTCCAGTTCTTAGTACAAACCCTTGTTAAATATTGAAATTTGAGGCTCTTAACTTGGATACATTGGGAAGATGCAGAGATGGTCGCAAAATTAGTATGTCAATTACTCCAAAACCATCCCCAAAATGTTGTGGATTTGTACTGCCATTTATAGGGGATACATACTGATGATGCCGACGTTCAGAATACCAACACAAGGCATCAGTAAGGAGAAAATCCCAACAGGGGCCAGGTAAGTATAGTAACCTTCCCCCTGCCATCCCTTAACCCCTATCCTGCAGCCTGACCCTAACCCCCCCCCCCCCACTAGTGCTTAACCCCAATACCCCACTGCCTAAACCTAACTGCTCTACCCGCAACCTAACCCTCTCTTCTACGTGCCTAACCCGAATCCCTGTACTGTAACATAACCCTAAACTATTACGCCACTCGACGCAGCCTAACTCTAAGTCCCATAATAGTACCTAAATCCATAGGCTATGGGGAGTGAGAGTAAGGGTTAGGCACTGGGAGGGGGGGGGGGGGGCAGGGGGGAGGTAAATATACTTACTAGAGCCCTGACAGAATTCCCTTAATCAGGATTTTGGCATCTGTATTTTAACCGACAGCATCCCAACTGCTGATCATCCATATGTATCCATTATATAATTCATGTGCTAAAAAAGAGAAAAAGTTAAAATAGCAGATACACAAAACAATAGCAGTTTGTAAAAGGTTGTTTATTACTGAAGATATATATATTTCTTAAAATGTCTTTCCCTTTGATGAGGTTTGTGATTGGTTCATAGCTCAGTGCTTCTCAAATCTAATCCGCAGGACACACTAGAGGGGCATAAACACGGGTCGATTTAAGCCCTATTTCTAAGGGATCTGACTAGGGGAGGAATGCACAAAGATTCGCCACCCCTCTCCACCCCACATTGCCGCTACCGCATAGATAATTATCGCATATGCACTAACATAGGCGAATCTAGAATTATGGTAATGGGTGGTCCCAGATCTAGACATAACAGCAGGGGGACCTTTGCGTGGCGGAGCCGCGCAGCAAAAAGGGGGTGTGGTCTAATGGGAAGGAGGCGTGGCATCACAAAAAAGGGTGTGGTATTACACTTTAAACCATACACAGTAATGCCCATTACACATTTTTAGCAAACTCCGTAATACCCATTACACATAAAGCCACACACCATAATGCCAATTACACATAAGGCCACACACCATAATGCCCATTACACATTGTGCCACACATCATGATGCCCATTACATACTACTACTTACCTACGTGCTCATTGCTAGGGGGTTCTTGCTTGATGGCACCATAGTACCCATTACACATGATGCCGCACACCATAGTACCCATTACATATGATGCTGCACACCATAGTACCAATTACACATGATGCCGCACACCATAGTACCCATTACACATGATGCCGCGCACCATAGTACCCATTACACATGATGCCGCACACCATAGTACCCATTACACATGATGCCGCACACCATAGTACCCATTACACATGATGCCGCACACCATAGTACCCATTACACATAATGCTGTACACCATAGTACCCATTACACATGATGCCGTGCACCATAGTACCCATTACACATGATGCTGCACACATAATGCCCCTTACACATGATGCTGCACACATAATGCCCCTTACACATGATGCTGCACACATAATGCCCCTTACACATGATGCTGCACACCGTAATGCCCCTTACACATTAAGCCACACATTATGCATAATACCCCACATACCGCCACTTGTAGCGTCCCTTAAGCAATGCCCCCAAAAGTGACACTTACTGCTGCTGCAGGGAGAGATGGAGAGCGGTGCAGCTGCTTCTATGGGGAGAGGAGCAGAGCGCAGAGCAGAGGACGCTCCCACTCCCCTCCTGGTGTCCCCTCTAGCCGAGTGGACATTTGAAAAATTGTGCACGCTGTTGTTGTGCGTGACGTCGGGGGAACATGCTGGGCGCCGGCACCACATGATTAAAGGGGGGGCGGGCTGAGGTGAAAGCGGGGAGAAGAATTGGAGTGGAAGCTGCAGGGGTGACAGTCATTGACAGCTGGGCAGAGAGCAGGGGGCTGCCCGGCTGTATTCAGAGCACTGCAGGTCACGGCTGTTTGAAATAATACCCCATTCACAACAGAAAATGCAGGGATTTACCCGGGAATATGGTCCCAGGATCATGCAGGGACATTTCGAGGCTGACCCCTTATACACCAGCCTAGTCACTGCATTTTCTGGTGTGGGGGGGAGAGACAACCACTCCCCTCTCCCTACCACCCTTTAACCAACCAGCTATATCTTTGGAACCAACTGACCCATTTACATGAGACCAGTATCATATTGAAGAACTTTTGGGTTGGCTTCAAATGATTTTGGTCTCGTGAAACTGGGCTGTTTCGTTTCAGAGAAATCTGCCCTCAAAGAACATAAACAGTCATGAAATTACATTTAAGAAATGAAAAAAAAAAAAAAAAACGGTTTAACCTCAATATCCCTGGAACCAATTAACCCATATGGATCCAGCCTGGTATCAGATTGAAGGCCCAGTGATTTGGGTTTGACTGAGATCAACCTTGAGCTTCTGTGATGGCGAAGGGGGAACTGGCAGCCGTTGAACTGGGTGGGGGTCGGAATTAGCGGGTCCCATGTTATCCTATAGGGAAAACGTTCCAGGTTTGCCTGGCAGTATCTCCAGTTCCCAGGGGGCTAGAGACACGGGGCTGGGCTCGTTGGAAAGCCCCATCCCTCAGCTACAAAATGGGCTAATGGGTGGTCCTGTGCACCCCCGGACCACCCCCTAGATTCGCCTATGTGCACTAACATGTGCGATAATTATTGCAAAGAACAGCTGTTGCATTAAGAGCTGCCCTTTGTGTTGCAGCAGAAAAGGAAAGGGGAGCAGAAAAGTCGGCAACTATGGTTCACAGGTGATTTCTATTACTTTGCTTGTGATTCTGTGAGGAGATCTAGAAATTATGAACTGTTTGTGTGTCCTAAAGACTGGATTTTAGAAGACTGTAGCTTTTTCAACATTGGAGAATAACAGAATGCAGTTGGTTACTGCAGCTGAAGCATAACCCTAAATAACTGTATATTTTTCTTGTTCCTGTAACCAGGTCGCCGTGTCTGCATGGGGGAACAGCTGGCCAAGATGGAACTCTTCCTGCTGTTTGTTAATATGCTACAAACTTTCCGTTTTTCATTTGCTGATGAAACTTTCCAGCCAATGTTGGAGGGACGGTTCGGCCTGACTCTTGCTCCGTACCCATTTGATATCAAGATTGTGCAAAGATAATTATTCTCTGAAGTCATGAAAATTCAACATATCTTGCACAATTCTGTATATGGCTGTCCTAAAGAAGTGCTGAATTAGGCTAAATTGTAATTGGTTGTGAAAGGTGTTTATGGGTTGGGCTAGAATGAAAGAAATAATATGTGACAGCCAATGAAAGTAATGAAAAAGCTCACTGCTTTGTCAGGGTATTTGTAGTCCTTCATTTTTTTTATGGAGTAAAATGTGATTGTTGTCCTAGTCTAGTACCCTTCCCTTTAAAAGTATTCTTTTAAGTTGGAAATAATTGTTGTGTAAAACCAAAATACTGATTCAGAATAAAAAATATTGCTAATCCCAGTGCGCATTAAAACCCCTGCTGTGACAGAGACGTGATCATTTGAAAAGGGGAGGTGACCTCTTTGAAAGGGGGTGTGGCCTTGAGGGGACAATGTTTTTTGTCACTCCGGGGCTTGTCCAGCATCCCAAAATATGCTAGCTGCCCCATAGACAGGGCTGCCTGTAGCACCGGCTCTTTATCTGTGACAGGAGCCAAGTGCTGCAGGAGAATATCACTCTGCAGCACTTGGCTCTTGTCACTGCAGAAGAGCCGAAACTTTGGTTGCACCCAAGTGTGGGCCACATCTCCCACATGCGTCTAGTGATAGCAGAGCTTATCCTGATGATGACTACATAGATTGGGTTACTGGAAAACTGCCCCTTTTCTTGATTTGACCATTTAGATACATGCAAAATTTCTAAAGAAAGAAACTTGTGGTCAACACTTTTGCTTCCTAAAAAAGGTGCAGATTCATTTAAAAAATGCATTAAAATTGTTGGGACATTACTAGAATTTCTACAGAAATCTCAGTCACTAGGAGATGCGAGTTTGAGCATCAGCCTCGTAGACTTGATGTGCAGAAAGGCACAGTGAGGATTGGCTCATTCAGTCTCCGAAAACTGTATTTTATCTTTGTGGCTCATTTTTCATATTTCAATATTGGTGTTTAATGGCCCTTTCAAACAAGAATTTAAAGGTAAAATTGTGTTTGAAAAAGGGAAACTAAGTAAAAAGTAACATAACAAAATATTATTTAGACACCAAACTGGTTAACCAGTGCACTAACTAGAATATATACTGTACCTTGAAAATAGATTCCCTACTAAAATACACATTGTACATCTTTTTCAAAACACAATTTACATGTCTGTAACAATCATGTTATTATTTGAAGTATTGATGATGCAGAATTTAGAGTTAGCAGAAAATCATGATTATTCTAAGATCTAGTGTACTTTTGGCCCAAAATGCAGTATTTTGTTTGCATTTTTTTATATACTGCAGATGTGGCGGGCATTATGTAACATTTAGAAGACTCTTTAAATTATGAAGTGTCAATATGCTATGTTACTAAGGGTCAGATATGAAATGCAAAAGCACTTCACGGATGCCGGTCCAAAATGGTATTCGTTTGTGAAGATGCAAAGGCTTCCCACACCTGTAGTACTGACTTGCGCATATTGGACAAATTCTTCTTTTCTTCTTTTAAATTGAGATAGCATTATTTTTTTCTCTTCCCAATATCCTTGTATGTCCTCTTCTGTGATTTTGTGCTGGCTATATACAGTACTTTGCAAAATCTTATTTCTTATTATTATTCCTAGAAGAATTTTTGTTGTTTTGTATAATTAAGGAAATAAAAGGGTTCCATTTAAACCAAGCAGAGGATCTGGTTTTAAGACTTTTACCTGAAACTAGTGTTCTTTGGGCCTCTGTTATGTATGCCAAAGTAATAATGGGCCTGATTCAGCTTGGTCATTCTGCCCTATAGGGGGGGATACTGTGCAGAGATATCTAGATTTGGATTGGTTATATTTTTCTGTGCATGGTAAATACTTCAATTTATACGCCTTTTCCACTGCCGAAAAAACACTGGTAATTGTCAGGTTATGGAAACGTCCATAAGGTAAAAATCCTGGGTCTAGTGACCTGGGATTTATTTTCCATGTAACGAGCAGGTAAAGTAGAAACCACTCTTACCTGGAATTTTATATACGGGTAATCCCTGGCTTGGTCCTTTCAGGGTGCTAAAAGGCACAGGTTTTGCGGTGCTTTCCAGGGTTTTACAGGGTTCAGTAAAAATGGAGGCAACCTGGGACTAGGGTGCAGTGGAAACAGGGTCTAAGAGGGGTACAACTTTGCCGGGAGACAATCCCAGTTCAGACTGGGTGGAAAAGGGGTATTAGATTTCTGATTGAGAACACTCCACTCAAATCTAAATCTCTACACATGATACATCTGCCCCACCTGCAGTGCAGCATGGTTTGGCCCAGTTGTATGTTTTTTTTCCTATCCAATCTGTACCATAATGAGCCTGTATTAAACTGCCAGACAATTTTTTGTGGTAACTGTATATTTTATTGTACTTCAATTCAAATGTCAAAACTCAAATATTCAGCATGCAAAATGAAAAGAAATAATAGAATAAAATATTGTAAATGAATAAGTGCTAACCATATACCAATCATTAAAAGACACAAATGTTAAGCTTTGCTTGAATAAAGGATATTTGTGTTGGATGCCTATGAACCTAATAGCTGTTAAAGGTATTGTTTTTAGCTACATTTTGTTGCTATTACTAAAAAATTGATCATACAACTAATAACTTGTACTGCCTTAAAACTCATATTGTTAAATAGATACTGCCATCCTAACAACTTTTCTAAAACATCACTTACAGCTGGAAGATTCTTGTCCTTATTGGATGAAAACATTATTCCCAAGTGTACCTTGTTAGATGCTAGTATTGGCATCATTTGGCTTTATCACTGTATGCACATAGCAATGCAATAAACTGACCAAAATATGTCTACTTGTTTATCATTGTCGTCTTCCACTATGTTGACGTTGATGTCTGCAATTTCTTTCTGCGTCCTGCAGTGCATATTAGGCCTGATTCAGATATGGCTGCAGTTTCAAGTGTGAGTTATTTTATTTTTGTTTTTTGGGGGGGGCTTCACAACTGCTTATTTACAGTATGAAAGTGAAGCTGACATCCAGAAATGAAGACTCCCACTGGAACGCTTGCAACCTCATTAGCAATTGGGTACACATTCACACAGAGCCGGCCCTGACCAATTTGATGCCCTAGACAATATTTTACCTGGTGCCCCTAGCACCGCCGCTAATTCTGCCACTGAAATGGAGGACCTGGGATTAAATGGAGGACCTGGGATTAGGGGAAAATATCTGTAGATGGTAGGGAACTGGCTGTGTAATAGAGAACAAAGAGTGGTGGTGAACAGTGCCGTTTCAAATATGACACCAGTACTAAGTGGAGTGCCCCAGGGTTCGGTTCTAGGGCCCATTTTATTTAACATTTTTATTAACGATATTGGAATGGGGTTACTCAGCAATGTATCCATCTTTGCAGATGATACAAAACTGAGCAGAGTTATTAAATCATCAGAAGATGTCACCACGCTTCAAAATGATCTTGACAATCTAGATGACTGGGCAAAAAAATGGAAGATGAGGTTCAATGTGGACAAATGCAAGGTCATGCACCTTGGGAGACATAACCAGTGTGCTAGTTATAACCTAAGCGGGGATGAATTGGGTAAATCGGTACTCGAAAAGGATCTAGGAGTCCAAATAGACAACAAACTAGGGTGTAGTGCTCAATGTAATATAGCAACAAAAAAGGGCAACAAAACTCTAGCATGTATTAAAAGGGGCATGGAAACTAGTTACTCAAAAGTAATTATGCCTCTGTACAAATCATTGGTTAGACTGCACCTCGAATACGGAGTACAATTCTGGGCCCACACTATAAAAAGGACATCATAGAATTAGAAAAAATCCAAAGAAGAGCAACAAAGCTTGTTAGGAGAATGGAGAATTTAAGCTACGAGGAAAGATTAAGCAATCTGGGACTATTTACACTAGAGAAGAGATGTTTTAGGGGGGACATGCTCAATATGTATAAATACATTAGGGGCCAATATAAGGAACTGTCAAACACCCTTTTTCTGCTAGACCGGAATCTACGACGCGAGGGCACGAGTTTAGATTAGAAAAAAAAAGATTTTGTTCATCTAGAAGAAAAAATTTCGGTACTTGTGTAATATCTGGGCGCCCGATTTTTTTTCATTGTATTGCATCGCATCGCACTACTTAAGGCATGCAATGCAATGTGATTTTTCATTGTAAAGACCAGATTATTAATTGTATAGTCAACCATGGGTGATTTCATACCCCCACTATCCAACTACACATGGAGTTCATTTTATATAGTGTGGCGAGCGCAGCGAGCCACCGAATACATGTAAAATTATCCGCCTCCCCTCGCCACGCTTCGGGCTCGCCACACTATATATAATCAACTCCATGCGTAGTTGGATAGTGGGGGTATGAAATAACCCATGGCTGACTATACAACTAAAAATCGGGTCTTTACAATGAAAAATCACATTGCATTGCATCGCATTGCATGCCTTAAGTAGTGGCATGCAATGAAAAAATCGGGCGCCCAGATAATACACAAGTACCAAAATTTCTTTACAGTCAGAACAGTCAAACTTTGGAACTCTCTTTCTGAAGAAG
Organism: Crinia signifera; assembly: GCF_055691185.1. Classification (NCBI taxonomy): domain Eukaryota; kingdom Metazoa; phylum Chordata; class Amphibia; order Anura; family Myobatrachidae; genus Crinia; species Crinia signifera. Next base: position 180,063,723 of record NC_139217.1, on the reverse strand, counting down.
TGGTGTCGGCAGACACTATAAATACGTGTAAAATAAAGTTGGATAAACATTTATTGATTAAAAACATCAACGGGTATGAATAAGTAACATAATCTGTCTTTAAAATATCAAAACATACTATACAACAAGGGATAAACTATTATAAACATACAATGAACTAGATCAGTGGTTCCCAACCTGTGGTACGCGTACCCCTGGGGGTACGCGTCCACCCGCTCAGGGGTACACGGCGGCCTGGCCTGTAGTGGCGGCCGCGGAAGTCAGACAGGTTGCTGGAGGGGAGGAGAGTGTGTGGCACCCCAACCTCGGTGCCCAAGGGGTTAAAAATTGGACGCAGCAGAGGGCGCGAAAAGGAGCCCCCGGGCTGAGTGACAGCCAAAGGGGGACCAATAGGAGCAGAGGGCAGGTGTCAGCGGGGGGTGAGAGGTCCCGGAAGCGGTGGTGAGCGGGTCTGATCGGGAGACAGAGAGGAGGACGGAGAAGCGTGTGGGCTGACGCGTGAGGAGAGGAGCGAGCCAGTTCGTGCAGCCGTGGAAAGAGTGCCGGAGCCGGGGGAGACGGCGGAGGGGCAGGGAGTGAGGTGCCACTCCAGTGCCGCCCCGATTAGAGAGCGTATCCAGCAGCCGGTAGACCGGAGGGGCGATTGAGTGCGGTAACGCTGCTGCGCCCGCACTAGTGCGCCCCCCGGCAGAAAAGGAGACGGAGCGCAGGAGGCCGGCACCTAACAGCCAGCCATGCGGACATCAAAGGACAGAGTAGCGACGGGCAGGAGCCTGCAACTCGTTCCCGGCTACAGGTATTTGCGCTTCCCGCCACCCCAGGCAGACAGCAGATGCACCTACACATGCCCTCCCCATACCACAGAGGGATCACCAACCCCTCTCCTCTGAGGGTTAAGTCACCAGTACCAAACTCCAGTCCAGTGCTCCTGTAGTGCCCAGAGAGTGTATACCCCACTCAGGGGGGGAACTCTTGCATGACACCGGAGACCAGGGACATTTAGTAGGAGCTCAGGAGAGATTACCAGGTCCGGCATTTGTAGGGCATTGCTGGCACTGTGGGGCATACTTGTTACTGGCACTGTGGGGCATTGCTGGCACTGTGGGGCATACTTGTTACTGGCACTGTGGGGCATTGCTGGCACTGTGGGGCATACTTGTTGCTTGCACTGTGGGGCATTTCTGGCACTATGGGGCATACTTGTTGCTGGCACTATGGGGCATTGCTGGCACTGTGGGGCATACTTGTTGCTGGCACTATGGGGGCATACTTGTTGTTGGCACTGTAGGGGCATTGTTAGCACTGTGGGCGCATACCCAGTACCATGGGGTCATACCTGGCACCGTGGTGGCATTCCCGTTTCTGGCACTGTGGGGGCATACCTGGCACCATTGGAGCATATGTGTATCTGGCACTATTGGAAGGCTAACGTGATCCGTTGGAATGTCTGTTACTTTAATAATAGAGATTTGACAGTGTTCTTTTATTTTATATGCTGTCCGCAGAATGGGCTGAGCTTATATTGTGGTCAAGTGGTTGCACTTTTTTTTCTTCTCGTCATTGCCAGTATGACTTGCACCGGTTAAGCCACACCCTTCAAATGAGGCCACACCCCTTTTAGACCACGCCCCCTAAAAATTTCATGAGGGGGTACTCATAAATGAAAAGCCTAATCAAGGGGTACGGGAGACAAAAAAGGTGGGAACCACTGAACTAGATGGACGCAAGTCTTTATTCAGCCTCACCTACTATGTAACTATGTATGTAACTATGATCCAGAACCTCTCTCCCAGCACAGCACCCAGCAGCACAGATCACAGCAGCAGCCAGCAACACCCATCTCCTCTGACCCATAGCAATCCTCATTTCCATACCCTATGCTAGCAAGAGCATTGGTGCCCCCATAATTGAAATGGGGAACTTGCTCCCAGGCCATGTGTCTGCCCCGGCAGCTCCCTCATTCTGTGACTGTAGGGGGGTGGGTGTGGGAGTCTGGATGGCGCTGTTGCTGCACGGAGACAGTGTCATGGTCTTCATAAAGGCCCATGGGAGGAGGAGCTGCTACCACTGGTCATGCGCAGCAGTCGTCCTACTGCTGCCATTTTTCATGCTCCCAGCTGCCCTCACTTACTGTTCTCAGAGTCCAGCTAGCCGGCTCCCACTGCTACCAGCTCCCATCTGAGCTGAGAGGTCTGATCAAAGTAGCCAGCCCAAAGCAGGACCTCTGCTGGAAGTGGAATAACTAGCAAGTAGTGGGCTCCCACAAAAAATGACCCCGTCTTGCTAGAGGAGTTCATGTGCCCAATCCACATGCTTCCTTCCATGTGCCCCAAATGCCCCTCTCAGCAGCAATATATTCCCCAATACACATAAAATCACTGTACTATGGGCCATATTCAGACCTGCATGCAGGGCTGAGAGTGCCCCAAAAAAGGTAGGCATTCCCCGGCTGTTGGGAGGGAAGGCCTCCCGACAGTCAACACAGTGCTCAGTAAGTCTAGACTTACTCAGCTCCTGCGAACAGGGGGGAATCCATTAGATGGTGAGTGATTATGAATGCATTTTCCCCTGTGTGCACGGCTATGAACGCAATGCACATGGGCTGGATTTCACTCCTGCAGGGTGGCATGGGTCAGCTTGTACCTGATTGCTGGGCTCCAAGTGTTCGGAGCTCAGCAATCAGGTCTGAATCGGGTCCTATATCACTCCTATACAGGGGGGGACTACAGTCCCGGGCTCAGACACAAAGGGGGTCCAGTATTGAGTTTATGAAGCAATGGAGAGGTTGAGTAGTGCAGCCAGTGCTGTAGACACAGGTCTCACTGGGCATTACAGGTGTTCAAGAAAGGGAAAGGGGGCCCTACCTATTTTGTCAGTTCCGGGCCCCACAATTTCTGATGGCAGCCCTGCTCCTATATGCTGCATTACCTAACTCCCCCTATATGCAACCAGGTCCGGTGACAGGGGAGGTCAAGGGGGACACCCGTGATGGGCCTCGAGACAGTGAGATCTGTGCATGGTTGTCTAGAAAAGTGTGCACAAGTGAAAAAAACGCATAGGGTCCCCCCTCCCGAGCATAACCAGCCCCGGGCCTGGTTCCCCAATTATGGGGGGGGGGGGGAGTGGTGGGGTTCCCCCATATTTAGGAAACCAGCACCAGGCTCTTAGACCGGTCCTGGTTCCAAAAAATACAGGGGACAAAAAATTGGGGGTCCCCCATATTTTGGAACCAGCACCGGGCTCCAACAGCCAGCGGAGTCATGCCACAGTCATGCCACAGCTGGGGGACACTTTTTATGTAAGGTTCTCCAGCCAAAGCATGATCACCCTGGCTGGTCAGCCCTGGACGGTGTCACCCGTCCTGGGCTGTCCCCGGCGTCCCAGGGCGGTGGACGCCGGGCTGATAAAATAAGTGTAAAAAAAAAAAGTTAAGTATTGGGTTCTGCTCCGGAACTACAAAACACAGCAAAACTTCCCCTGTATGCAGGGACTCGGGGAACCACAAGTCCCAGCATGCAGGGCATTAATGGGCCCACTGGGACTTGTAGTCCCACAGCAGAACCAATACTCCAATAAAAACACCCACACCGTGTAAAGTTTTATTAACACACAGCAGTCTTCACCTGGTGGGCGACAGCCAATAAGCTCTTTTGCATGGCTGCCGCCATGCCAGGGCTTCCAGCGTCTTCACCTGGCGGACAGCAGCCAAAAAGCTCTTTTGCACGGCTGCCGTCGCACCAGGGCTTCCGGCGTCTTCATCTGGCAGGCGGCAGCCAATAAGCTCTTTTGCATGGCTGCCATTTCACCAGGCCTTCCGCCGTCTTCACCTGGCAGGTGCTAGCCAATAAGCTCTTTTGCATGGCTGCCGCTGCACCAGGGTTTCCGGCGTCTTCACCTGGTGGGCAGCAGCCTTTTTTGAGCTGTTTTGTAAGGCCGCCACCCACTAGGACTTCCTGGTGTCTTCTTTCTTGGGGGCTCTTCTCTGCTCCATTCCTGCAGGCAGACTGCCAGCAGCTGGCTCACGCCGACTCTTATAAAACCTTTGTGAGGGGGCGAAGCCAAGACATGCCACACTCTGATTGGCTCCCCAGCGGTCATCTTTAAATTTTAAATATTACACCCACTGCCGCCGCTTCCAATATAGCTATAGCTATAAATAAATATATAAATAGTAATTAGCGTTACTCTTGCACTACAAGTCCCAGCAACTGACTAATCATGCTGGGACTTGTACTGCAAAAATAACGAATTACTATCTATATGGCCCAGTACTGCAGCCTATGGTCTCCCTGCCTGTGTGTGTGCTCTTCCCCGCTTCACATGCGCTTCACATGAGCACTGACAGCTCCCCCTGCACTTGACCTGACAGGCACCACGGGCAGCCGGAGGGGGGAGTTTGGTAGAGCCTGGGGTTCAGCGCAGGGCTGTGGGCGGCCGAGTCCCGCGGCTTTGAGCCGCAGATGAGATACACGCCGCCCGCCCGCTACCAGCCGCCGATTATTCCTGCTGTCAGCCACAGTGCCCCACCGCGCAGGGCTGTGGGTGGCCCGCTACCACCCGCCTGCTACCACCTGCTGATTATTATTACAGCTGTCAGTGTCAGCTGCACCCCTGCGGCGGCCCGGCCGGTAGTAGCGGTACTCACTGCTGTTGCCCGCTAGTCTCCTGCAAGCGCCGCTGCTGCCCCTACTTGTGCCAGCCCAGCGCCACTGCTGCCCCTAACCCTAAAGCTGCTCCTGCCAGCGCTGCTTCTGCCCCTACTCCCGCCAGCCCCTTGGTTAAATGTAAAATTAAATAAAATCAGTGTGTGAGTGTGAAATAAAACCCAGTGTGAGTGTGTGGGGAGTTGGGTGTGCATTTTTTATATGATAGAACATGTTCTATTATATAATGTGTGTCATTTCTGTGTGTAAATGCAGTGTTAATTAACTAAACACTTAAATGCTGCTGATCTGGTCCCTGCAGCAGACACTGATAGTGACACTGTGCAGCTCAGGGACAGCGGATACAGGCTGTCAGTGAGGGACAGCCTTCTCCGCTGTCCTATCACATCTGTTTCAGTGACAGGGGCGTGCGTCCCTGTCACTGAGGCAGAGGAGAAGATCCCGCTTCCCCATACAATTTCAATGGGCTTCTCAGAATCTTTTCTCCCCTGCAGGTTATTCCCGCCCCCACTGCAGGGCAGTTTTCAATTGTCAGCGGGAGGCACAGCTCCCGCTGCCGCCCAGCCTCCTACCGTGTCCAGTCCCACCTCTTAAGTTAACTAATTAAAAAAAAATCAAATAAGATATTTATAACAGCATATATGTCATCTTTTTATTTTTTTTAATCAGTTATGACAGGTGAGGCTCTGCCTCCCCTGACTGCACGTCTCTGGTATACAGCCCCCTGAGACCCCGAGCTGACTGCTCCAGCGTCCCCTGGAGCCCTGAGCAGTCTACAGCAGAGGTGCATACCATCAGAACTGTGAGTCTCTCTGTATAACATGTAACTGTACTATGTGGAGGGAGGGAACTGGGTGACATGTGGAAGGGGATTTAACTGTCTACTATGGGGAGGGGGCAATTGTGTCTCAGGGGAAGGTGGGTAAGTGTATACCATTGGGAAGTGGGTAACTATCATGGTGAGGTTCAATATGGGTCAGGGACATTACTGTGTAAATTATGCCCAAGCAGCATTACTCTGGGAATTGTGCACAGGCAGCAATACTGTGGTCATTGTGCGTAAGTGGCAATACTGTGGGTATTGTACGAAAGTAGCATTACTGTGGGCTGTAGGGTGGGGGAGGACATTAGTGTGAAAGAGCACAGGCCTCAGGGTCAAGGAGTGCATCAGAATGATAGAGGGCAGGCCACAAGTTTAGGGAGCGCGTCATGGTACTATAGCACAAGCCACGGGTATGGGAGTGCGTCAGTGTGATAGAGCCTAGGCCACGGGTGATGTAGGGCATCAGTGTCATAGCGCGCAGGCTGTGGGGTGAGACAGTGTGTAAGACTGATAGAACGCAGGCCGCAGGGTGAGGGAGTGCGTCAATGTGATAGAACATGGCCTCAGTGCGTCCAGTTTATGTTCCAGCATAGATACTCCCAAAGTCAATACTCCCAGGCCAGCAGTGCCGCCGCCGCCACAATAAGTAAGTGTTTATGGGGGCAGACTTTGAGGGACTATATGTTACCCCCTATAACTCTGCGCCTGATCCCCAGGGCTCCTCTGACCCTCGAGGCCCGTCACGGGTGTCCCCCCTGTTGCCGGGCCTGATCTCACTATCCCCTCCCTACGGTCCTGATTATCCCCATTGAATACTGCCCTAAGTCTGTCTGTTGTTACCCAGTTTGTTTTATTACTGTTTACTATTGTAAAGCGCAACGGAATCTGCTGCGCTATATAAGAAACTGTAAATAAATAAATAAAGGTGAGGAACACAAATATACACATATCATTCTTGGTAACTTATTGATGCACAGTACTTCCCTGCTGGACAGGGTCTTACACACACATACACACATGATCGCACAACATTAGGTATGCGGTAACGGTCTTGTACACATTTTTAAATATAGCACTTTGAAAGTAGAACAATGTTGTGCATCGATGTTTTACATTTTATATTTTACATGTACATTTTTTGTTATTTTATATATATGTACTATATATATATGTGCGATGTGTGTTTTTTCATGTCTGTTTTGTATTGGTATGTTCTGTCGCCTAGGCAACAGAACAGCGCGCCATCCCCGGCTGGGCACGGAAAAGCTCAGCTGACTCTGGAACTTCCTGTGACGTCACCCGCCCGGTGGGTGGAAGTGCGGTAGGGAGGACACGATCGGCGTGCTGCACGTGCCGAACGGGAGGAGGAGGCGGGCACTGTTTTCTGTAAGGTATTTATTCACCATTATGCACTGTGTGTTTGACTTGTTGTAAAGGCTTGAGAAAGGGGTATTGCCCCGAAACGTTGCCGATTAAATTCACAAAGTTTTGTTCACCGTATCAAAGTCTCAGAGTGCCGCCTCATCCATCGTCTATAACGGAGCAGTATCACAGCTGTATCTAGGAGGGCACCTGAGCAGGCACAGCTACAAGCGGCATTTCTGGAGTGCCAGTTATCTCTCTCTCATATATATATATATATATATATATATATATACTGGGGGGAAGGCTGGCACTCCTCTTTGTGGTATAATACCTGCCCAGGTGCCTTCCAGGGTGCAGCAAGCACCGAAGTAATAGAGCAAGGAGAGACGGCGGCACTCAAAGGGACTTTGGAGAAAGTAAATCAGACCACTCTGGGGTTCAGTTCAACGTTTCGGTCGGATAGACCTTTATCAAGAACTACTGCATACACAAAACATACTGTCCAAAACACCACATATATACTCTCCAAGTGATTGATAATTGACTTACCCCCTGTCCACACGTGCGACACGTCCATCCGTTTTCGCGCTGGCTTGATGACGGCGGCCCCTGCCGGTGTCTCACATCCGTGTACAGCGGCTGTAGCCGCGGGTGTAACCCCGCCCACTGGGGGGCGCGTCCGGCATCTGATTGCCTGGCTCGCGCCAACCTCCCCAGTATGCGTACAAGCTGTGCGCCGGTACTTGGATGGCGTCTCTGCCGTCACTATGTCAACCCGGGGGAAGCTACAAGACATAAATAAACAAAACAATGTGAAAGTGCATTATCGTGCATCAGTGCTGGCACGCACTGTACAAACCTGTGAGGTAAAAACATATTAAAAACTGCTTAGATGGGACTGGGAGTCAATGGTCTGCAGCTGTCTGAGTACGTGGGAGACAGCCCGATATAACGCAACATATCGGGCTGTCTCCCACGTACTCAGACAGCTGCAGACCATTGACTCCCAGTCCCATCTAAGCAGTTTTTAATATGTTTTTACCTCACAGGTTTGTACAGTGCGTGCCAGCACTGATGCACGATAATGCACTTTCACATTGTTTTGTTTATTTATGTCTTGTAGCTTCCCCCGGGTTGCCATAGTGACGGCAGAGACGCCATCCAAGTACCGGCGCACAGCTTGTACGCATACTGGGGAGGTTGGCGCGAGCCAGGCAATCAGATGCCGGACGCGCCCCCCAGTGGGCGGGGTTACACCCGCGGCTACAGCCGCTGTACACGGATGTGAGACACCGGCAGGGGCCGACGTCATCAAGCCAGCGCGAAAACGGATGAACGTGCCGCACGTGTGGACAGGGGGTAAGTCAATTATCAATCACTTGGAGAGTATATATGTGGTGTTTTGGACAGTATGTTTTGTGTATGCAGTAGTTCTTGATAAAGGTCTATCCGACCGAAACGTTGAACTGAACCCCAGAGTGGTCTGATTTACTTTCTCCAAAGTCCCTTTGAGTGCCGCCGTCTCTCCTTGCTATATATATATATATATATATATATATATATATATATATATATATATATATATATATATATATATATAATATATGTGGTAGAAGCAGTATGCACACACAACTAGATCAACTGTAAAGTGCTAAGGCCATATAAATGTTGATAGATCAAAAAATTAGAAGCCAGCACAATAATGAATGTCCAAAAAAGTATTTTATAGAAAAAATCAGTTCCATGTGAAAACGACAAGGAGTGGACACACCAGTAACATTGCAATACAGTCCAAGTACATGGGAGTTACCAAATCCAACAAGATAAGCATGGTGGTCCACTGCGAGGGTCACTGATGCCCGATGGCCGTTTCGATGCTGTCTCACCGTCCTCAGGAGCATAAGTGACCCTCCAGCAAGCCCGGATATATATAGTGCAATAAATGAAGATAATCAAAATCACCTGTGTGCCTATTGTCTCTGTCCGATACCTGTTAACATGGCAACAAGTAGCCAGCGTGTAGAAGCTTACAGCGTATCCAGGAAGTGACAAGGCGCCGCTTCCGGCCTAGGCTAGTTGCGGTGCCGTCACCAAGGTAACGCTTTGTAGGAGTTTACTGTCATCATAGACAATACGCCGCGTAGGCTGAAGACCCGCCTCGGCGTCCGTATCCATGGTAACGCGTCTCCATAACAAACTAAACCACTGCGCTCCAGCACACAATTTCAGAAATTATGAAATCTGGGACCCATGAACACTTTAGTGCCCGATTTCTGCCCAAATCCTTGTTGGTCAAAAGAAATGGCAAGTGGGTCATATGTACGTGACCCCCCTGTGTGGATTTCAAGTGTAATATTTTTGGACCAACGCTGCTTAACCACTGTAGGACAACAGCTACTTATTCAAAATGGTATCTGGGACCTATGCCCATTATATTACCGTATTTCTGCCCAAATCCATGTTGGTCAAAAGAATTTGCAAGTGGGTCATATGTAGTGACCCCTCTGTGTGGGTTTCAAGTGAAATATTTGTTGACAAACGCTGTTTAACCCTTGCAGGACACCAGCTACTTATTCAAAATGATGACATCTTGCACCAATGCCCACTTTAGTGCCCGATTTCTGCCCAAATCCTTGTTGGTAAAAACAAATTGCAAGTGGGTCATATGTACGTGACCCCCCTGTGTAGATTTCAAGTATCATACTGTTTGACCAATGCTGTTTAACCTTTGCAGGATACCAGCTACTTATTCAAAATTAGGAAATCTGGTACCCATGCCCACTTTAGTGCCCGATTTCTGACAAAATCCATGTTGGTCAAAAGAAATTGCAAGTGGGTCATATGTAAGTGACCCCCTTGTGTGGATTTCAAGTGTAAAACTTTTTGACCAACGCTGTTTAACCCTTGCAGGACACCAGCTACTTATTCAAATGATGAAATCTGGGACCCATGCCCACTTTAGTGCCCGATTTCTACTCAAATCCTTGTTGGTCAAAAGAAATGGCAAGTGGGTCATATGTACGTGACCCCCTGTGTGGATTTCAAGTGTAATATTTTTGGACCAACGCTGCTTAACCATTGTAGGACAACAGCTACTTATTCAAAATGGTATCTGGGACCTATGCCCATTGTATTACCCTATTTCTGTCCAAATCCATGTTGGTCAAAAGAATTGTTGGTCATATGTAGTGACCCCTCTGTGTGGGTTTCAAGTGAAATATTTGTTGACCAACGCTGTTTAACCCTTGCAGGACACCAGCTACTTATTCAAAATTATGACATCTTGCACCAATGCCCACTTTAGTGCCCGATTTCTGCCCAAATCCTTGTTGGGCAAAAGAAATTGCACGTGGGTCATATGTAAGTGACCCCCCTGTGTGGGTTTCAAGTTAAATATTTGTTGACCAACACTGTTTAACCCTTCCAGGACACCAGCTACTTATTCAAAATTATGACATCTTGCACCAATGCCCAATTTAGTGCCCGATTTCTGCCCAAATGCTTGTTGGTCAAAAGAAATTGCAAGTGGGTCATATGTATGTGACCCCCCTGTGTGGATTTCAAGTGTAATATTTTTTGACCAACGCTGTTTAACCCTTGCAGAACACCAGCTACTTATTCAAATGATGAAATCTGGGACCCATGCCCACTTTAGTACCCAATTTCTTCCCAAATGCGTGTTAGTCAAAAGAAATTGCAAGTGGGTCATATGTAAGTGACCCCTTGTGTGGATTTCAAGTGCAATATTTTTTGACCAACGCTGTTTAACCCTTGCAGGACACCAGCTACTTATTCAAAATGATGAAATCTGGGACCCATGCCCACTTTAGTGCCCGATTTCTACTCAAATCCTTGTTGGTTAAAAGAAATGGCAAGTGGGTCATATGTACGTGACCCCCCTGTGTGGGTTTCAAGTGTAATATTTGGTACTTGTGTAGTATCACGGCTCCCATCGCATGCCATATGTAGTGGCATGCGATGGCATGCGATGTGATGCGATTTTACCGTTGTTTTATGCATTTTTGATAAAAATCGCATGCGATCGCATCACATGCGATCGCATGATATCGCATGCGATCTAATGCGATGCAATGTCATTTTTCACTGAAATTATGGACATGAGTTGAAACCATGTAAAATGCACCCCAAATGTAATTTTTCTCACTGTACCACCCCCACTATCAACGCCAACCCGAAGCGTGGCGAGCGCAGCGAGCCCGCGAGGGGCAGCGGTACGAGCCCTACGACCTTTTCATACCCCCACTATCCACGTCGGCGTGGAGTTGAGAATAGAAAGTGTGGCGAGCGCAGCGAGCCACCGCGCCCGAAGCGTGGCGAGCCCCGCGAGGGGACGCGGATACCTTCACAGGTATCCGTGTCCCCTCGCGGGCTTCACAGGTATCCGTGTCCCCGCGCGGGGCTCGCTGCGCTCGCCACGCTTCGGGCTTGGTGGCTCACTGCGCTCGCCACACATTCTATTCTCAACTCCACGCCGACGTGGATAGTGGGGGTATGAAAAGGTTGTAGGACGCATACCGCCGCCCCTCGCGGGCTCACTGCGCTCGCCACGCTTCGGGTTGGCGTTGATAGTGGGGGTGGTACAGTGTGAAAAATGACATTTGGGGTGCATTTTACATGATTTCAACTCATGTCCATAATTTCAGTGAAAAATGACATGATTTTTCCATATACGATGCCCATCGTGGGAGCCGTGATACTACACAAGTACCTAATATTTTTTGACCAACGCTGCTTAACCATTGTAGGACAACAGCTACTTTTTCAAAATGGTATCTGGGACCTATGCCCATTGTATTACCCTATTTCTGCCCAAATCCATGGTGGTCAAAAGAATTTGCAAGTGGGTCATATGTAAGTGACCCCCCTGTGTGGGTTTCAAGTGAAATATTTGTTGACCAACGCTGTTTAACCCTTGCAGGACACCAGCTACTTATTCAAAATGATGACATCTTGCACCAATGCCCACTTTAGTGCCCGATTTCTGCCCAAATCCTTGTTAGTCAAAATAAATTGCAAGTGGGTCATATGTACGTGACCCCCCTGTGTGGATTTCAAGTGTAATATTTTTTGACCAATGCTACTTAACCATTGTAGGACAACAGCAACTTATTCAAAATGGTATCTGGGACCTATGCCCATTGTATTACCCTATTTCTGCCCAAATCCATGGTGGTCAAAATTATTTGCAAGTGGGTCATATGTAAGTGACCCCCCTGTGTGGGTTTTAAGTGAAATATTTGTTGACCAATGCTGTTTAACCCTTGCAGGACACCAGCTACTTATTCAAAATTATGACATCTTGCACCAATGCCCACTTTAGTGCCCGATTTCTGCCCAAATCCATGTTGGTCAAAAGAAATTGCAAGTGGGTCATATGTACGTGACCCCCCTGTGTGGATTTCAAGTGTAATATTTTTTGACCAACTCTGTTTAACCCTTGCAGGACACCAACTACTTATTCAAAATGGTATCTGGGACCTATGCCCATTGTATTGCCCTATTTCTGCCCAAATCCATGTTGGTAAAAAGAATTTGCAAGTGGGTCATATGTATGTGACCCCCCTGTGTGGATCTCAAGTGTAATATTTTTTGACCAATGCTGTTTAACCCTTGTAGGACACCAGCTACTTATTCAAATGATGAAATGTGGGACCCATGCCCACTTTAGTACCCAATTTCTGCCCAAATGCTTGTTGGTCAAAAGAAATTGCAAGTGGGTCATATGTAAGTGACCTCCTTGTGTGGATTTCAAGTGTAATATTTTTTGACCAATGCTACTTAACCATTGTAGGACAACAGCTACTTATTCAAAATGGTATCTGGGACCTATGCCCATTGTATTACCCTATTTCTGCCCAAATCCATGGTGGTCAAAATTATTTGCAAGTGGGTCATATGTAAGTGACCCCCCTGTGTGGGTTTCAAGTGAAATATTTGTTGACCAATGCTGTTTAACCCTTGCAGGACACCAGCTACTTATTCAAAATTATGACATCTTGCACCACTGCCCACTTTAGTGCCCGATTTCTGCCCAAATCCATGTTGGTCAAAAGAAATTGCAAGTGGGTCATATGTACGTGACCCCCCTGTGTGGATTTCAAGTGTAATATTTTTTGACCAACTCTGTTTAACCCTTGCAGGACACCAGCTACTTATTCAAAATGGTATCTGGGACCTATGCCCATTGTATTGCCCTATTTCTGCCCAAATCCATGTTGGTAAAAAGAATTTGCAAGTGGGTCATATGTATGTGACCCCCCTGTGTGGATCTCAAGTGTAATATTTTTTGACCAATGCTGTTTAACCCTTGCAGGACACCAGCTACTTATTCAAATGATGAAATGTGGGACCCATGCCCACTTTAGTACCCAATTTCTGCCCAAATGCGTGTTGGTCAAAAGAAATTGCAAGTGGGTCATATGTAAGTGACCTCCTTGTGTAGATTTCAAGTGCAATATTTTTTGACCAACGCTGTTTAACCCTTGCAGGACACCAGCTACTTATTCAAAATGATGAAATCTGGGACCCATGCCCACTTTAGTGCCCTATTTCTGCCCAAATCCTTGTTGGTCAAAAGAAATTGCAAGTGGGTAATATGTAAGTGACCCCCCTGTGTGGATTTCTCGTGTAAAATTTGTGGCCCAAGACTCATTAACCCTTGTGAAAGTGATTGTCCTGAATAAGAAGCTGGAGTTCGAATAAGAAGTGAATAAGAAGCTGGAGTTCAAATAAGAAGTGAATAAGAAGCTGGCCGAATAAGAAGCCAACTTCAGCCTCGTCCAGTTGTTACCAAACCTTTTTGAATCATGACACTCTAGATTAGCAGAAGAATAACGTAATGACTGCCATAGGAAAGGAGTGAATTAAACATCCAAGGCTGTGTGTACACCACGGAGCATGTGACTTGGAGCCAATAGGAAAGCAGGGGAGGGCAGAGTTAGCTGGGATAATAGAGGCAGGGAAGGAGGAGTCTTCCTCTTTTCCCTGTGGAATTTCCCACCCTACCCGCCCTATTACGATTTAGTAAAGGGGGGATAAAGGGGGGGCTGTAAACGCGGTGGCTGAAAGGCGGGAAAGAACGGCAGATTAATTGATTTAGGTCTTCAGTAAGCAGTGTTTATACATCATATCAGTTGTTTTCGATACGCTCACCTTCATTGACTATAGGCCTGCGCTAGATCACCCGCTCGGGGGACAGCAAGACCACCCGCTCGGGTTGGCAGTCAATGGAGTAGGTGGAGCCATACCGCTTGTGTAGGGAATACGTCATTACATACGTCAGTCGTGGGGTGGAGCTTAGATCACTAGCCGTTCTTTCTGGGCCACCATTTAATTAAGGAATTCTAATAAAAAGCAATTAGCTTAAAGTGTTTTAAATAAACTCAGCTAACAATTCCTGCCAAACCCAAGTCTCCGAGTCGTTATTTCAGGTTTATATAAGTAAGTGTAGAAATGTGAAAATGTATACATGCACATACCTCCCAACTTTTGAAAAGGGGGCGTGGCCTCGAGAAAAGGGGGCGTGGCCTCACGGGGGTGACGCGAAATCCGGCCACGCCCCGTTTTCGCCGCTCGTCGTAATATAACTTCAGCCTCGTCGCTTCTTAGGAGGCACTGGCAATTCCCCCCCACACACACCAACCAACCCCCCCCCCCGCCCGTCTGTCCGTACTTACCGCTCGCTGGCTCTGCAGGACTTCATGCTCCACTCAGACGCGCAGAGATGGCAGCTGCTGGATAGGAAGAGGACGTCACTGTGACCGCCCAGCAGCTTGCGCACATATACGCTGGAGGCACAGTGACGTCCTAGAGAGCGTGGGGGCGTGGTTTATATCTCCCAACCGTCTCGGGAAGCCGGGACTGCGGTAAGCAGTACCGGGACGACGGGACATTGGCCGTAAATCGTGAATGTCCCGCCGAATCCGGGACGGTTGGGAGGTATGCATGCACAAGGTCACACATCAGAGGCTAGGATGTTTATTGTTTTTCACAGAACCCTTGGGCTCAAATGTATATTAAGAAATGTAAGAAATTTAGAAAAAGATTAACGCAAACAGTGTTTATACATCATCCTGTTGGCGATGGTCAGGTTTTGCTTCTGTTTGTCCACATATTTATTATGATTGGCAGCAACCAACACTCGTTTTGCCAATTAAATTGACCATAAATAATTACATTTGGTCCTGGGTGAACAACCAGGGGCTCCAAAGTTTTATTGAACACAATTTTGGGTACTTGTTTCCTAGCACGGCCACACCGATTAAGATCGGGGTGGTCGTGCTGAAAAAAATCGGGTCGATCGCATCGCATGCGATTTGGTCGCATGCGATGCGATCGACGCGACCGACCGATTTTTGACCCGATTTTTTCATTAAATCCAATGTAAATTGGGTCCCTGGGACCCAATTTTACATTGGATTGAATGAAAAAAAATCCAAACCCCCCCAAATTGAAGCGCGTACACAGTGCCCCACGATAGACGGCAACCCGAAGCGTGGCGAGCGCAGCGAGCCCGCGAGGGGCGGCGGTACGCGTCCTCCGACCTTTTCATGCCCTACTATCCACTAGGGCGTGGAGTGAGAATAGAATAGTGTGGCGAGCGCAGCGAGCCACCGAGCCCGAAGCGTGGCGAGCGCACGCGGATACCTTCACAGGTAATCGCGTCCCTTCGCGGGCTTCACAGGTGTCCGCGTCGCCACGGACACCTGTGAAGCCCGCGAAGGGACGCGTTTACCTGTGAAGGTATCCGCGTCCCCTCGCGGGGCTCGCTGCGCTCGCCACGCTTCGGGCTCGGTGGCTCGCTGCGCTCGCCACACTATTCTATTCTCACTCCACGCCCTAGTGGATAGTAGGGCATGAAAAGGTCGGAGGACGCGTACCGCCGCCCCTCGCGGGCTCGCTGCGCTCGCCACGCTTCGGGTTGCCGTCTATCGTGGGGCGACGACGGGGAGATTTATAATGTGAAATGGGTCATATTGACCCATTTCACATTTTTTTACATTTTTACACCATTTCAATGTTAAAATTTTTTTTAACATTGAATCCTATGTAAAAATCGGGTGCATCGCGTCGCATCGCGTCGGGACCAATGTTAATGGTCCCGACCGACGCGATGCCCCCGATATTTTACCGTTCCCGACAAGATTTCAATGTTAAAAAATTTTTTAACATTGAAGTCAATGCAAATATCGGGGGCATCGCGTCGGTCGCGTCGGGACCAATGTTAATGGTCCCGACCGACGCGATGCCCCCGATTTTTGTTTCCTAGCCGGCAAAATGGACCTGATTTCAAAAGAAATCGGGTCCATCGGGGTAATCGTGTCCCTTAATTAAGGGACTGAGGGGTGAATTTATGAAGCTTGGAGAAGTGTTATCTATCCCCATAAAGAACGTTATGAGCAAGGTGATAATGGTTCAGCCAATCAGCTCTTACCTGTCAATTTACATATTGTAGCTGATTGGCTGAACCATTATCACCTTGCTCATAACGTTCTTTATGGGGATAGATAACATTTCTCCAAGCTTCATAAATTCACCCCACAATTACTTAAGATTGTGGCCGTGCTAGGAAACAAGTACCCAATTTTGTAACCACCTCTGCTAGCCCCTTTATTCTGTGTCTGAGGATGATTATCTACCCTGCATCGAGCGCTGGTAGCGCGGGTCTGGCCTTGACTACCTACCATAGCAACGAGAGGATTTCCCGGAGCACTAGTAGATATGACAGCCGTCGCCTCTACGACTTTCCCTGTGTAATTGTAACGGCCTATAGGAAAAAGGATTCACTAGTAGTGGGCGGAGTTGTAGCTCGGGGAACACGTGGGGAACGGAAACGGAAGAGCTGCAACTGTCAGCTGTTTGCCCTTCAGCCCCGGCCAGCTCTACCGCCTGCCCTGCATTAGCAGCTGCCCTAAACCATGGCCTCCGCCTGCCACCAGCTTCTTGTACGGTGCATGTCCAGCAGCGCTGCTGCCGGCAAGAAGTTAGCGATCAAACATGTGACGGTGATCGGAGGAGGCCTGATGGGAGCCGGGATAGCCCAGGTAGGAGGGTCCGGTAATGTGCTTGTGACTCTGTGCCCGCTTACAGCATCGGTGTGTGACGTTGTTTCACTAGTGGCAGGATGGCTGGGACTTGCAGTTCCACGGCAGCTGAGAGTCCTGGCTTTCCTGTGTGTGATATTTGATTCCCCATGTGTCAAACCAGTGCCCCCTTACTCCTGTCACCTCCTGTGCTGGCTAGGGGTGACAGGTGACTGGATGGTGCTGGGAGGGTGTACCGGGAGCTCTGGCAGCAGAAGGGTAGCACCGGTAGGGCGACATGCAGCAGAGCACATTGTAGGCCCGGGCAGCATGCATAGTGGGGTGTGCTCTCACATTGTGCTTCCAAGTGACAAGGTTCCTCAGGACCAGAGGCAAATGCTGGAAGATAAGGATATGAGAGAGGGGGGCCTGGGCCACACACCCACTGTGCTAGGGATGGACCACCCTATGATTGTCTTCTGACGTGAAGTCATGCAGTGGTGTAACACTAACCATGTTCATGTTAACATGCTCAGAAGCTGCACATCTTTGCACTTTGGGTGACCATACTTGCACAGCCATGCAATACCTTCAGTTTGATGGAGAAAGTACTGAGGCACACACTGTAGCCATGAGTGTCAGCATTGTCATAAGGGTAATATCCTTAAGTGTGTCCAATTTGTATCCCAGTCACTGGAGGCAAATGTAGCCAATCTGTGTCCACTATTTACTCCAGTGTGTGACTTGCTAATGGTTTGTGCAAATTTCGCTCATCTGAATTTACAAAAATCTACAAATTATCTATGATTCTCAAATGGAGATGCTCATGGGGGGCAGTTAAACCAGCAGCAATAACTGCTAAGTGTTTCGGGAAAAGGCTGGAACATCTCTATTCCCTGTTTCCCTAATAGGGAAAACAGCATGAGGTTGGGGACCAAGTCTGGGCCTTCTACTAAAGGGATGCATAGAATAAGGGTGAGGGATGCAGGTTGTGAATGGTTGGTCGAGATACAAGATGCTTTTATATCCAGTAGTAGACTGCATGGTTAGGGCAGAGATGGCTGTGTAGCTTCCGATTGTGTTTATGCCTGAAATTTAAAAGGGCCATGTTCTGCTAGTAGAATAATTCCCCTTTTTAAGTATCCGGCACAAGCATGATCGGAAGCACCAGGGTTTTTTTAACTTGATGCTTAGATTTGTCGGAAGCACCAGGGTTTTTTTAACTTGATGCTTAGATTTGTTTTCTTAAGATCAATCATCAGGTTCTGTTTGTATTGCCAATAAAGGCCACTATCTTATTAGCAGAGGTCATTTACCACTAGAATAAAACAAAGTAATGAGTGATAGACTAAAACAAGCAATGACCTATAAAATTCACTTCCCTGGTCGCTGAATATTCACAGGGTTGGGAATCCCAAGACTTCTTAAAATTTATTCCAGACATCAAACTTGAGCGGGGCCACGCATCCGGATCGAATGTGGCTAATATTGTGATTCAGGGTAAATTTTTCTATTCGATTTGGACTATATAGTCCAAAATCCTATCGAAGTGATCCTGAATCGCACCGTGTGTACACAGCATATGGCTTGAGTCCATTTTTTAAGGATTCTACAGTGGAGGCTTTTCAAACTGCAGGTAAGAGAGTTCCATAGAGTATGAGCCACAAAACTGAAAGCTCGACACCCAGATGAGTTCAGGGAGGTTACGTACTGGTTATAGGCTATCATCTGCTGGTCACAATAATTAATAGGGGCAGTATGCCACCAGAAGCTGCTTCAAGTACTTTGGACCATAGTCTTAAAGGGTTTTGAATGTCAGTAAAGCCAATCTTGAAAACAATACGCCATCTTATAGGTAGACAGTGCAGGGCATAGAGAATGGGTGTTATGTGGTTGGTCGGCTAATAGCCTGGCCATCTGCTTGAGGTGTATTCTTGGGGACACTAAGGAAAAGAGGGCATAGTAGTCGCGCTATACGGTCATTGGGTCTACAGCATGTTGGTCGACAGGTGTCTAGGTTGACAGGTCATTAGGTCAACACAAGCATTAAGTGGACATGGGGTTTTTCAATGTTAATTGAGCCGACATGTGACGGCAGGTAGTATTTCATGCCCTACCATCCACTAGGCTGTGGTGGGAGAATAAAATATTGTGCCAAGCGCAGCATAGCGAGCGATGCGGTGCACTGGAAACTGTGTCCATGTCGACATTCGGGTAAAAAAAAAGTGAAAACCCCCATGTCGACCTACACTGTTGACCTAATGGTTGTGTCGACCTAGATCCATGTTGACCTAATGCTTGTCTACCAACATTCTGTAGACCAAACGATCCCAACCCGTAGTCACACCCAGACCGTGCGGGGTGGGTGGTGTATGGCACCTGCATAATGTAACACGCAGTCAATACAACCATAAACATGGCCCTGCGCTTGCTAGGCTGCGCAGACAATATGAGAGCACTTCCCTGTTCAGCAAAGCACTCCTAAATTTCTGCTGAATCAGGTCCACTTAATGGTGTATGTGCAGGCTTCCTTTTTCTGAACTGAATATTAAATATTCTTTGTGTAAAAATTTGTGAACCCTGCCATGCAAACTTTTGCTGCAGTTAAAAGGATTCAGTCAAGAGATCAACATGCGCTAGCAGTGTTCATTCTAGCACCCGCTATCTTTGAAACCCCATGCAGTTCCTGTTCCCTGCCTGGGGTGTCGCTGTCTGCTGTGGTGTTTCAAGCACGGGTCTGCTTTGCATATCAGTACTGATATACAGACGACACTGTGCTAGAAGCACTACAGCAGGCAGGGAAGAGGAACTGCATGGGTTTTCAAAGATAGCGGGTGCTAGGATGAACACTACGCAAGTGTTGAAACTTTAAACATGCCGCTTACCATAGCATTACATCAGTGTTGGGATCCCGTCACTGGCATTGTCATGTGAACATACTGTACTGTCTACATAGTAATACCCCTTTTACACCGCCGCAAAACCCCTGGTCTTCGGCGGGTCAGCAGCGGTGTAAAAGGGACACGCCGTGTCCCTTTACACAGGACTTCTACCCAGGTCCTGACCTGGGTAGAACACGGCTAGGATCTGGGTAGAGGGCAGTGTAAATGGGTACACCGGGCCATCCGATCCAGCTCCCATTTACATCAATGGGGTACGTGCAACCTGTGGACTGCAGCGTCCGCAGGTTGGACGGGGGGGTACAGACAGCCTTCGCTGCTGTCTGCTATACTCTGCAGACCGCAGCAGAGGAGGTGAATGTTTGCCTGTGTGCGGCATCCATTCACCTCCCGGACGACGGATGGGGGGGGGGGGGGGGGGGTGCACTTAGTGTTCATTCTAGCACCCGCTATCTTTGAAAACCCATGCAGTTCCTCTTCCCTGCCTGGAGTGTCGCTGTCTGCTGTAGTGTTTCTAGCATAATGTGGTCTGTATATCAGCACTGATATGCAAACCAGACCAGTGCTAGAAGCACCACAGCAGCCAGTGACACCCCAGGCAGGGAAGAGGAACTGCATGGGTTTTCAAAGATAGCGGTGTAGAATGAACACTATGCACTGGGGTGGATTGCAAAAACTCGTGACTGCAGTAAAAAAAATATGAAATAACCAGAATTCAAATCACATTTCATACGGACACAAACAAGGCCCTCCGCGTGAAATGGTGAAGTGGAAGTGGCTTTTTTTTTTCCTGGGCTGTAAAAAAGTCGGTACTTGTGTAGTTTCACGGGAGCACTGCCTGCGGATCGCATCATATGCAAATCGCATGCAATTTGCATAAGATTTGCATGCAAGGTGATTTAGCACACCCCCACTATCCATGCCAGCCCGAAGCGTGGCGAGTGGACGCGTCCTCCCGACCTGTTCATACCTTCACTATCCACGTCAGTTTGGAGTTGATTTTGAAAAGCGTGGCGAGTGCAGCAAGTCACTGAGCCCAAAGCGTGGCGAGCACATGCGTAAAACGAGCCCGAAGCGTGGCTAACGCAGCAAGCCCTGGGAGGGGGTGCGGATTACTTGACGTGTATTCCGCATTCCCTCGCCACGCTTCGGGGGCTCATTTTTCACATCTCCTTGCAGGGCTCGCTGCGCTCGCCACACTTTATAAAATCAACTCCACACCGACGTGGATAGTGGGGGTATGAACAGGTCAGGAGGATGCTTACCGCGTCCCCTCGCAGAGCTCGCTGCGCTTCATGCTGGCGTGGATAGTGGGGTTGTGCTAAAATTTGCATACAATGCGATCTGCGGGCAGTGCCGCTGTGAAATTACAGAAGTACCAAAAAGTCCTCCCCTAAAGAATGCCCTGCTGCCACCAGGGCTGATCTGCAAGTTGTACTACTGCTTGTCTGTACAGCGTGATCATTGATGCTTATTAAGCCTTAACAAGAGAGAAATTCAAGGGTGATAGAGATAAATGTCCAACCAATCAGCTCCTTGCTGATTTTCTTGCTGATTTGCAGCTTGTAACATGGCAGTTAGCAGGTGATTGGCTGGGTGTTTATCTCTCTTTATCACCCCTGTATTTATCTCTTGTTAAGGCTTAATACATCTGCCCCAATATGAGAAAAGGTTGGTATGAACAAACACTTTGCTTAATGTTTATTTCCAGCTTTGCAGACCTTCGAAACTGCTTATTTCAGCAGTTTTTTTTTTTTTTTTTTTTTATCATTTCTCCACCTTTGGTCTCTGTTGCTGATGGTTGTAAAGGCTTTTTTCCCCCTCCTTTGCTTTGCCATACATCAGAAAGACCTTATTACATCATGATTGTGTCCAACTTTCCCTTCAACTCCCCAGCAGTCCTTGGTGGTTTTTGGATACACAATGGCAGGTATTCAATGCCGGTGCGAGGGGGTTAAACTGCGAGGATCACAGAAAACCAGTGATCCTCGCAGTTTAACCCCCGTGCCGGCCGCTCGCACTATGCAACGTTCCGAGGGAATCCTCGCCGTCACAGAACGGCGAGGATTCCCCTAAACTGCGAGAGCCGCGGCTAGTGCAGCAAACTCGCTGTAATTAGCCTCGATTCTCGCAGCTTTTGGAGGCACATACGCCAATTCTCCCTCGCTCAAAAAACGGAGCGAGGGGGAATTTGCGTATGAGGGGGGTCAGTTGAATACTGACAGGGTGAGCAGTGACTGTGAGCAAAAAGTCCTGCTCGCAGTCACCGCTCGCCCACGGCATTAAATATATGCCATTGTGTTCACAATTCATCATACAATCCATCTGCTACAGGATTGTATTGATTGAAGCCTAATTTAAATAGGCGGCTGGCCTACCAGGAGGCGTATGAACCAGGAACCATGGGCCTTATTCTAGTTCACTCTCTGACAAAATCCTTCTTAGATGGACAAAACAATGTGCACTGCAGGGGGGCAGATGTAAAATGTGCAGAGAGAATTAGATTTGTGTGAGTTATTCTGTTTCTGTGCAGGGTAAATACTGGCTGCTTTATTTTTACACTGCAATATAGATCTAATTTTGAAGTAAAACCCCACCCAAATCTAATTCTCTTTGCACAAGTAACATCTGCCGCCCCCCCCCCCCCCTGCAGTGCACATTGTTTTGTCCAGCTAAGAAGGAATTTGCCTCTAAGAGTGAACTAGAATAAGGCCCCATGTGTGGCACACCCCCACGTTTAACTTGTAACACCTCTGATGCTGGTACAGGCTGAAAACATCAGATGCAATATTTATATGATCATGCAATACAGACATAGATTTCTATTTCTTTTATTTTCTAGCATGAACACGTTTTAAGAGCTTTACTTTAGAAGGAGGTAAAAACATTTAATATGCAAATATACCTTTATTCATATAAATTAGATTTATATTCATTATTATAGATGAGCACCATCCTTTTGTAGCATCCTGGAAATATGCATTTTTGACATAACTGCTCATTATTCTTTGTAGGTGGCTGCAGCTACAGGTCATACAGTAGTATTAGTGGACCAGACTGAGGACATCTTGAAAAAATCTGCCAAAAGCATCGAGGACAGCTTGAAAAGAGTCACCAAGAAGATGTTTGCAGACAAGCCTGAGGTGACATTCTGGTATTTTATTTCTATTTTTTGTTTTTAGTAATAGATATAACAGAAATATACTTGCCACCATGAATTAAAACTCAGTAGGATATCCAATTAGTGGTAATCTACCAATGCTAATGGATTACAGAGGGCTATCGTATTAGCCTTGATGCCGGCGCACTTATCAAGCAATAGCAGCACTTATGGTGAATTAAGAGGTACGCAAAACATAATCCTTGATAACATCCCATAAGCCCCGTACACACAGGGGGATATATCGCTCAGTGATATATTGCTCAGTGGGGCAGATGTATTAATCCTGGAGAAGAGATAAACTGGAGATAAAGTGGAAGGAGATAACGCACCAGCCAATCAGATGTGTTTGAAATATAACAGTTGGGAGTTTATTGGCTGGTGCATTATATCCTTCCACTTTATCTCCAGTTTATCTCTTCTCCAGGCTTAATACATCTGCCCCAGTGTCCCTGGTCGCTGATGAAAAAGAAACTGCCGGGGGAGCCCGGCAGTGGGAAAAAAGCAGCTCGCAGGAGCATGTTCCTGCGACCAGCGATCACTACGGGGGAGAAAACGGGAGTGCGCACCCGGCGATATATCACCGGTGCACACTCCCATCGCGGGCAATATGGTCGCTCAGCGACCATATTACCCGCAATATTAGACTTAATCGCCCCCGTGTGTACACAGCCTTAGAGCTGCAATTATACATGGGTCCTGGTGTTTACCCTCGATCCCCTGTGTTATCACCTGAACATGGGACATTATTTGTCCAAAATAAATAGCTATACAGGTTGAGTATCCCTTATCCAAATATCCGTTATCCAAATTATTCCGAAAACCGTAGTCTCCAAAATGTACTTTTATTTTTTATTTTTTTGCTAAAAACCTACTGGGGACATGATATGTAACTGGCACTACTGGGGAAATAACATGTAACTGGCACTAAATATGTGCCAGGACATGATTGCTTGGCATTCAAATTCAGTGTCTTACGGTATATTGTACACAAACTTTGTTTCATGTTTTAAAACCGTGTTTCATGCACAAATAAAATCGATTTGTGTGTATTTCATGTGTTTGATGTGCTTATACAATAATATACATAATTGCTCATTCAAATATAAAAATATTCCAAAATTCGGAATAAGCCTTTATCCAAAAATCTTCTGGTCCTGAGCATTTTGGATAAGGGCTGCTCAACCTGTATTTGGTTAGCCAGATAATCACCATCGGGCTATAATTGCGATATTAGTCTGTTTGTTTTTTATGAACGTGGATAATAGGATATCTGTGTTGATATGTTCAGTACAAATATTCCAGGGCTTGGATCAGAACCAGATTATTTAGCTCTAACATAGTCTGATGTATGTAATTAGCAATAGGGTGCAGCATATGGACTGCTGTTATGGTAAAAGGAAGTTTGGTAGTGCATTTTATCTTGTGCAAATGCATCTCTAAAATGACATAAAATATTTTATTAATGATTGAGCTTAAATTGAGACACAAAAGTCATATCAGATTATGTAATATACTGTATGTCCTGAGGGAATTGGTATGGAATCCCGGCGGTCAAAATCCGGAAGCTGGAATCCTGACTGCCGAAATCCCGACAAGGGGGGGGGGGGTGCATGGATCGCCCTACCTTGCGGGCCCGGTGCCTCGCTGCGCTTGGCACACTAATTTATTCTCCTTCTATCTGTATCATGGACACCTACAGAGGGACTAAGTTCCGGGATTCCGGCGTTGTGATTTTGGCCGCCGGGAAAGTGACTGCATCCCGTCCTGAGGCTGTTAATTGCAGAATAATACAGTAACTGAAATGATGAACATTCTCTACTTTGGAAGTAGTTCAACGATGCACTTTCGGGCAATAATCATGGCCTGATATTGTGATTTATGAATAATAGTGCCTATAGTCGTATTTAATTAGAGGTTGTCCATAACAGCTGAAAAAGTGACAAAAACAGAAATGTATCCCTGATCCCACGTGTTATCGCAGGCTTTGGCAGCTGTTTTTCAGGGCTTATGCTTTGTGTAAATTAGGCACGTAAAGTACAATCCCTGATAAGTGCTGGTATCTGGGGATAGGCTTAATGGAATTGGGGCAAAAAAGAAAACCCCTGGCGAACCTTTTAGCAGCAGGAAAGTACCGCTGCTAATAGGATATTACCCTTATGGGCTGATTTTGAGTTTATAGTAGAGCAAAAAAAATAAACAATTTGTCTAGTTTGAATGCATGGTAAATACTGGCTGCTTTTGCATCTAGCTTACAAATGTTGAACCACTTTATATTTACACTGCAGTTTAGATTTGAGCTTAGACACACCCTTTTTACATCTAACTTTTTTTGTGCATATTTTACATCTGTCCAACTTGCAGTGCAGCATGGTTTTTCCCAGGTGCAATTTTTGACTATTAAAATGTTTAACCCCCTCAAACTGCTTGTGTGTAACTGTAACTAGCTTTCTTTCTGACTACATTTTTGCAGGCTGCTTCTCAGTTTATCACAAAGACGTTATCCAACTTCAGCACCAGCACAGACCCTGCCGCTGTGGTACACAGCACTGACTTGGTGGTTGAAGCTATTGTCGAGAATTTGGAAGTGAAAAATGAGCTCTTCAAGAAGCTGGATAAATTTGCTCCAGAGTATGTCCCTCTGTTACGGGTGTGGTATTGAGGTCCGACTTCCGGTGCTCTGACATGGGGGCGAGCGCAAAGAAGGCACATTGCAGGCTCGGTGGCTCGTTTTGCTTGCCACAGGTTCTATTCTCCTTCTATGGGGGTCGTGGACCCCCACAAGGGAGATAAGCCTCTGTCAGTTGGGATCCCGACTGTTGGGAATTTAAACAGTCGGATTCCAATGTCAGAGTACTAACCATTGGAATCTCGACTGTCGGGCAGTCATCCGTCACCCCTCTGTTACATTTAAACACATAAGTGAAGGCTGAAAAAGCATCATTAATCTTCTCAATGCTAGATGTTAATTTCAATGTTCTTTCATTTTCTTTATTTTTTTATTTCTTTTTTTGAAGGCTTGTGTATTTACTAAAGTGGATATTTATAGTAGTGGAGGTGTTTCCCTTAGCAACCAATCAAATTGTAGCGATTCTCTTCTAGAAGGTGTAAGATAAGTAGAATCTGGTTTCTATGGGCAATATCTCCACTTCTTTATACCAGTACTTTAGTAAATATACGATCTTGTAAAATACTGATGATCCTACAGCTTAGTTTTTACATATAGTTTTTATTGATACTCATTATTTAATTTACAAAAATAAATGTGCATGTTTTTAGTCTACTGTATCCCTCCATGTCACTACAACAGGACGTAATCCTGCAGCCAGTACAAATAATGTTCTATTGTTGCAAAAGTTACTGCCAACCAGTTAATGCCCAGTCTTGCAAGACTGGGCATTATCATCATCAAGTCATCCAGATAGCAGTACATCCCAAAGCAAGGTTTCTATATGGTCTGATTATCAGTTAGGAAATGTACACTAAAACTAAGTGGGACATTTCATTTATAGGCACTTGCATGTTCTGTCATTGGATAATGAGAATTGATTAATAGCTAGACAACTAATGTGTCATATAACAGGACATTTTTCTTGTCACACATTACCTCACCCGTTTCTAGACTTTTGTAGCAAATTAAAATAAGATGAAATAGAAAATTGACGTGCATGACCACATGTATAAAAGAGAAAGTGAAACTCTTTGAAATGGCAAACCTTGGTAAAGGGGTATTGTCGTGTGACCGTTCCCTATTTTGACATCTTTAGCAATTTCCTGGTTGGCTGATAAGATTTTCCTGTTCCTGTTACAGACACACCATATTTGCCAGCAACACCTCTTCATTGCCAATAACTGATATAGCCAATTCCACTACCAGGCAGGACCGGTTTGGAGGACTACACTTCTTTAACCCAGTTCCCATGATGAAGCTTGTAGAGGTAAGTGTTAAAATTTGGTCAGAGCTTGTTTAAATGACACAAACCATGCACATGGTCTGTTGCTGTAGTGGAGTGGTGCCAATAAGTGTTACGCAGCTAAAAGGAGAACTAGCACTACACACACTTGCTTCCACTCCTCTATATTTGTTGTATTAAAACCTATATATATTTTATTGCAAGAGATAGAATATACTTATAGGAATAAAGAGCACCAAAATGAGATGAACAAAGCATTAGTATACACATACTGCATGGCAAATGTATTTGACACAAAAACCCTAAAACTGTAGAAGGGAAGGAACGGATAAAACTAGAGGAAAAAGACTGTGGAGGAGGGGAGAACAAAATCCAGGGTGGCAGCGTTGGGACTACATCAAATAGGATAAAGCTGTTACACACGCCACATATAACAAGCATTTATTGAAGATAATGCACCCAGGCCATAATGTAATAGACTTACTAAACCAGACAGCACTGACCCATGAATGATAGAGGTCACCAGATGTACCATACCTAAAATATGATATAAAAATAACCTTATGTCCAACCATGCCCAACAACTGAGGGAAAACCTTAATCACCCACTGGGATGGTAGTGTATGTAAACCAAGGTTCCCAAACCTAGTCATACTTACCTACTTTATCAAATTAACTGATGACCAGTAATAACATTGCAGCTTTGTATACAACAACCTTTCCCTGAAAATTACTACTAGCAATAAGATTACTCATTGGATTTTTGCTGAAATAAACCATGAGAGTGTCTCTGATGAAAAGTAGTTCCAATTTATCATCCATGGTACTTATGTATTATCTGGGCTCCCATGTTAAATGCACCCCATTTTTTCATACCCCTACTATCCAACTACGCATGGAGTTGATTTTATATAGTGTGGCGAGCGCAGCGAGCCACCGTGCCCGAAGCGTGGCGAGGGGACGCGGTCTCATAAGAAAAACGGGAGCCCAGATATTACATAAGTACCTCATTCATTTATTAGAACATAATTTTTTCGGCTAAGTTGAAGCTTGCCAAGCTGTTCAGTACCTTTTAAATTACAAATCAATATGCAGCTCTCAGACATAGAAGTACTGGTCTTCATAAGCATTCTGAATCTGTATCGTTAAGTATTAAGGCGTTTGAGAGCTATGTGTTTAAAAATGCAATGATCTTATTCCATATATAGATAAATGGGTACTCTTTACCTAGCACGGCGCCCGCGATTACAATCGCGGGCGTCGGGGGTAAAAAATCGCGGGCATCGCGGGTAAATCAAAAACGGGTGCGACGCGATGCCCGCGATTTTCCCATAGGGATCAATGTTAAAAGACAGATTGGTCGCGATTTTAGCGTTAATTGGCTCAATGCCCGCGATTTTTACATAGGAAACAATGTTAAATGGGCCACAGAGCCCTAATAGTCCCCCTGAAGTGTGAAATGGCCCCCACAATTTTTAACGCCACCCCACGATCAACGTGAACCCGAAGCGTGGCGAGCGGCGGCGGTACGCGTCCTCCGACCTTTTCATACCCCCACTATCCACGTCGGCGTGGAGTTGAGAATAGAATAGTGTGGCGAGCGCACCGAGCCCGAAGCGTGGCGAGCGCACGCGGATACCTTCACAGTTATACGCGTCCCCTCACGGGCTTCACAGGTGTCCGTGGCGACGCGGACACCTGTGAAGCCCGCGAGGGGACGCGTTTACCTGTGAAGGTATCCGCATCCCCTCGCGGGGCTCGCTGCGCTCGCCACGCTTCGGGCTCGGTGGCTCGCTGCGCTCGCCACACTATTCTATTCTCAACTCCACGCCGACGTGGATAGTGGGGGTATGAAAAGGTCGGAGGACGCGTACCGCCGCCCCTCGCGGGCTCGCTGCGCTCGCCACGCTTCGGGTTCACGTTGATCGTGGGGTGGCGTTAAAAATTGAGGGGGCCATTTCACACTTCAGGGGGACTATTAGGGCTCTGTGGCCCATTTAACATTGATTCCTATGTAAAAATCGCGACCAATCTGACTTTTAACATTGGTCCCTATGGGAAATCGCGGGCATCGCATCGCACCCGTTTTTTAGTGCATGCGATGGTCGCGATGGGCGCCGTGCTAGGTAAAGAGTACCGATAAATGTTTATTTAAATGAAAGTATTGCATTATTTAAAAACTACAGCACTGGCTTTACCAATAGTAAGACTGGTAGTGTCATTGTTATGCTGGCTACACACTTGCAAACAGCAAAAAATGACTAAATGTACTACACTGCACACCAACATGGTTTGTTTGGGGGGGGGGGGTTCGCCCATACAGTTTGTTTCTTTTTTCGCCTATTTGAAAACTCATAACTTTAATTGAAGAGGGTTAATAAAACATTGACGGTGATGATTTTTCATCTAGGTGAAAAATCTTCACTGTTTGCATACCCCTCCCAGGTGCAGTTTAGTAATAAGGGAGATGATAATTCTATTTTTTTTTTTTTGTTCCCTTCTTCGTTTCTTGCAGATCATTAAGACCCCAATGACAAGCCAGACAACGTTGGACTCCCTCACGGATTTCAGTAAAGCACTTGGAAAAATTCCTGTTTCATGTAAGGTAAAGAGGAAAGCAATTATGGTCTGCAAATTAATGAATTGTACTTAAATGAATAGTGGCTCCATGTTTGTGTTTTCTCTCACTCACTGTACAGTACTACAATACAATACACAGTAAGGCCTTTACCCTATGCCTGGAAAGACCAATCCTGACCCTTCTCTCCCAGTCCTTGTGCTGTTGGTCCCACTAGCCAGCATGGATAGTTTTCCCCAGAGCAGCTGTGTGGAGTGCTTCCACTGTAATGTCTGTGTGAGAAATAAGTCCTACTCTACCCTTAGTTATATGAATTAATATTCTTTGTTTTTCTTCAGGATACTCCTGGATTCATTGTTAACCGTCTGCTGGTGCCCTACTTAATGGAATCAGTGCGGCTTTATGAGCGAGGTACATTGCTGTATAACTCTTTCCTAGCATTCTGACTGAGAGGGGACCCAAAAGAGTCTACAATAGTGTTGCAGGGTAGATTTACATATTACAGTATCAGAAGTATTATCTACCCTGGTATCCGATTACTGTGTACACAGGTGTGTAGCCATATAGTAAGCAATAAGATGTTGGATTTATTTTTCTAAACTGTAAATGCAAAGAATCTCCAGGTGAAAACTGCACCAAAATATTCCATTTGCCCAGATGCTATCCCTTCAGCAGGTCTTCTGCCATGACAGCTGTAATAAAGTAGTCCTCACTGAAAGCCGGTTTGCTCTGGCCCATAGTGATTAAATAGCATGGTGAGAATGGCTTATGGAACCTACACACGGGGTGATTTCAGGGCGTTTTCTTAGCTATCGGACTAGATCGCTTGGAAAATGTCCCTACATGGCTCCGTGTGTAGGGCCTTAGCATTGCGCGGCCCCACAGGTCGCTATCGCCCGGCGATTAATATACAGCATGCTGGATAAATCTATAATCGCCAGTCTGGGCCAGCGATCTGCTCAGCACAGAGCGCTGTGTAGCACTGTGTGCTGTCTGATCTAGCAATGCTCAGAGCACTCAGCAAAATCTCCCCATGTGTAGGCCCCATTAGAGATAGAGCTATTCCTGTTTTTTTTTTTTCTTCTTAACCAGTAGGAAAATGCTCTAATTTGTACTTTGTCCCAAGCTACACTCTGCTGACTGTAGAACATGCACATGATCTTGTCTTTTACACATAGATGTTTAAAAAAAAAATACACAAAGCTTTCTTTGTCCTTGCCTTGTACAGGGTGCTTTCAGCATGTTCTGACTGCCGCTTCCCTGCATAGTGAACTATGGGGAAATTGTATCATTCCTTCTAAAGATTAGAGGCATTTCCCAGAGAAAGCAGCTAGCTTCTAACTAGCGTTTATTTATTATTTACATATTCTCATCCGTACTGGCCCCAGTGAAGCTTACAATCTATATTCCCTACCACATATTCACACATTCTAGGGTTAATTTTGTTGGGAGCTAATTAACCTACCAGTATTTTAGGTTTGTGGGAGGAAACCAGAGTACCTGGTGAAGAATATACAAACTCTGCACAGTTAGGGCCATGGTAGAATAGAACTCATTACCTTAGTGCTGTGAGGCCGTAATGCTAACCATTACACCGTCCTTGCTGCCCTAGCATTTATTTAGTATGTTCTGATTGGTTACTTCTAGCTGTTATTTGTCCAATTGTCCACTCCC
Source organism: Crinia signifera (assembly GCF_055691185.1). Lineage (NCBI taxonomy): Eukaryota > Metazoa > Chordata > Amphibia > Anura > Myobatrachidae > Crinia > Crinia signifera. Next base: position 180,032,602 of record NC_139217.1, on the reverse strand, counting down.
AAGAATGCATGACCTGGCATATATCTTTCCATGTGCATTTTTGTAGAACTGCAATATTTGACTAAGAGTTCCATTTTTTTGAAGGCTGTAGTCAATTTTACATTTTATTTGTATTAATACTTTATTTTTAACGATCAGTAATAAAATGTTTGGCCTGCTTTTAAGAGTGCCCATTGTTACTAATAAACCTCTTTATGTCACTTATATTGTAGTGAGGGATTATAAATATTAAACTCTCTGCTTTCTTTTAAGGTCATTGCACCATGTTTTTTTGCAGAGTTACAAATCAATGCTGTGGTCTTGGAAGCACACAGTATGTATGATTTTTTAGCTGGAGAACCACTGACTATAATCCATAGGTCACATGTTTGCAACTTTCCTGCACTGTGAAGCTTTCGTAACACAAGTACCCTGGCTCTGCCTGTCACAGTGCAGCTCCTGCTGTGTACCAGTGAGAATAACTTCATATATCAATGTTTGCATTCAGCCTAGAGAACCTGGTGCTTATGTGCCCAATTACAGAGTACATAAACCAATAAGCAAAACAGTGACTAAATGCCCCCATCCACTAGGGCGAGGTATTGCATGCGGTACCCCAGTATCTCACCCGGAAACGTGCTTGGTGTCAGGATCCCATACTATACATTGTATGGGGTCCTGTTGCATAAAATGTATCTTATCCCAGTGATTCTCAACCTCGGTCCTCAAGGACCCCCCAACAGTGCACGTTTTCCAGGTCACCTGGCAGGTGAACAGGTGCATTCATTAGTCACTGACACATTTTAAAAGATCACAGGTTGAGCGAATTATTTTACCTGTGGTTCTGTGTGGAGACCTGGAAAACGTGCACTGTTGGGGGTCCTTGAGGACTGAGGTTGAAAACAACTGTTGTATCCGATCCCAGCAAGGGCCACGACAGACTGCAATAAAAATTCATGGCACCCTGTTGGAACTGCAATGCGAGGTGCACGTGAACTTGCAGTGGCCATATTGCACTAGTGGATGGGTGCCTTTACAGTTGAATACAATAGGGGACAAGTACAAAGTGTGAATATATACAGTGCTTCATCAGCAGAGGACACTGGAATTAGTATCAGTGTGGCAGAAAACCAATGGATTTGGTGCAATCAAAGATGGTATAATTCAGAGAAGGAAAAGCACATGAGGTTAGCGTGCCCTGCTCGTGATAGTTTACATTCTAACAAATATTTAATTTGCATACCAAAGTATATGCACTTTCTACAATATAATCTTTATTTTATAGTAAATACAGGCTTCAGCTAGTAATGCTAAAGTTCATGCCATTGTGATCTATTCTATATTGCTCTCACATTGCCATGGGTCTTCAACCTGTGGCCCTCCAGATGTTGTGAAACTACATGTTCCAACATGCATTGCCACATTTTTTCCTTTAAGAGCATACCAAAACTGTCAGGGCATGTTGGGACATGTAGTTCTACAACATCTGGAGGGCCACAGGTTGAAGACCTGTGGCCTAAACATTTAAGACCCGGTATTTTGAAACAGTATTTAAAACTGGTCTGAGCCCCTAAACCCCTTTCACATTGCAGGTGAAAACCGTTTTAAATAGAATGTAATACCATTCACACATTCAACCTGTTTAACCCCCCCAAGGAACACGTTTCAAGCCATAGAAAAAGAGCCTTTCACATTGCATAAAAAACGGCTCTGAAACGGCTAGGACACTGCTTTTTAACCGTTTAAGAAATACCAGTATTTCTTAAACGGTTAAAGCACCCTGGAGCTTTCACACTGCAGCTCTAACCATTTAAAAAGGCAAAAAACCGGCAATATACTGTTTAAGAGCTGTAGTGTGAAAGGGGTACTAGATTGTTACTAATACTGCAAGAATATTATTATCGCACTTCTTAAACTTTGCTGCCACCTAGTGGTGAGAGAAACGAACAGTGTTTCTCCTCTGCATGTACTGTACATAATATACATGTGATGTGACTCAGGAATGTTTGTTACACTGGCTGGTATACCTGTTCTGTCAGACATCAATATATTTGGTACCCAGGATGATTTGATAAATACAGTTCTGCTATATGTGTGAATACAGCTTGCACAAAATAAGATTCTATTATATTCATGTTTGAATGTGACCAGTACACTGGTAAATTAGGCTTATCACAAGGGTGTGAGGACACTTTGCTACAAAGCATATACAAAACACTACAGAACCCTACAGCCTTTGTGGGGTATTCAATGTGTGCCAATATTTGTGGGCTCTCCGACTTCTGTAAAATTTCTGATGGCCAAATACATTGAATAGGTAGAATGTATATTCGACCTATTATCGGTGAAAAGTGCTGCTTATTTCTGACTTTTGGAAATACCGGCTTTGATTTAATACTGTGTCTGTCTCATGCACTAATATAATGTGTGCAGCATAATTTTTACTAAATCTTTCCTTCTCCTTCTTAAGCTCCATACACACCGGGTGACTTTGAGCTGAAAGCAGCTCAGTTTACCGGTTTGAGCTGTTTTCAGCTGGAAAGCTGCATCATCGCCAGCGGCCACCGTTCATCTGGAATTACCAGCAGATGAGCGAGGGACTGGATGGCTTCACATATCGTCCTGTTATGGATAATTGTCCACCCTGGGGGAAAATCACTCGGTGTGTATGCACTGAGGGTTCTCAGCCCAGCGATTGTCTCCATCATTGGTCAGCATACACGCTGGGCATAATTGCCCAGTGTGCATGGACCTTTACTTAGTCCCTTCCTCACCCTCCCACCCCCCCAGGTAGTTGTCCAGTACTCTTGACACTTCTTCCCAGAGTACTCCTGGGATACTGACTACATCACTGTGATTGTAACATATACTACTGTACTTATTTGCTATGGATAGCTCTCAGATTCTCGTGTATACTGTATTTTTTTTTAAAATCTTATTATTGATGTATTGTACACTTTGTACATAATGTGGTGTTGTTCGTCTTTATGCAGGTGCACCTTGTATGTCCTATTATTCAATGGTTACATGACTACTTTTCTTTTAACTTCTATCGGTCTCCGTGTAGCTATTTGTAATGGTAACTGCTATCTGCCCAATAGCTGCATGTGATGTCTGAAATCTCATCTGAAAATTGCTATTTTTTTAGGCCATGCATCGAAAGAAGACATTGATGTGGCAATGAAATTGGGAGCTGGATACCCAATGGGTCCATTTGAACTGCTGGACTATGTTGGCCTTGACACCAGTAAATACATCATTGATGGTATGCATAATGTTTATTTCTTTGTTTGACCTCCCCAGAAAGAAAATTTAATTTATTGCCTTTTTTTTCTGCAAGTAAAATAAATAGAATCTGGTTTTCCTAGGAGAAGTTTATATTAGAATATTTCATTTAAGTTTTGTTCATTTTAATGGCCCGATATGTCCTGCAATCATGCCAAAAAGCTTCCCTTGGCACGCCAGGTCTCTAGACTCTAGCATTGCGCATATCTTTATCCCTAAATTGCATCTTGACAATGTGACTAGTAGACTGCACTGATTGGTGACACATATATCTGGTGCCACGATCCCCGACCTGTTGACATCGCAGATCTGCCAACTGGCCAGTAATGATCACATATTTGTCAGAGGATTGAGGAATTTAACAATGTTTAAAAAAAAAAAAAAAAAAAAAGTCCAATTCCCTCATCTCGGTCTGGATCAGGATTTTTCCCCATACAGAGATCTATTGTACTTCAAATACACGCTGTTACACACAATATACAAATGTCACATATTAAGTTAATCAGCAGAGTCTCCTGGTGTATTCTAGTTGCATTGCGGTGTATTAAAGCTGCAATATATGGCAAAAACACACCCTACATTAACTTGCACAGGACCAGCAAGCTAACACGTACATGCCGTATTGAGGCTAGATATTTGTGGACGCAGCCGTGTGTGCATCTTTTGTATTTCTGGACTGTGGAAATTGTGTGAGCAACTTTCTAATTCATGAATGAAGTGATTGGCTTTTTACAGTTTAAGTAAAGCCTCCATACACACTTGCCGATGGCAGGAGAGCGATGACTGTGCTGCCGCATGACCATCGTTAACGATGACATCCCTCTTCCGGAAATGTTGGACGTTAACGACGTGTGGGAGTGCGCATTGTTAATGATGAGGAGTGTACACACTAGGCGATATTGCTAACAATAGTCCTTTCTGAGCAATGTTAACAATATTGCCTAGTGTATGGTTGCAGGTTGTGCCGCCATGCTCTAGGGCAGTGGTCCTCAAGGTACAGCAACAGTCCAGGTTTTAGGGCTGTATAGGCTTATGCACAAATGGCATAATCAAGATGACTGTGGTAAAAACAAAGTCACCTGTGCCTAAGCCTGTATAGCCATAAAACCTGGACTGTTGGTATGACTTGACAACTGTGTTTGAGGAACCTGCTCTAGGGTACATGTAACAGTTGTCTTCTTCATGTATTTGTGTTGTACATTGCAAACTCAAATGCTATGTACAGAAGTGGTGAAGAAGCATCTGCTGATCTCTATTGAATAGTGGCAGCTCTCCATTGTAAAGACTGTTCTAAAGCAAGAACTCTATTGTTATGATTACAATAGTTTCGCTACCTATAAATGCTAATGTTTGTTCCTTTTTTTCCTTGAATGCCCAGGTTGGCACCAGATGGAACCTGAAAATCCCCTCTTTGCACCCAGTGAGTTGCTTAATAAGCTGGTAGCTGAGAAGAAGCTTGGAAAGAAGACTGGAGAAGGCTTTTATAAATATAGATAATTTTGCTCGCTGCACTGCTAATGTGTATATATAATTTTTCAATAGTCATTGCTATATGATGACTGTGGCACTTGTCCGCTGATTGACATCTCATGTTGTGGTCTGTTGTATCTACAACTGATGTGTGCACACACTAGTGCCTTAAAGCAACGATTGTCTGTCCATAATTAATATCCTTTTGTACAGCCGATAACGAACATTAAAATTTTCATAACCAAGCCGAAGACAATAAAAAGAAAATAAGCTGCTTCTTGCTAATAATGGACACTGTTTCTGTACTCATAATGTTGTGGAATGATTATTCAATATGCTTTATAAATATAAATTGGTGTACAATGCAACCCTGCTTATTTGCTTTTTCCATGGTGCAGCATATTCCATTGCACTTTACAATTGGAAAGCAACAGCGATAAAACCAAAATGGGTAATAACAGACAGTCCTAGAAGTAGGAAGGCCGTGCTCGCAAGCTTATAATCGAAATGGAAATAGGCATCGGTACACAAGGATAGGTGTTCTCTATTGCTTAATGGACCACCCGTTTGTAAAGGTCATTTGTGGGCTGTATGATTTGTTCACACAGCAATGTTGGCCAGGGGTCAGGAAATATTGAAGATAGAAAAAAAAATGTGTGGACTGTTCAGTGGGGATGTAATTGGATAGGGAAGACTTATAAAGGTTATGTGGGTGGGTCCAGAATTTGATAAGTTGCCTGAAGAGATGAGTTTTAGGAATTGTTTGGAGACTGGAGGAGAGTCTTATTGTGGGTGGGAGAGCATTCCACAGAGTGGGAACAGCCCGAAGAAAGTCCTGCAATCATGAGCGGAAGTGAATAATGCCTGTGGATGAGAGACCTAGATCGTTGGAAAAGCGGAGAGGCTGGGTTGGGAGATATTTTAAGATAAGCGAAGAGATGTACATTGGTATAGTTTGGTTAATGGCCTTGTGTGTAATTAAGTGTTTGAATTTGGAATAATATGGGTAACCAATGGAGGAACTGGTGAATGTCTAGCAAGGAATATTAATATCGCTGCTGCATTTTAATGGTGAGTCTCTTTTTTTTTTTTTTTAAGACCTGTAAGAGGACGATTGCAATTATAAATGGAGTAGATGATGAGAGAGCATGTAGTTTTTTATAGTTGATGGGGAGCATACGATCACAGATGATGTAACTTAATGGGAGTGGAGGGTTGGAGGGTCAAAGATGGATCCTGGAGAAGAGTGGACCTGATAATTTCTTTGCAGGAATGTTGTTTACCCTTGGAGTATTCCATTTGGATGCCAGAAGAGATAAATACTAATGGGAAGATGTATCAAGCCTTTGAGAGAGATAAAGTGGGGAAGTTGGCCAAAGGAGCCAATTGGCTTCTAGCTGTCACTTATCCAGCACATTCTTTGAAATGATTACAAGAAGTACCCACCATTTACAGTGTTCACTACCTTAGCCCACTTCTCATCCTTCCTGATATTTAATATGCTGCCAGTTGTTAGATTTTGATTCAGACTGTACAATTCAAGGCTTAGACAACCTTGGGTTTTGACCTAAAAGTCACACACCCTCCCCTAAAAATGCTTGCGCACTCCTGTGTTTTCCCTAGGCATGTGTGTGTTTATTATGTCATGCCTGTGTTTTTCTTAGCACTCCCATTATATGGCCAGTTACCACTCCCAGATGCCGGCTTTCTGTCAGTCACCTTCGATTAGCGCTCACTTCCACTCCACTTGGGAAGTACTGTGGATATTTCAAATTGAGAGGAGGAGGTACTCCTAAATGAGAAGCCAAATCAAGAGGGAACTGCTACTGAGTCCATCTTCAGTCTAACAGCCTTTCTTCCTCCAGTAATCTTTTTTAAAATGGTGGCTGGTTGACAAGGCTGCTGTATTAAGGTTTGATCCAGTAGTATAAGCAGCCTTTGATCTAAAGAGAAGCAAACCTAAAATTTGCTTTGAAAAAAAAAAAAAAGTGTGCCAGAACCGCAATATTTGCTGGTACTTCTGCCTATGCCACAGATCTGTTCCAGAATATTGTCCAGACTTTACTAATGTCCCAGAGCAGATTCTGAACTTCTAGAGACGGGGGTTCCAAATGCTCCCAGAGATCAGATGCAAATTCATTGCTGCTTGCATTATGCATTGAACTTCTGTCCATCTCTCAATCAGTGAGCAGTAGCTTTGGGACTAACTGCTAATGTATGTGGGATCTGTGTACAACTTTGCATGCTGGGCAGGCTAGTGATGGAAATATGTCACTCCTGTGCCTGCCAGTGGAGAACCATGGTGTTTGCTGCCCATTGACTGTTGCTTTGTGGAAATCTCCCAAAAGAAATAATAAGCAAAGTGGTACAGGTGTTTATATTTTAATTTAAACTGACAAGAAAATAAAACAGTCCGTGCATGCATTAGTGGCTTTTAATGCATCTTATGGATAGTAAAACATGTATTATATTAGACTGTAATGGCAGTATTTTCAGGGCCGGCTCTACCATTAAGCAACAGCCTCTGGCACCAGATCTGTGTGGGGATTCCACTTAGGCTTCCTTAATGTTGTGATCAGTAGACTGAGGAAGACCTTCTTGTACTTAATGCTGGTGGCCACCTCCATACTTTCATATGAGGATCTGGAAAGTGGGTATTGGTGGCAGTGTGGGGTTGGAGGAGGGGGAGAGGCAGTAGGTATATTTTAGCTAATAATTTTATTTACAAGTGATTTAGGATTGTAAATAAAAAGCATTTACAGTTATATTTTATCCACATGCCATCACAAGATGAATTTCAGTATATGCTTCTAAAACATGTAGAAAAAAATAGATGGGTTTAGTACAAGGCTCTAGAATTCTCAGACGTGTACTGGATGCAGGAGGGTTGTCTACTCTGGGAGCTGTAAAGAAATCCCAAGTTCAGGGGAAATTACAGGATAGCAGGAATTTGTGTACAGTCTTGCTCCTTGGATCAATCTAAATACAGAGCAGAGCTGGCCCTAGAGGCGGCAGCCGATTGTTAGCGCCACCTCTCAAATTATCACTGCCCACACGGTGAACGCCCGCCATTTATGAAGGGTTGAGAAATAGCCATGGTAGGGCTGTTGCGCATGCCCAGACACAGCAGATTTTCCATTGGCTAAGAGAGTAATCCCCTGCTTGGTAGGAACAGAGTCTGTGGGAACTGGAGGCAACTACAGAAGGTGGAACAAAATGAGGTCATGCAGCCAGCCAGTGACTCGGCTAGGTGGTCACTGAGGTTAGTGCTGGAAGCAGCCGGTACTTGTGTACTATCACAGTGCCCATCGCATCGCAGACCATATCGCATGCGATGCGACGCGATATCGGCCGATGTTCTACAATGGCATACAATTTTTAAATTGTATGCCATTGTATATGGCATACAATGTGATGGGATGCGATTATAAATTGTATAAGCACCCTAATGGGTGCTTACAATGCTTAAATGCACCTCCACGCCACCCCCCAAGTATAAACGTGAACCCAAAGTGTGGCGAGCGACGGCAGTACGCGTCCTACGACCTTTTCATACCCCCGCTATCCACGTCGGCGTGGAGTTGAGTTTATAAAGTGTGGTGAGCGGACGAGGATACCTTCACAGGTATCCGCGTCCCCTCGCTGCGCTCGCCACACTTTATAAACTCAACTCCACGCCGACGTGGATAGTGGGGGTATGAAAAGGTTGTAGGACGTGTACCGCCGCCCCTCGTAGGCTCGCTGCGCTCGCCACGCTTCGGGTTCACGTTTATACTTGGGGGGTGGCGTGGGGGTGCATTGTAAGCACCCAATAGGGTGCTTATACAATGTAATATTGTATATGCGTTAAAATCGCAACGCATGCCATCGGGTGTATGGCATGCGATGCGATTTAAAAATCGGGCGACTAATTATCGGGGCGCCGTGCTAGTACACAAGTACCAAGCAGCCAATCAGCAGCTCTGTCTTTGCCTAGCAGTAGGGATGGCCATTGTTGCCTTTGCCTTCGATGGCAAAAGTGCAACTGACCATCGATGTTTTTGCATATCGATGGTCTTCCATTTTCATTGATTGATTGGTCTGTGGGCCAATCAAAATGAGGGGGTGGGGCATTGCTCTGTGTCCTGGCACCTTGGGGAAAAAGAAAAAACTATTCGTTTGTTTGAACCATCCTGGTTCTCCCCCATCGATGGCAAAACTATTCGACATCGGCCATAAACCATCAATGATTTCTAATCACGATGGTCAATGTGCATCCCTACCTAGCAGGGGCATCATGTAGTTGGAGGAAGCCTAGTGTGCTCTCCCTCCTCCAGCCCCTCCCCTGCTGCGTGAGGATCATGCTGACAGGCCTGCAGTGAGTGAACACTGGCCGGCAGCACGTGATGTAAGTTTTCAGATATGAGATTAATGTGTGCAAGGGAAGTGGGGGGGGGGGGGCTACAATACATTATACAGTAAATAGGGGAGGTACAATAGACATTATTCTTGCAGGGGCTGGCGGTGGGATTGCCAGCTGCCAGAAGGAGACGTGCGTACAGCCCTATACAACAGAGCATCCCGCTGGTCCCTGCTGCCCGATCCCACCTACCAGCTCCCCCCCCAACCCTGCCCGTCTCACTGAAGCAGAGACGGGTAGTGTTCGTGTTCCCCACCGCCCGAAAAATGGGACGTGTGTGGGATGCTCGCACCTTCCAGTCAGATGGTGCGCCAGCTCACCGGCGAGGGCATTCTGGCGTGCCCCCAGCGCTGGCTGAGAGGCGCTTCATCTGTATATGTTGTGTAATGTGAATAAGGTTGCTCTATTGTGTGGCCTAATTTGAATCGGCAATACTATTGTGTGGCTACGGCCAGTGCCGGATTTAGGGGTCAGGCCGCCCCTAGGCACAATAATTTTGCATCAATGTTTGCATCTCCGGTCTCCTGCAAGACAGGGCAGGGGGGTTCAGGCGGTTTGCGGCTCCGGACCCCCGGGAGAGGTAGCAGGCGGGTCCCGGCTTCTGGCTGTGTGCGTCTCCAGTTTCCTGCAAGACATGGCAGGTGGGTTCCGGCAGTACGCGGCTTTGGCTTCCCACAAGAGGTAGCATGGCGAGTCCCAGCTCCCAGCGGTGTGCGGCTCCCGCAGAAGGTGGCAGGCAGGTCCCGGCAGTTAGCTGTCATTTATCACAGCTATGTTTAAAAAATCAGCGAAATGACAGGGGACACGTGCTGCCGCCCGTAATAGGTGCCGCCCCTAGGCCCGGCTCTGGCTACGGCCCTTTCCAGCAAGAGCATACTCCTTTTTGAGATACACTGTCCCTATTTAAAACATGGGTGGTGGGAACGACAGTGCTCTTGGCTTTGTAGATAAGGATTGCTATGGGTGAGGGATCTTGGGTGTTGCTGGCTGATGCTGTGATCTGCGATGCTAGGTGCTATGCTGGGAGAGTGTTGATCAATCAGAGGCAGAGCTGGCGGAAGTGCTAGGGGGCACGAGCCCAAATCTTACCTAGGGCATCACATTGGCTACTGAGCATGGCTCTAGGCTACTTCACTGATGGGTCACTAATTCAGATGTTACCTTCAATAAGTAATCATGTGAAACCCAGTTTACTGTACCTGGAAGCTATTGCTAAATGTCCACATTTGTGTCATGCTGCTCACTTTGTGTCCGGTTAGCCTGGCAGCAGGATACAGCCTGCAACGTGACAGATACAAGTCAGCCAGCAATGACACACACCTTACTGCTGTTCTTGAAAACAGTACAAGGAAGGAAGCTCCACATGCAGCTTAAGCTTTTCAGACTGCACTTCTTGTTTATGAACATAGTGGGAGACATTACCTGCTCTTAGAAGTATTTGAGGTGGGAAACAAGCACTTCCTGTAATTGAAGCAGCAAAGCTACTGTACTTATTTGTCTCTGCCACATTCCTAGTGTTAATTCATTTGTTAAGCAGAACCACACTCCATCTTACACAGACAACCTTATGTTTACCCCATTTTGTGGTAATGCTATGTATTATAAAATAGCTTATCTGACTATAATTTGAAAGAACTGACTTAGATTCAAGATGTCCTATTTCAAGATGTTCGGTACATACCCTAAAAGATAGCCCACCTCACCCATAACTTACTGGAGTATTCAGTTTTCCCATTTCCTGCACAGTTTTTGAAACAAAAGGGTGTGCCGCAAATTTTGAATCGAGATTAGATAGATTGGATTACATTAGATTAGATTTAGATTACATTAGAATAAGATTAGATTAGAATAAGATAAGATAGAGGCACATTTAAACAGTCTGCACATCAAAACTTTCAGCTGGTGGGTGCTATGACCACATAAGGGTAAAGGTAATCCAGTAATTAGAGGTAAGGACAACCAATATGCAAGTAAAGTTATTTTATAAGTATCGGCAAGTTCATATTGCAAATGAGACCAAAAAATCCAACAAAGTCCCTCTACTTATCAATAAGTCAACCATGCTGAGATAGATATAAACTTCCGCTCCCTCTCAGGATTCCTCAAATAAGTACAGTCATATTGTACTTACCGGCCAGCTTTATGTTTGGTTTTGCAGTGTTGAACATGGTCTTGTCTTTGTTTGTCCATGCTACTTCTGATCAAAATATGTTTTATATAGTTTTCAAGCAAAGAAATAAAGTGTTGTGCTGCTTGTGACCTTTCTTATGTAACATATTATTCACCTCATAACTTAAATGTCTCCCAGCAGAGGTATTTTTTTTAATTATCCCACAATCTTTCCTTGAACCTAAACTTTAACAGGATAAATCATATTAGTTGAGGCTTTAGCATAAGGGCAGATGGAGATATGAACATGTAAAAGCTGTGTAGTAAACTACCCTTAGCTTGAATAACAGATGGTTCTGTTTTACTCCAAATGGGAAACGGAAATGTGTCAAAATTAAAAGCAGATTAAACCTTAATATCTTTTGCCGCTTTTGAAAACAAGCTGTAAGGTTTCAAATAACTATTAGTTTAATCTCTTTTAAAGAAACAGTATTCAAAAACAATGTATCATACCAATTGTGTTATTTTTATTTGTTATGCATTTATTAGATACTTTAACTCTTTTTGTCTTAACAATATCTATATTGATGCAGAAAGTTATGGTGTGTACACACAGCAGATATGCCGTGCTATGCGAGTCCCGATACGATCAGATCGTATCGGGACTCGCTTAGCACAGCATGCATGGAGTGGCACAGTTTAGACTATATAGTGCAGATCTGCACTATGTAGTCTTGCCTGCCCTCTCTATTTGGCTGCCGATTTGCGCTCACACGGGAGCGCGCATCGGCAGCGCATCGGGCTCGCAAGCCCTAAAAAAACACATAATCAGCATGTGATATGGCTTCCGATGTTCACTATATCGGCAATATCAGAAGCCATATCGCACCGTGTGTACACACTATTACAGAATTATATTACTTTATAATATGATATAAATGATATTACTTTATATCATATACTGCAGTTGCTATGGAGCCCGGCGGGTCGGTGGACCTGAGGCCAAGCTAGCAATCCCCTGTACCCTTTTAACTTTTTTAAATAAGTGGAAGAATGGCAGCGTCACTGTCCTGTGTCTCAGTGACAGCGCAGCACTGTAGATTGGTCCAGATTTTCCTTCCTGAGACTCTGGGACAGGTGTCCGTCATGTTTCTTATAGGGATGGCCAATGGTGGGTTCACTATCGATGGTAAGATGCCAAGGCCTTCCTTCCTCTATGTTGGGTTGTTTCTACCCAGTTTGTTTTATCACTGTTGTTTCCAATTGTCGGAATCCCGGGCGATCCACGTCCCCCCTTGCCGGGATTCCAACTGCCGGGATTTAGTACCAATCCCCTGTGTACTATTGCCAGGGAGAAGAGAAAAAAACCTGTGGAAAACACTGTGGTTAACCATGATTTTTACCAAATGATGGCCAATTGCCATGGTTTCTGTTTTGTTTGTTCCTTATACTATGCCTATATTTTATTGTCACATTGTGTAACTTTTCTGTCATTACAAATAAAAATGTAAAAAAGTAATTTAAAAATATAATTGATAGATCATTCCCCATCAAAATGATATTTAAAACACAGCTGCGTATCTTGGAGCCCAACTAAGTGGCTCATGTGAATGTTATACATTTGTGGTTACATTCTATATTTAGTATAGAAAAAAAGTTGCTTGTTTTAGGTTTGTTTTATTTTATTCAGCCATTTCCAAGCCAAATGGATGTAAGCAAAGCATTTTCTTTCCATCTCATTTTCTCTGCTTGTTTTGGATCTCATGTAACGTGCAGTTTTCTGTCCTACAGTATTTCCCAAGTCTTATTCGACGTTCTTTGAGAACGCTGTGGGTATCATTTCACAGTCAATGGGTTGGCAATGGTAACCACTACCAGTTGTTTTGACAGCAGCACATAGAAATTCTGCTGTCTGTAGCCAAGGACTGGGTTTCATCGCTTTGTATATTTTATGGATGTCCGGTAAGGGATGACATTGAGTTGTAATGTTGGTCTACCAAGCACCTCATGCCTGATCAGCTGTGCTACATTATTAGGTGTCATTCAGACTACTCAGGATATCAGTTCAGTGTTTTGGAAAAAGTGGTCATGGGTATTATAGACCTTCTTGTATGGAAAATTACACTATTTGGGAACAGTTTCTTCTGAAAGTGGCCAGTAACCACACATAATAAATCCAGCTATCAGCAAAAGTCTGCATTAGTGTTTAATTGCGTTAAGTGCTGCTTTGAAGGAATACCTCTCTTCTGATCCTTGAATTGTGTTCCTGCTTTATTTTATATTAAATGGATAGATAGTGATCTGACAGGTAGCACTTAGGAGCCATAATGACACCTGGAAAAAGTAAACTAAACAAGGGAAATAAAGAACCTAAAAAACGTTTACAATAAGACTAAAAATGTGTTACTATTGCAATATTGATGTAATTTAATTAACTGTATGTACATATTGTAATACTACATACTGAGGCGTACTTTTCCAAGTTGAGACACTTCCAGCTTCAGCTGGGTACACAGGTAATGTATATAACAGTGATGGCTAACCTTGACACCCTTGAACTACACATACCAGCATGCCCTGCCCTAGCAAGTTTAGTAGATGGGAGTGTAAACACTAGACCAGTGATGGCTAACCTTGACACTCTAGCTGTTGTTGAACTACACATCCCAGCATGCCCTCCTACAGTTTTACTATTTGGCCATGCTAAAACTGATGCAGAGCATGCTGGGATGTGTAGTTCAACAACAGCTGAAGTGTCAAGGTTAGCAATCACTGGTATATAATCATCGGCTGATTGGGGGTAAACTTTGCATTCGCATGCATGCATGGGAACTCGGCGTGCAAGGGGGGGCGGACGGCCGTGTGGACAGTGTTTCAATGACTCGCAAACAACACCACAAATTCAAAATTGTGCTGCAGAATATGAAATGTCTTAAACCACATGTAAAAAAGTTGTTATATCACCAAATACGCCATGCAATATAAATCCTCAGAACAAATATTATAGTATTTTTATGTTTTATTACAAAGCTTTTCTTTAAAAACATATGCTCAGCACATTTACTCAAATTGGAATGACAAAAAAAGTTGAATTGACAATTTTCTTTCTGCAAAGCCTGCCCTTTGCGATCAATAATCAGGATACGTCCAATGCTTTTTTTTTTTTACAACTGGCATCCAAATCCCACTATAGGACAGCAGAAGAAAGTAATAAAAATACAATACGGAACAATTTACATTGTTACAATGAATCCAAGTGCTGGGCTTTCTTCACAATGTATGGAAGGAGAATACACAAAACTGCATCACTCTTTCCTTGTGACTTACGGGATGCACATCCAAATGGTCTGAATATAAGTCTCTGTCAGTCATCCTACACGATCAATCTTATATTAAATATATGTAGCTGACATAATACAAACAGAAAAGACTGAGAACATGATTATGTATAAAACAAGAGATAACTTTGAATCGTTTCTGCTGCAGTAGCTGGGTGGTGAGGCGACAAGCCTACACTATCTGTGATAACTTATGAAATATGCGGCAGGTGTGCACATTCTTATGTCGCCATCTGCACAAATCGTAAAATGATTGGGAGCAACAACAGCCATGAGGCCATAGGATAAATGGGCAACCTTTGGTAGAGGACTGTTGTGGAACTACATCTCCCATGTTCCTCAGCCAACCAACTAGACTAAGTAATATGTGCTTTTTTCACTATTATTTTTCATTGAAAATACATGGGAGTAACTTATATTGCATATCAGTAAGTCTGGGGCCACACATAGCAGCCAAGCGGGTTGCTTTGCCGGAATATATGGCCATCCACACATTTGCAGCGGCGCCACAGCCACCGGGTCTGACCGCAGCATGCTGCGGTTGAATAGGAAGGTGGGACAACCAGATTTCAAGGAGAACATACACATTTCAATGCAGGATCTGGCCACAACGCTGTGTGTGACCTCACACAGCCTCCTTGCGGCCAAGCAGGTCCCGCTGAACAGGATCCGCTTGGCTGCTGTGTGTGACCCCAGCCTTACTGTTTCTTTCAGAAAAAAGGAACTCTACTATATATATAATATTTCAGTAATGATCTTCTTTGAACAATGGTAGTGACAACTGCTGCTCTTGGGTGTCCCTGTGTAAGTAATGTAAAAAAACAAAAAACATTTGTGCAGGAACAAAAACACACAAAAACTACTGTTTTTGCAGGAAAAGGTGGGCTTTGTTTCAACCCTGACCAATAAAATATACATCAATCAACTCTAAATCTGATATATAAAAGCATTCAAGTTTTATGGAGAATAAACAATACAATGATAAAAAAAGAAACAAAAACCCCAAAGTTTGATCCTTTTGCTCCATTCTTAAATAAAAGAGTTTTGTCTTGTTCATGTTTTCTGTCCATTGTCAGCACGCTGTTTGGTCTGTGACTGGCTTATATAAAGAACGTCACATACGCTGTGAACTCTGCAGATAGGAAGTATGAAAACGGTAGCTAGTTATGTATCCTGATGATCTTCCAATGTCTTCCATCCCTGGGGATTGAGGTGAATTATACCAAGGCCCCGGTACCAATGGTGCCAAACTTCTGGCAGTGATTGTCTATTGGGTACAGTGTCTCTAGCAGTGGCATATCAATGTCATTGGTAGGCTCCTTAGGGAATTGTGTTGCCGGTTATGGAGAAGTTGGGGAGTTTAACAAGCTTCCATCTCCAGGAGTCCTCCTGCTGTTGCTGCCTTTGCTTTACACGCTGAGAATGAATTCTTTTTCCCCCCTGAAATATAAAGAAAACATAGACATGAGAACTGTGCATGTTATTTCAGACAACAGACACTTGACACACAGTTAAGCTTACATTTTAAAGGGCACATTCTACTCTTTCTTTATTACAATTATCCAATATTTAATCCTCATTAAAAGTCAATATGTAACAGCTGAATGGTGCCCATATGCAGGCAGATCCAGCCAGCTGGGTTGAGTGCAGAAATCCCAACATGAGTCCAGATGGATTATCAAATTAAATGGATCAGAAACCTCAATGATCAGACTGTCCAAGTGGATCAATAGAGGATTCAGCATATAGGCCACCTTTTGGCTCATGAGATGAGATGACCTCATATAGGTACTGATAGCAGCCATCAGGAAGAATTCGGTACTTGTGTATTTTGGCGGTGCCCATCGCATACCATAACGCATGCGATGGTATGCGATGCAACGCAATTTTGGTGGTTAGTGTACGATGGCATACAATTTTCAAATTGTATGCCATTGTACATGGCATACAATGCCATACGATGCGATGCGATTAAACATTGTATAAGCGTGGCGAGCGCAGATACCTGAGAAGCCCACGAAGGGACGCGTTTACCTGTGAAGGTATCCGCGTCCCCTCGCCACGCTTCGGGCTCGCCACACTAATCTATTCTCAACTCCACGCCGATGTGGATAGTGGGGGTATGAAAAGATCGTAGGACACGTACCGCCGCCCCTCGCAGGCTCGCTGCGCTCCCCACGCTTCGGGTTCACGTTTATAGTGGGGGGGTGGCGTGGGGGTGCATTTAACACTGTAAGCACCCATTAGGGTGCTCAAAAGCACCCTTTAGGGTGCTTATACGATTTTTCATCGTATAGGGGGTCAAAATCGCGTCGCATCGCATGCCATCGGGTACATGGCATGCGATGCGATACGATCATCGTACGATGCACAAATCGGGCGCCGCCAAAATACACAAGTACCAGAATTCTACTCCTGAGTAATCCTAAATTCCTGAGATCCTAATTAATGACATGTTGATTGAAAATTGGGTACTTATGTATTATCTGGGCTCCCATGTTAAATGCACCCCATTTTTTCATACCCCTACTATCCAATTACGCATGGAGTTGATTTTATATAGTGTGGCGAGCGTAGCGAGCCACCGTGCCCGAAGCGTGGCGAGCGCAGCGAGCCCCGCGAGGGGACACGGTCTCATAAGAAAAACGGGAGCCCAGATATTACATAAGTACCGAAAATTGTTTAAGTATTTACGGTATATTATTTTTTATCAATACTTTATTTATCAGGCACCACAAGATCTTTTCAATGGTATACATAAAAATAAAGCATGTATACAGAGCACAACAGTAAGTAATAAAATTGCAGAAACACCTTAATGAGGGAGAGCAAAGGACGGGGAGGGATACTGAGGCTAGATAGTAAGCAGCAGAGAGTCACAGATGAAAGCACAGCAGCTCTCAATGGTATGCAGTCAGATAGGCTACATTAAAAATGTCCATCCACATGGCCTGAAAGTTGACACTCACAAAGCTGACATGTAAAGAATGATGTCGACACTGGCATAATGTCGACTTTGTGAATTTTGATACTGAATCTTAGGAATTAAGGTAAGAAGGCATGAAGAAGGCAAGTCAGATGCTTGGTTGCATAGGGAGAGGTATCAGCAGTAGAAAGAAAGAATTAATAATGCCACTGTATAGGTCATTGGTACGGCCTCATCTAGAGTACTCTGTTCAGTTCTGGAGGCCATATCTCCAGAAGGATATAAATACATTAGAGACTGTACAAAGAAGGGCAACTAAAATGGTGCATGGCCTACATCACAAAACGTACCAGATGGAGCCGCTCTCAGTAGAGCGGCTTCCAGCAATCTGATCGCGATCCACCAGTGTGCGCCACCCCATCTGCCAGAATGAGCCACGCCCCCCGCAGCCTCTGCCAGCGCTATGGCTATGTCGCGCTGGTGGGTACAATGAAGCTGGCTACATCTGTAGTTTACAGCAGAGAAGGGAAAGGGGGGACATGATAGAAACTTTAAAATATATCAAGGGTTTTAACAAGGTACAGGTGGAAGACATTCTTCACAGGAAGAGGAGCAGCAGAACACGAGGACATGCCCTGAAACTAGAGGGAGTAAGATTCAGAGGAAATTTGGGGAAGAATTTTTTCACAGAAAGAGTAGTAGATAAGTGGAATAGCCTACCATCAGAGGTAGTAGAGGCAAATACAGTAGTACAATTTAAACATGCTTGGGATAAGCATATTGATATCCTTACAAAGCAATAAGGATCAAATATGGTTTGAGGTAACATGTTTAAAAAAGGGGCAGACTAGATGGGCCAAGTGGTTCTTATCTGCTGTCAAATTCTATGTTTCTATAAGATTTGGGTCAGGGTTGGGCTGCAATTAGTGTTAGATGAAAAGTGAACTAAAAATACCTTTTTCAATATAACAACAGTAAACATTCATAATCTCGATATTCTGGCATTATGTCAGTGTCAACATTGTGAATGTCGACATTCAAAATATGTTGACATTATGATTTAGACATGATGAATTTTGGAATTCTGACTTTTGACAAAAATATAACAATCTGGATGATAAAATTAATCTGGTTAATTCTTGGGTCATCATTGCTAAGGAAAATATTTCCATAAACTGGAGCCTTCCTCTAACCAAAGCTTTGGGGGCTGCTATTTGCCTCCATTATTCTCATAATCCCAGGTATCTGCCACTCCAGGACCAGCTAATTAATTTCGTTAACCACACTGAATGACCAAACAGGGAATTTGTGTCTTTAAAGTGGCTTGTGACTGGTCCTCCCGAACAAACCATTCCCCTTCCACTCCCACTCTCTGGCCTTCACTATAAAAGCTATGAAGCCACTCACTGGTGCTGCAAAACGTCACCTACACAGAAGGGCTGCTGCCAGCTGCTCAGCAGCGATGAACAGTGTCCCCCTTAGTAATTGACCTGGACTCTTTCCGTGCCCCTTCAACATGCCTGAGCCCAGGTAATGAGTACCCCCTCCCTGCACCTCTACCCAGGACTTCAGGTTAAGATCACATTAAGGAAATATTTCATTAGATAATAATGAAGATATAAGTGTGTACCATCCAATTACAGTAAATTTCCACCATCAAATACAGTACAGTAAAATAATACTAAAGCTGGCCATACATCAGAAAGATTGATCTTAAGATTGATTGCAGTCATGATTGTGTGCAATTTCCCTTGAAATCCCCGGCAGTTCTTCGTGGTTTTTGGACACACAATCTACTCAAAATCCATCATACAATCAGTCATACAATCCATCTGCTGCATGATTGTATGATTGTGTACACAAGATGTGCACACAATCTGCATACAATCCATCTTACAATGAGATTCAAATGAGATTGTATGATTGGGTACAATATCTTTCTGATATATGGCCACCTTAACTGTGCGAGACAATAGCCACGTGTGATGTACAATTACTAGTTGAGGACATATTCAGTCCCAAATGTCAAGGTATCAACAACTTAAGTTTGTCCTGCTCAACATAAAAATGTCCCTAGACTTTTTTTAGTGTGTTGGCAGCTATGCATCTGGGATTTTTCTGGGCTGTAGTGTCCCAGATCACCAGTTTGCAAAATAAATATTAAGAATTAGCTGAACTCTCAAAGCATAGTAAAAGCTGTTATAAATGTTAAAACAGAAAGTATTCCATATCACTAGAAGCTGCAAATCACATGACACTAGCTGTGTCCAATGCTGAGGGTCACACAAATTCCCAGGAAGTTTATGTGTTGGAAAACCCTCATGTTTTTTCCCCTCATCACATTGTTATTGTATTTGAAGGGTCTAGTTATTCAAGCAGTAGCAGAATTCTAATGTGTGCCAATAGGGATGGAAGCTTTATAAACCACATCCCTTTGCTTTCAATCCTTCACCGCCCAGCACTGGATCATCAGCACATGTGTGAGGTGTAGTGGATCCCTAGCCATTATAGCTTTCTTCACTTGACTCCTAGGTTCAGTGGCACAGTTTGATGCTACAGACATAAATCTATAACCAGCCCTGGTTAACCACAAACATATAGTATACACTGTTTTCTGAGCTTTAAACTCAGAATCCAATTTCCTAGGCATTACCACATATACGTTGACAGTCAGCCCTGCACAATACTACCCTAGAGAGAACATGTCCTTAGGATCAATGAGAACATTTCCTGGCTAAGAGGGCTTAAAAAAAAAAAAAGTACAATTAAGTAATGAACAATAAAAATAACTTCTGGGTAATTCAGGAGTAGTTGTATTATGGTGCATGTAGTTAACACTGCTGGCATGTGAAAGGTTGATTAAGCATGCTGACTTGGAAGCAGTGTGACTATCACATATTATATGGTGCAACACCCAATCACGGTCCAGGTTAGTAAATGGGTTTATGTTGGCGCATGTCCTACTCAGGATGCTTCTGATCCTACTAATCTGCAGCCTTTTAGGCTGACCCGTGTTGGATTCAGGACCATAGTCAACCCTTCCACAAGTGTGCACGCCTGCTTGCTACAGATCCAAATCTTTGTGTGAAAGGTTTATGGGATAATATTTAGCAGTGGCAGGGTGTGAACCTATTAGCATATATGTTCTGATGTATGTAATATATGTGCTGGCTGGTTTCCCCCAGGGATTGGAAGTGCTGTATGTATCAGGTGCCATGCAGCACCCATGAGGCATCAAACTGCTTCTAAGCCCACACACAGACTTCCATTGCCCATTTTCACAGGAAGCTTGGGACGGGTTTAGATGAAGTGTGAATCCTTACGTGAGTCTTGATTGCTACATGGCTCCTGATACATACAGGGCCGGCGACAGGGGGGGGGTCAAGGGAGAAAGGTGTGACAGCCCCGTCGATCTGAAAGGTTCCAGAGGCTGGCCGGGGCCCGTCTGTAAGCTGTTACTCCCGCAGCCGTCTACTATGCACTTCAGTCAGTGTGTCCCGCCCCGCGTCTGTGTGCAGACACCCACCACCGCCGGGTCTCTCCAACTGGAGAGGAGAATAGTGTCCGCGCCCATCCCCCCCAGCTGTGCGCAGTGTGACGTCTGAGGTCACGCTGCAGAGCAACAGCCACGTCTGCCCCCGAGCCTCCCCGCACGCAGCCGCACCAAGCCTCCAGCAGCACCACTGCACTGACTTACCCCCGCTGTGCCAAGCCTGCAGCGCCCTGTCTCTATCCTACACGCTGCACCATGTCTTCAGCCCGCCCACCTGCCATGGTACACTATTCGCATGGAGGGAGCAGCCAATAAAGAACACAGAGGTTGGTTTGGGGGAGGGGTGTGCTACCTTCTATATATATATATATCTTGTTGCATGCATTGCCCCACAGAATTAGCCACTTTGTCATATCAACTACTGTGACACATGTTTGCACTCTTCAAGCTTGCTTTTTACCCCATACATGAAAATCTGTGTGGAGTTTGATGTACTCTTCATCCTTGGACTGTCATGTCATTCCCTAGCCAACACATATCAGACCACTACCGCAATGGGTCTCACTTACATACCTGCGTCACTCATACCACTACACACACTACATACCTGCATCACCCATTTCACTACACACCTGCGTCATCCATATCACTACACACCTGCGTCACCCATACCACTACACACCTGCGTCATCCATATCACTACACACCTGCGTCATCCATATCACTACACACCTGCGTCATCCATATCACTACACACCTGCGTCACCCATACCACTGCACACCTGCATCATCCATACTACTACACACCTGCGTCACCCATATCACTACACACCTGCGTCACCCATACCACTACACACCTGCATCATCCATACCACTACACACCTGCGTCTCCCATACCACTACACACCTGCGTCACCCATACCACTACACACCTGCATCATCCATACTACTACACACCTGCGTCTCCCATACCACTACACACCTGCGTCACCCATATCACTACACACCTGCGTCACCCATATCACTGCACACCTGCGTCATCCATATCACTACACACCTGCGTCACCCATATCACTACACACCTGCGTCACCCATATCACTACACACCTGCGTCACCCATATCACTACACACCTGCGTCACCCATATCACTACACACCTGCGTCACCCGTATCACTACACACCTGCGTCATCCGTATCACTACATACCTGCGTCACCCGTATCACTACACACCTGCGTCATCCATACCACTACACACCTGCGTCACCCATACCACTACACACCTGCGTCACCCATATCACTACATACCTGCGTCACCCATACCACTACACACCTGCGTCATCCATATCACTGCACACCTGCGTCATCCATATCACTGCATACCTGCGTCACCCATATCACTACACACCTGCGTCACCCATATCACTACACACCTGCGTCACCCATATCACTACACACCTGCGTCACCCATATCACTACACACCTGCGTCATCCGTATCACTACATACCTGCGTCACCCATATCACTACACACCTGCGTCATCCATATCACTACATACCTGCGTCACCCATACCACTACACACCTGCGTCATCCATACCACTACACACCTGCGTCACCCATATCACTACACACCTGCGTCACCCATATCACTACACACCTGCGTCACCCATACCACTACACACCTGCGTCACCCATATCACTACACACCTGCGTCACCCATACCACTACACACCTGCGTCATCCATATCACTACACACCTGCGTCATCCATATCACTGCACACCTGCGTCACCCATACCACTACACACCTGCGTCACCCATATCACTACACACCTGCGTCACCCATACCACTACACACCTGCGTCATCCATATCACTACACACCTGCGTCATCCATATCACTGCACACCTGCGTCACCCATATCACTACACACCTGCGTCATCCATATCACTACATACCTGCGTCACCCATACCACTACACACCTGCGTCATCCATACCAATACACACCTGCGTCACCCATATCACTACACACCTGCATCACCCATATCACTACACACCTGCGTCATCCATATCACTACATACCTGCGTCACCCATACCACTACACACCTGTGTCATCCATACCAATACACACCTGCGTCACCCATATCACTACACACCTGCATCACCCATATCACTACACAGCTGCGTCACCTACACACCTGCGTCATCCATATCACTACACACTTACGTCACCTACACACCTGTGTCACCTACACACCTGGTCATCCATATCACTACATACCTGCATCACCCATATCACTACATACCTTCCTCTTCCATATCACTACGTACCTGCCTCATCCATATCACTACGTACCTGTGTCACCCATATCACTACGTACCTGCGTCACCAATATCACTACATTCCTGCGTCATCCATATCACTACATACCTGCGTCATCCATATGTTTTTCTCTTTCAATGGTCCTGGTGACACAGCTCAACACTGGGATGTAGGAGGGTCCGAAGGAGCCAGGCACCTATCCTAAAGCTTTAGAGGGTAGGCTCCTCCCCTACTGCATCCCTGGACTCTCCAGTTCGTGTTAGGTGCCCACTGGAGTGGGTGCTATTCTAAAGGGCTGCAGGAGCAGCCGAAGAATTAGAGTAGTTAGGGTTTTTTTATTATTTTATTAACTATTACCCTAGCTAGGTAGGCACAGTGTGAGGATTTTCATAGTGAATCCTCACACTGCTAGCGCAGCAGGAGCTGACAGAAGCGCGTCCTGTCAGCTCTCTGTGCACAGGGTAGACTCTGTCTGGTCTCCCTGTGCTGCGCTTACAGCCTCTATTAAGAGGCTGCCTGGGCTCCGGAGTAGCCTGAAACCGGCTCCACATTTAGGTGGGGATCATGGGGGACAGGCGCTCCGTGATGGCGGCGGCCATTTTATGCGGAGCTTACACGCTGAGCTCCTGACTGAGAGGACAGCAGCGCTGTGACAGGCATGTTCCAAGTGGTCCCCATTTGAGGGGGAGATACTGGAACAAGGAAATCCTACCTAAGGAGCGGCTAGCTGGGGGTGGTTGGCGCCAAAAGGTCACGGACCCCGCAGCAGCAGGGACTTTGGTCTCTTCCTTCACTCTGACTTTGGCGCCTTTCAGAACGCTTGCAGCGGAGCTGAGCTGGCTTATTGATCCTGGCAGAGTGACTTGGATTTCCTGGGCATCGCTTCCCCGCAGTTGAAACCTACAGACAGCTAAGTGATTGGGTGCATTGACTTTGTATAAACGCTTGTACAATTGTTTGCACTGTGTATATTGAGATATATATATATACGCTTCACTTGCATCATGTCTGAGCATCAGGCTGTGGTTTTGGGGGAGGGAGTCCTTAGTGCACTGAGCGCGTGCAATGTTTGCACACAAAAGTTTGTCCCTGAGCAGATGGCCAAGGGGGGCTTATGTATTACTTGCGCTGATGTGAGACCCATGGGCAGTGAACACCATAGGGGAGAGCAGAGTGAACCTGCGTGGGCCAGTGCCCTAGGCAGGTCGGTAAACGCTTTGGTGCAGCTTCTGGACAGGCAGAGTGATGTGCTGGTAGAATCACAGAGACCTATGCCATCATCTCAGCAGTCGTCTGGCTCCTTACCTCTTACCCAGGCAGATCCTGCACTTATTCAGGTGATGCAGGATACTGCTAAGGGGATCAACAGATTCAGTGAAATACTGGACAAAATGGATGAGGTTACAGGGACCCCTAAAAGGTCTTATGCTATGCCTAATGTGTTAGAGGAAGAGGAAGGAGAGTATACTGACACACCCTGGGACCAGGGTGATGATTTTGAAGAGACCTCTGCTGCTGGTATAGAGGATCTTATTGTGGCTGTAAAACAGGCGTTAAAACTGTCTGTTGAGGATAAGACCCCTGTTAAGGGTGTTTTTAAGCGACAGCGAAAGGAGGCTGTTACTTTTCCCTCAGATGAGGGGTTACAGGAACTATTGGAAGGGGCTTGGAAAACCCCAGATAAGAGGCTACAGATGCCTAAAAGATTCCTTAGTCTGTACCCCATGCCGGAGTCTCATTCTGAACTCTGGGAAAAGGTGCCTGTTGTGGATGCTTCTGTGGCACGCTTATCAAAAGCTACGGTATTACCTGTACAGGGTGGTGCAGCTTTTAAAGATGCTGTGGATAAAAAGCTAGAGGGAAACCTCAAGGCTATTTTTGAAGGGGTGGGGTTTACCCTGCGTCCCCTTATTGCTTCAGCCTGGGTCTCTAAGGCCATTATAGAGTGGGCTGGTGAGCTATGCACCATGCTGCAGGCTGACCACGGTGCTTTGCTGGTAGCAGAAAAGATTAAGGCCGCTGCAGAATATGCGGTGGAAGCAGAGGAGGAAGCTCTTAAAATGGCTACCAGAGTATCCACAGTCTCCATAAATGCCAGGAGGGTACTCTGGCTTAAGGCCTGGGAAGCGGACAATGAGTCCAAAAAGGCCTTAGAAATGTTAGCTTTCAAGGGAAAGTTACTTTTTGGTTCTGAGCTTGAGGAGATTATAAAACAAGCCACAGGCGGCAAGAGTACGTTTCTGCCGGCCTCCTCAACAAAGCAGTCATCCAGATTTGCTGCTTTTAGGCCGTCCTTTCGGCCCTCCCCTAGAGGTGGTGCGTCCTTTCGGGGACAATCGTTCAGGGGAAAGTTCCAGAACTCCAGGGGCAAATCCCAAAGGTCCAAGTTTGGCTCTTTCAATAAGAAGCCTGCCTCTAAAGGAGAGGAAAAACCCTCCGCATGACTGCCAGGGGATCAGCCCGGCAGGGATAAAGGTGGGGGGGCGTCTTACACACTTCAGAGACGCTTGGGCTTCTCTAGACCAGGATACCTGGGTCTTAGAGATTATTACCCAGGGTTACAAAATCCCTTTCAGAGGGCGGACTCCAAAGAGGTTCATCCCCACACCCATACCAAAGCAGGCGCTCCTGCGCACAGCTCTTATGAGAGCGGCTCATTCCCTTTTGGAAAAAGGGGTGGTAGTCCCGGTTCCCAGGGCAGAGTGGAAGAAAGGATTTTACTCCACGCTGTTCCTGGTGCCCAAACCAGACGGGTCTTTCAGACCAATACTAAATTTGAAGTCCTTAAATGTTCACCTTTGGGTAGACCATTTCAAAATGGAGTCTTTGAGAACTGTACTCCTGAGTCTGGACCAGGGAGAATTTCTGGCGTCCATGGATGTCCAGGACGCATATCTGCACGTTCCCATTCACCCGGAACATCAGATGCTGTTGAGATTTGCCATAGGAGACCTGCATTTACAGTTCCGGGCGTTACCCTTTGGCCTAGCAACCGCGCCAAGGGTATTTACAAAAATAATGTCTGTGATGGCGGCAGTGCTGAGGCTCAGGGGAATCACAGTAATACCCTATTTGGACGATCTCCTGTTCAAAGCAGAATCAGCAACACTGCTTCAAAGTCATTTAAAAGAGGCCATCAGTTTTTTGCAGGCTCACGGCTGGATTTTAAACTTACAAAAATCTCAGTTGGTACCATCACAGAGGATCCAGTTCTTGGGAGTCATACTGGATACCCATCTCCATCGGGTATTCCTCCCGGAGATAAAGGCCAGGGACCTGGTCAATCTAGTTCAGGAGATCCTCAGTGCTCCGAGCTTGTCAGTATGGAGGTGCCTCAAACTCCTGGGGAAAATGGTGGCGTCATTCGAAACGCTTCAATTTGCCAGGTTCCACTCTCGAGTATTCCAATGGAACATTTTGTCAGCCTGGTCAGGAAACACTTTGACCATGAAGACGGAGTTGATAGTGCTGTCCGCAGACACTCGGGACTCCTTGAAATGGTGGACAGAGGTAGATTCCCTTCAGTGGGGTCGGTCATTACAGACCTGGGACTGGTTGATAGTAACTACCGATGCCAGTCTCAGGGGCTGGGGGGCAGTAGCCCTGGATCTCAGGCTGCAGGGCCTGTGGACGGCAGAGGAATCAGCGTTGCCAATCAACATCTTGGAGCTGAGAGCTGTCTGGAAAGTGATTTCTTTGGCGGGAGACAGGTTAAGGAACTCCCCCTTGAGGATTCAGACCGACAATGCCACAGCTGTGGCGTATCTGAATCACCAGGGAGGTACACGCAGCAGATTGGCCATGTGGGAGGTGTCCAGAATCTTTCTATGGGCGGAACAGAATGTTCCTGCAGTATCGGCTATATTCATTCCAGGAGTGGAGAATATAGAAGCAGACTTCCTGAGCAGGGAGGAGCTCAAGGAAGGAGAATGGAGCCTACACCCTCAGGTGTTTCACCAGATCACTGCAATGTGGGGAACTCCGGATTTGGACCTAATGGCATCCAGGTTCAACCATCAGGTGCCCAGGTTCTATGCCAGAACGAGAGATCCGCTAGCAGAGGCAGTGGATGCCATGACTACCCATTGGCAGGGAGATCTTCTTTATGCATTCCCTCCTATTCCGATGTTAGCAAGACTGTTAAAGAGGGTACAGGACCAGAAGGTCCCGGTGATCCTTGTGGCCCCAGATTGGCCAAGGAGGTCTTGGTATTCGAGGCTTCAGAGGTTATCAGTGGATTCATGGCGTCTACCTCTGAGACCAGACCTGTTAAGACAAGGCCCATTCAATCATCTGGATTCCGATCGATTGATTTTGACGGCTTGGTTATTGAAACCGCCATTTTGAAAAAGAAAGGATTTTCTGACGCAGTAGTGCAGACTATGATAAAAGCCAGAAAGGCTGTTTCTTCTGCAAATTATTATAGAGTCTGGAAGACTTATATTAGATGGTGTGAGAGGCAAAAAGCTCACACATCTCACTTCAAATTATCAAAAATGTTGGATTTTTTACAAGATGGATTTTCTTCGGGCCTAAGCCTTCAGTCGTTGAAGGTGCAGATTTCGGCCTTGTCCATCTATTTTCAAAAAAGAATTGCCATTTTACCGGAGATTCAAACTTTTTTACAAGGGGTATCCAAACTGAAACCCCCTTACAAGCAACCAGTAGCACCTTGGGACCTGTCACTGGTTTTGGATTGCCTTCAGAAGGCACCTTTTGAGCCTTTGAGGTCGGCTGACTTTAAGTTTCTCACGTGGAAGTTAGTGTTTTTGTTAGCAGTAGCATCTGCTAAGAGGGTGTCTGAGTTGGGAGCCTTGTCATGCAAATCTCCCTTCTTAATCTTTCACGATGACAGGGCTGTTCTGAGAACAGTGCCGCAATTTTTACCGAAGGTAGTCTCTGCCTTCCATTTAAATCAGGAGATAGTTCTACCTGTGTTTCAACCCCCAGAGGGTTCCAAGAAAAGGGACAAGTTGAAGACTTTGGATGTTGTGCGTGCCTTACGCATATATGTGGACAGAGTGAAGAGTGTTAGAAAGACTGACACTTTATTGGTATTGTATGACGTACATAAAATTGGTTGGCCTGCATCTAAGCAGACCATTGCTAGGTGGTTGCGATCTGTGATAGCTTTTGCATACACCAAAGTGGGTAGGCCTGTACCGGCCAGAATTAATGCGCATACCACCAGGTCAGTTGCTACCTCTTGGGCGGTCCGACATGGGGCCACAGCGGAGCAGGTTTGCAGAGCTGCCACTTGGTCATCTGTTCACACATTTGCCAAATTCTATAGGTTCCATGAGTTCGCGTCGGAGGACGCATCATTCGGGCGAGCAGTGCTGAGAGCTGCAGACCTGAGCGTACCCTCCCAAAGGACCGGCTCTGGAACGTCCCAGTGTTGAGCTGTGTCACCAGGACCATTGAAAGAGAAAAAGGGATTTTTGTAAGAACTTACCGTTCGAATCCCTTTCTCTGATATGGTCCTGGTGACACAGCGATCCCTCCCTTACGCTCAGTAAGTATGCCAGAATTTCATGATGTTCATGTTAAAATGGTTAAAAGTTAACAGTTTCTGTTATAAAATGTGCATATAATATGTGCAGGCGTTTGTACTGAGTTTATGTATTCCAGTGGCTTTGAAAGTTGAACTGAAGAGTCCAGGGATGCAGTAGGGGAGGAGCCTACCCTCTAAAGCTTTAGGATAGGTGCCTGGCTCCTTCGGACCCTCCTACATCCCAGTGTTGAGCTGTGTCACCAGGACCATATCAGAGAAAGGGATTCGAACGGTAAGTTCTTACAAAAATCCCTTTTTTACTTTATTTGCATGTACTGTTACACGGAGTAATTAGAAGATTATAACTGAAATATGCAGAAGATTATGGTGCAGCTGAGAGACGGTTTATATTGTATGCAAGTGCATAAATAGATGATGGTAGGCACGCCTTATTGGTGGTGATACACACCAACTGGACAGTGTTAGACATGCCCAATAGGTGGTGCTAGACACAACCCTTTAACGGTGCATCCCCTAATACAATGTGCTGTGCAGGCCTATGGCTGCAGGCTTAGCGCCCTGACTGCTAGTGAGCCCAGCCGCCACACACGAACAGATGACGGGAATCCCTGACATCCCCGGCTCTTTTCCAGTATTCCAGTGTCTTATATTTGGCAATACATTTATTGGTACATGCAGAAGAGGGTTGTGTGGGTTTGGAATTACGTGGGGGGGCCCCTGATATATCAGTGTACAGGGCCCCAAGATTTCTGTTGCCGGCCCTGGATACATACAGCACTGCCATTCCATGGGGGAACCAGTCAGCACATATATTACATACATCAGAACATGCATGTTTATTTGTGGTAAGCGCATGATGTGGTCGATGCTGCAGCCACTGCTGAGATTAAGGCATTTCAGCTGTCCCTGGTGTAGAAAGGTGATACTGAAAAATGATATCCTATACAGAAAATAACTTCTTACAGTACTAGATGTTATGTAGGGAGGGGCCCGAGACTATGGGTGGTATTCAATGCTGCCGGCGGAGGGTTTGTGTAGCGAGGATGGCTTGTTTTTGGTGAGGAAACAAGCCATCCTCACTGACAATTCAATTCCATGTTCTGGGAAAATCCTCGCCATCGGAGTACTGCGATGACTCACCTAAACGGCAAGGTTCGCCTCAAACGCAGTGAGCCCACTGCATTTTGTGGTGAGCCCCGCCGTTTTGATGGCCGCACTCACCATTTGCACCTCGCTGAAAAGAGCCAGTGAGGTGGAACTAGCGAGTGAACGGGAGGCAGTTGAATACTGACGGCAAGCTATCGGCACTGCTCGCCGTCATAGCTTGCCTTAAAGGCATTGAATATACCCCTACGTAATGAGAGATGCCGCCTTGCTCAGGGGCTTATAGTGCAACAAACAAAGAGAGAAAAGATGCAGGCGCACTTTTCAAATATCAGATTTGTAATATTTTCCAATAAAAGGAGTTTTTTTACATGCTCTTGGCCAGGACTATGGGCTTACCCAACATGTCTAGGTAACCTAATCAGGTAAGTCCCTGACATTTGGGTGTGGGAAATCCCCAAACCAGCCCAGCCAAATCACCCCAAGGCATAACTGCATGTTGTTTCTCCAGGAGTAACAGGAATTTCTCTTGCCATTTTAGGGGGATACTCAATCCAGGGTGCTATTTCTGACATGGCAAGTAGCGCTCCGCCGCCTATTCAATGCTGCCCTTTCTGACAGCATTGAAGGCGGATCTCGAAAAAACAGATCTGACTTTAAAACCAGTTGAATTTTTTTTGGAAACGGCTGTGAATTGTGGAATACGCGTCTGTTTCTTGACAATCTACGCCCGTTTTCGCCGGAACATTGAATTCCACCTGTCGAGATACTGTCGAGCCAGGCGGAAACAGTCCAGGATTCCACATGTCGGAACATTCTGACAGTCAGAATCCTGGATTGAATACCCCCCTTATTAAGGTAAATACATAAAAAATGGGGTTTTGCTGTTTTTCCAGCTCAACAGCTCAAAAATGGCTGCTGCATTATCACTCTCCACTTTATCACTTTTTGAAGCTTGATGCATCTGGCCCATAATGTATTAGAATGTGCTTGTGTTTAATTCAATTTCAATCTCCTGCTTGACAAAATGGCTGCACAACCCTATTATCTGGGAAATCAGTCTTGCCTTTTAAAAAACAGTTAACCACTATCCAAGCAAACTGCACTGAAATCCTAGCACCCCACCGATTCTATTTACTTTTATCCTTTTCATTCCAGACGTTCAAAGGGTTTGGTCCAGGTTGCTCTTCCTGGGAAGGTTTTCCTCTCGGCCTAATATTAAAACACTGGGCTTCCTGTTGAGGAATGTCCTGAAGGCGCCAAGGCCATGGGTTCACAGCAGCCTGATACAAGAGCTGTGATTCAGAACTGCTGCCGATTAGGAGCTAGGAATGTCTGCATCACCAAGAGAAATACAGCTCCGCTGTGTTTAGACCATTTCTTACCCATGCTTTCTTTGAAGTCAGGAGGTTATAATAACTATGGCAGACCTGCTCCAGACCTCTCAATGAGAGAGGGGCCGTGAAATCTGATGGAATTAAAATACCTAGTGATAGCAATGCTTCTGATTTATGAATTATAGTGTAAAGAAAGTACAATTCTGAGCAAATTATCAGCATCATTACCAAGCAAAAATGCAGTCTGAACATGAATGAATGTGAAATAGGCCGTAAAGTTATTTTCTCTGATGATCTCTGAAAGTGTATTTACTCTGTACAAAAAAAATATGTTTTTATTTTCATTTTTATTTAGTAGAAATTTACTGGCCAAGTAATGTTCAGCAGACTGGATGGGTCTGTGAAAGTATCCATGTAGCTAAATATACTAAGCAGCATGTTTTAAAATGAATAAATTGGCAGATTTAGAACTGCTTAGAAGCACACTATAGAATAGAAAATATGTGAACAGTGGAGGGCCTCCCCCTATTAATTTTGGGCTCTCTTGTTTCTTCATTTGCAGCAACATTGTGCACTACGGTCACAGCAGAATCCGGGCAGCAACCTCCCAACACTGAGTTGCTCGCGGATTAGCTATGAACGTGAATTCATGTGGTGCACACTTGACAGGGTCATGCAGCGCAGCACTAACCTTAACAGCTACATATATTTGTATGCTGAGACACAGCTATCAATTACTATTAATGTACAGCAGATATATACTGACTGTCCGTTCTTGACGGCTCATAGCCGATATGATAAAAACCTTCCGACCCTATCAACCTTACCTATGTCAACCTATTTCAAATGTCTATTTAAGGCCGGTCGACCTTCAGTGGTTGACCAAATGCATGTGGACCTTACTAGGATCGAGCTAATGACCATATACCACGCAAATATGGCCTTCTGACTTGTCTACTTAATATATTAGATATTAGAATATTAGATAAAAAGCTTTTATTGGTCAGATTATTTAAACTTGCTCAACAATCATAGATGCTTCCTGCATGCTTGTATGATCTGCTACAGCAGTGGTTCCCAAACTGTGTGCCGTGGCTCCCTGGGGTGCCTCGGGACACATGCAGGGGTGCCCTGGGTTGGTAGTCCAGGACCAACTCAAATTATTAATGGTTAATTATTTATGAGCAAAAGCAATGCTGGTGGCTGCCATTAATAAAATGTGTACAAACAGAAGCAAATCCTGTCTTTTACCACATACCTGACCCAAAGAATCACATATAAACCCAATCTAATAAATGTATTTTTGGCCTAGGGGTGCCGTGAAAAAATTTTGATACTCTAGGGTGCCGTGATTCAAAAAAGATTGGGAACCCCTGTGCTACAGTATCATAAGATGCAGCCATCGGGATGGCCTTGTAGTCCAAGCTTAGTGGGGAACCTTTTTTGCGCCAAGGGCCGTTTGTATGGGGAAAAAATCCTTCGGGGGCCATATGTAAAAGTGTCTCTTACAAATTGTCCTGCTGCAGCCGCCCCACTCTCCGGCGGCTGGCGCTGAATAGGACAGACAGTCTCGGGCTGCTGATTATGAGGAATCTTGTGAGAACTAATGACCTCTTGCGAGAATTCCCCTGTACTTAACTCCCAGCAAAGCCATCAGGCAGGTGGGTGGGCCACTCATACCGGCTACGGGGGTCATATACAGCCCGCGGGCTGGAGGTTCCCCACCGCTACCTTATACTATGGCCTTGTAGTCCAAGCTTACTACCTTATCGGTTATCTTATCATAGTATCTAAGCTTATCATAGTATGCAGTGGCTGGGTGAAAGTATTGAAATATTGCAGGAGATGTGTGTGTAAAAAGACACCCACTACCCAAGTTTACTCAGAGATGTTTACCAAAGCTAAGTTGCAGAGCTATCAAATATGCATCGAAAGGCGCAGACACGTGCTTCAGGACTCAGATGGAGGTGTCACACCTCAATACTGTGCAATGCCTCCAGTCTCCACCCGCAAATGGCAGCATCATGGCAGTCCTGTTGTGGCTTACAGCGCACTGCGCACTCTTAGATGTTTGGAAGCACATACACAATGGGCCTAATTCAAGGCCATTCTTAACAGGGCAAATTCATCCCCATTCCTATGTTTGAGGGTCTGTGCATGCGCAAGCACGTATTTGCAAATGTGCAGACCCCAGCAACAAACCTCCTCAGCGAGTTACATACTCTGGCTGGGTGGCACATACCTGGTCACAGGGCTCTGTAAAGTAGCAGCCGTGTGATTGGGTCTGAATAACCCCTTAAGTTAGATTGCCTCAGCTCTTAAAGGGTATGTACAGCCACATCATATTTGATATGCAAAACAAGCAATAGGGCTACAAGGAAAACAGGAATCTGTTAGGCCATGGGAACAGTCTATTACTAGCTGCTTTAGCAGGGTGTCACTTTCCATGGGATTGAACTTTATGACCTTTCTGGTTCCGATCTTTTCATATGCTAAGGGTGGAGTCCTAACCTCTAGCTAAAGTTTACTTTTAACCACATCACCGACTCTGAGTAATAATAATTTGGTGAGGGTTTATTTTATGGACAGAAAACACTGCTGAAAAATCCTCTGCTGGCTCCCAAAGTTGTATGTTTGACTTCTGAATATAGCATTGCTTCCAATGTGTGCATATGTGATCTTTAAAGCATTTTCTTCTGATAAAATAAAATCAGTCCTCAAGTTTTCTACTGAGCAATTACTGAACTTAAGCCTCATACACACTAGGGGATATTTTAAAATATATGGCTCAGGAAGGGCCTAAAAAGCGATATCTTTTAAAATATTGTCTAGTGTAGTGATGGCAAACCTTGACACTCCAGCTGTTGTTGAACTACACATCCCAGCATGCCCTGCATCAGTTTTAGCATTGCCAAATAGTAAAACTGTAGGAGGGCATGCTGGGATGTGTAGTTCAACAACAGCTAGAGTGTCAAGGTTAGCCATCACTGGTCTAGTGTGTACACTCCCATCTACTAAACTTGCTAGTCGATTTTGTCTATATAGCCTACAACCCACATGTTCGGTAGGTCATGGTGATGTCACCTGAATTTAAATAACCTGGGAGTCCAGTTCTGATGAGTGCTTTCTTGCTCCATACTACAAAGGTATGTACACACTGTGGGATCTTTTAAATAATGACCAGTCATAATGACAATGTCATGCATATTGTCCAGTGTGAATGCACTATATTGTTAGCGCTGTCTGCTCCCATAGGTCGTTAGCTATGTCCTCTGTCGCTTGTACGTGCAGCTTGCATCTGCATCCATTTTATCTCTCTATTTGTCTCATTTGCATGCCAAAAGAAGGTGCTGTGCACACAACATGGGCAAAAGGGTTTGTGACTGACCAAAAGGAAGTGAGTGCCTGACTCATTCACTTTACCATAGACTGGGTAGCCCTGAGATATGCCACTGACTCCCTGTATTGTGTAATTAGTCAATAATGTAAATGATTAAAAAATATCTAAAGACATTTATGAATATGTGTGTATTTGATTAAACAGACATCTGCTCCTCTCGGACATGGAAGGTATTATGTATCAACAAATATCACTGGTAAAAACCCAATGCTCTGCAACCAGTAGCATGTATGCAGAAAGCAGAGTTCAACTTCCCTCAGTGAAAATCAGAAGCACCTTTGAGAGAATATCTGGCAATAGTATGTAGACAAAAAAAAATAAAAAACAGGTCAAATCAGGATTCTTTTCAAGAAACCACAGGCATGCAGCTAGCAGACTAAGGACTGCCCACATCTGAGACTTCACTGGGGGACTTTTTGCTGAAGTCTTGCCAAGCCAGGCATGCCGCTGCACAGCCCAATCCACAAGTAAAGTCGGCACAATCAAAGGCTGCAATTACAGCACCCTGGCTGTGGTTAGGCTTCAAAGAGACTGCTGCAAGTCACATTTTACATATGTGCAGTCCTAGAATCAGTGCTAAATAAAAGCCACTGTGTGCTTATTATTTGTGCTTCATATTTAATGCCGCTGCTGTTCGTTTACTGATAAAACCATAAAGCTTTCCCAGGGAGAAATTGCTTTTTATGAATCCACACAACAATGTAATAATTGAGGAAAACCTAGCGCAAATGGGAAAGCATTATTAAGCCCTTCGTACATTGTACAAAACTTTTTTTGGTACTTGTGACTTATCTGGGCGCCCGATGTTGAAATTGTATGCCAGTACCCTAAGCATGCGATTTGATGCGATTTGACGCGATTTCCCTTGAAATTCCCTTGAAGAGAAAATCCCGTTGCATTTTATGCTATTGTATTGCATGCGATGCGATTTGATGCGATTTTAATATGTACAGGCACCCAGATGCCTGTTTCATATGTGAAATGGCCCCCCAGACCCCATTTTTAATTGTATACCCACCCTGATGGCTAAATGACCCCCATTGTTAAAGCCACCCCACTATCAACGCCAACCCGAAGCGTGGCGAGCGCAGCGGTAAGCGTCCTCCGACCTTTTCATACCCCCACTATCCACGTCAGCGTGGAGTTGATTTTATATAGTGTGGCGAGCGCAGCGAGCCACCGAGCCCGAAGCGTGGGAGCGCAGCGAGGGGACGTGGATACCTTCACAGCTATATGCGTCCCCTTGCGGGCTTCACAGGTATCCGCGTGCGCTCGCCACGCTTCGGGCTCGGTGGCTCGCTGCGCTCGCCACACTATATAAAATCAACTCCCCGCTGACGTGGATAGTGGGGCTATGAAAAGGTCCGAGGACGCGTACCGCCGCCCCTCGTGGGCACGCTGCGCTAGCCACGATTCGGGTTGGCGTTGATAGTGGGGTGGCGTTAACAATGGGGGGCATTTAGCCATCAGGGTGGGTATACAATTAAAAATGGGGTCTGGGGGGCCATTTCACATATGAAACAGGCATCTGGGTGCCTTTACATATTAAAATCGCGTCAAATCGCATCGCATGCAATCTGATTGTATGCGATGCGATTTGACGCGATTTATAGGTGCGATGAAGAAAATCGGGCGCCCAGATAAGTCACAAGTACCCTTTTTTTTAACATTTTTATTTTCAATACTACTCCTGTTGCGTGTGAAGTACAGAGATTTTTCCCAGAACCATCACACATCAATATTGGTCACTACAACCTTGTACTATATATAGCTGTGTGTGTGCAGGCACCAAAGAGAGTGAGGTCAGTGGCTTTCAGGCCAAAACCTTTGCATAAGACTGGTTGCAGTTCATTCCCCTGGGAGAGAAATCTTACACAGATCTTATGACTTGTTACACAATTATAAATCACCACTGTGGGAAATCAGAAAGGGTAAGGGCTTGTAGGGATAGTAATCTTCGGTCACTCACAAAAAAAGGATCTGTTTTAATGCAGATTATTCGACACATCCTAAAACAGGGATGGGGAACCTTCGGCCCTCCAGCTGTTGTTGAACAACACATCCCAGCATGCCATGCAACAGTTTTAGCATGGCCAAATAACACAGCTGTAGCAGAGCATGCTGGGATGTGTAGTTCAACAACAGCTGGAGGGCCGAAGGTTCCCCATCCCTGTTCTAAAAGGTCTCAATACAAAGTAGACTAAAAATAAACCATTGATCTGCATTTTATCCACAAACCACAATGATTAAAGACTAATGTAAAGTATAATTACAGCTTTAAATAATAACTGCAATAAGGTAAATAAACTTTTTCAAAAATAAGTGTCTGCATTTTTCGTTTTATAACATGATCCCAAGGATATTTTTGTAGCAACGTCAGGGAATTTCCATAACAGTTTTCTGACTTTGTATCTCTTCCACACACCTCACAACTCTTTAAGTTTAGGCGAAGTTTCCGAATATCAGGACTTTAGAGCTGATTTGGGTTAGAATGCAGAGCTGCAAATTCGCTGCCCTGACGATTATCGATAGACCGCACAAGTGCACGGTACACTCTGCACATGCGCAAGGTCCCTCTGCAAAAAAAGCCAGCAATGGCTAGCCATCACTGGCAATTCGCAAGAGGATTGACAGGCGCCAGCAATTGTGGTCAGTACACCTGCGTTTTCTGGGAGTGCCGCCAAAAAACGCAGGTGGATCCTGGGCATTGGAAGGGCTGTGATGCTGATGCCAGCTGACGTGAGTGAATTTGAATGTATTTCCACTCTATAATTGCGTCTGCAAAGGCATTTGCATCCGTGCGCAGGGGCGGTTTTTCAATGTGTAGGGGCGTTCGCTAACTGATCGCACGGCTGTAAAAAAGTTGCAGCCCAGCGGTCAGGTCTGAATGGGACCTTTGTCCTGTTTAAATAGGGTACATCTGTGAGGTTCCCCAAAGCCTGATGTCTTTTAAATGTCATGCTTACTAGTGAGGTAGAGAAGAGATGTTTTTAGGTGAAGGAATGAGTTTATGGTAGTTTACTACATTTTTTAGTGTAAAACATTCTACAGTGTTTTCTATCACAGTTTATCGCTCTCTTGCCTTTTTTATTAATAAAATGTCACAGATAAACCTTTGGAGACTGCTTTGCAATCCTGGCATATTTTGTTGCAGGGGATCTTAATATTTGCGAGTACCCCTTGCCTGTTTACGTCCTGCTGTCTAGCCACCACCCACTTGCTTGCACCTCTTGTAATCTGCCTGTCTCCCCTTCCTACTAGATTGTAAGCTCCTCAGAGTAGGGCCCTCTTCCCTCCTGTTATCAAAGCCCACTTCTCTTCATATTTCACTCACAGCTCTCCCATACTCAAACACTCAGTGACCATCTTCGTCCACATACTCATCTCCATCATTGGCCACAAGCCTCTTATAGTATGTTGATTAAGTCCTCACTACTTATAGTTAAGCTATAATGTGTATTGAACTGTGGCGCTCTTTAGTAGTACTTTGGCCTCCAGATAGATGTATGTAATAGCCAGTAACTTGGAGGCTAGGAAGCCAAGTTGCCAATGATATGTGTTGGGTTTGAACCTACACTTCAACAAAAGCTTTACTATTCTATGTTTAAACAGCTTTATTTCCTTTCAAATAAATACATTTTCCGAGTCCCTACCACCAAGGTGTTACCAGCTCAAGTGCTAAAAGCCTGGCCTAATAGTGACAAAAAGACATTACAGCCAAAGTGTCCATCTATTTGTGTGGGAGCAAACACACTTTAGAATTGTTGGTTTGTATTTGATGCAAACAAAAGTGATACAGATCCTGTTGGCATGTGTCTATAGTTGCTGAGATTATACTACTGTGGTAAAGCCCAGCACGTAGTTGGTAATCTGTAGTTCCTTACGCAGTGTGTGACTGGTTGCATAGCATAAACACAGTTTATTAAATGACAAATAGATTGAAGTTATAAACAAATTCACCAGCAGGTGGCAGTATATACTAACATACAATTTAAGCTGACCACTTATAATAACCCTTTTGCATTTGGATAGAAGTAACGCTTAACCAATACATTTATTTTAGCAAGTAACATACATATAACATTTAGGTCACCAAAAGTTGCTTGGAACGTATTCACCATGTCGACATTAAAAATGCTGACACTAATGTTTACAGGTTCAGACTGGTGAAATTCATAAAGTTAACATGTTCAGTTAGAATGTTATCAGACACAATCAGATACTGTCTATTATCTGCTAGAGGGTGCTAAATAAATAAGAAGTATGATTGGTTGCCCATAGCAACATCACATGTGAAGTAGAATACACATCTTTCCACAAATTTCCCCCTATATGTTTATCTATGATTGTTGTCATTAGGGTGGAGGTTAGGCTGTAATAAGGGTGAGGGCTAGGGTGCAGTTAAGCTGCAGCTATGTTTACTGTTAGGTAACAGTCAAATATGATTGCTGACTGCCTGACTAGCAACAGCCATAAGATACATTTTTTTGACATGTTGACTTTATGTCGGTGTCAGCATTCTGAGTATGATATACGGTACTCTTTACCTAGCACGGCGCCCGCGATTACAATCGCGGGCGTCGGGGGTAAAAAATCGCGGGCATCGCGGGTAAATCAAAAACGGGTGCGACGCGATGCCCGCGATGCCCGCGATTTTCCCATAGGGATCAATGTTAAAAGTCAGATTGGTCGCGATTTTAGCGTTAATTGGCTCAATGCCCGCGATTTTTACATAGGAAACAATGTTAAATGGGCCACAGAGCCCTAATAGTCCCCCTGAAGTGTGAAATGGCCCCCACAATTTTTAACGCCACCCCACGATCAACGTGAACCCGAAGCGTGGCGAGCGCAGCGAGCCCGCGAGGGGCGGCGGTACGCGTCCTCCGACCTTTTCATACCCCCACTATCCACGTCGGCGTGGAGTTGAGAATAGAATAGTGTGGCGAGCGCAGCGAGCCACCGAGCCTGAAGCGTGGCGAGCGCAGCGAGCCCCGCGCGGGGACGCGGATACCTTCACAGTTATACGCGTCCCCTCACGGGCTTCACAGGTGTCCGTGGCGACGCGGACACCTGTGAAGCCCGCGAGGGGACGCGTTTACCTGTGAAGGTATCCGCGTCCCCTCGCGGGGCTCGCTGCGCTCGCCACACTATTCTATTCTCAACTCCACGCCGACGTGGATAGTGGGGGTATGAAAAGGTCGGAGGACGCGTACCGCCGCCCCTCGCGGGCTCGCTGCGCTCGCCACGCTTCGGGTTCACGTTGATCGTGGGGTGGCGTTAAAAATTGTGGGGGCCATTTCACACTTCAGGGGGACTATTAGGGCTCTGTGGCCCATTTAACATTGATTCCTATGTAAAAATCGCGGGCATTGAGCCAATTAACGCTAAAATCGCGACCAATCTGACTTTTAACATTGATCCCTATGGGAAAATCGCGGGCATCGCATCGCACCCGTTTTTTAGTGCATGCGATGGTCGCGATGGTCGCGATGGGCGCCGTGCTAGGTAAGGAGTACCTGATATACAACACTCCAATAGCTATTGTGTCCCTAAAGGGACATGCACACGGAGCGATTTTCTGCTCCTTTGTAAGCGATCCGACCAGATTGCTTAGAAAGTAAGCATATATCAATCCGTGTGTATGCCCCTGAGCGATGGCGATGCGCGGTCCGGCATGTTACTACTGCCAACTAGTTAAGTAAATGCAAGCAGTCAAAGTCTACTCA
Organism: Crinia signifera; assembly: GCF_055691185.1. Lineage (NCBI taxonomy): Eukaryota > Metazoa > Chordata > Amphibia > Anura > Myobatrachidae > Crinia > Crinia signifera. Next base: position 179,992,197 of record NC_139217.1, on the reverse strand, counting down.
AATTGCTAAGCAACTGCAAATCGCTCTGTGTGTACAGAATGAGTGATAGCGACCACGATCTACATCATCCTGAACCACTACCCTACCTTTTTTTGCTAAGTAAAATCACTTAGAAGTTAGAACACATGTGTATCGGATCTCTATGGGTGATCTAAACACTGTTAAATCACCTACACTAAATAGCTTAGCAAATATGCTTAGCACACATCACGTGTGTATGCCCCTTAACATTCTATTGAATTGTAATATGGTTAGAAGTGAAATGTTTAATACAGGCTTGTCCAACCTGCGGCCCTCCAGCTGTTGTAAAACTACAAGTCCCATCATGCCTTGCCACTGTTCTGCTATTAGGTAAAGCTAAAACTATGGCAAGGCATGCTGGGATCTGTAGTTTCCCAACAGCTGGAGGGCCACAGGTTGGACATGCCTGATTTAATATATTAGATATGGTACAATGAAAAAGCAACAAAGTACTATAAAATGTATGTATAAAAAAGTCATTTATAAGCAAATACTAGAATTAAGAAAACTTTCTTTTAATGGAAAACACGTGTAAAACGTGTGCTTGACAGGGTTTATGGTACTATCGCAATACACAGGCATGGTGATCACCTCTACAAGTTCTTATTTAGAATTACTAAGTTATATCTCAATTGATGCAAAACACAATTCATACTGGGAAAAGTGGGTGCTGAAAGTTACCCTGTAGTATTGTAGTACAGTAGAAAGGCAAGAGAGGATTTCACACTGGATACAGACACTTGTAGTGTGTGGAAACTTGGCTGAGCAATTGGCAAACCAGTAGACAACTTGTTAAAGAAAAAAAAGCATGAGAGTCTAAAAAAAAGAATGGCATAAAATAAAATGTGTCATATTGTTAAAGCCCTTGTAAAGTCTGCAAATAATTGTGGCTTAAAATCCATTGCATTGTGGAATTCATTAGCATCCACAACTAAATCCTGGAACCAGAGGGAAAACTTTCTACCATGATTAAAGACAAATGGAACACAGTGAGACTGGCCTTGGGACAATGACCTAAATGACATCATTACTTTCCCACATATTGTAAAAATGTACCAGGTTTTGCTCTGCAACCAGTACAGAACAGAACTTCTTTACAATGATTTCTTAACTAATATGGTTTTACCACATGGCAACTGGGATGATGAAGTTCGGATGTCTGATAGATAGAAGATTATATAAAACCAGTGGAATTGGATGGTCCATGGAATGCCCCTCCCCAAAAAAAAGTTATTTATCTTCTGATTTTAACTGTCCCCATATTAGTGTTAGTTCTGACCACAGTTAACTTAGGCCCCTATTCAGATTCGGTGAGAAATCTGGTCGCTGAATGCTCACTCCTGACCTTCTGAGCAGGGGGTGGAGAGGGACGTTGCGGCCGAATCAGAGTAATTACAATATGCATACGCCCTCCTTTTCATGGGCGTTTCCATGAAAATGCAGGGCGTGCATATGGAAATGCGGTGTTGACGTGCCTGCGGGGGTTGGACAGCTGACTTAACCGGATGTCAGCTGCCCGCCCATATTCCTGCTTTTCTTCGCTCATATGTACGAGTGGTCTAGACAACTCGTGCATGGGCGAGCTCTTTCCACATCATTCCATCCATTCGCTAGGCGGGGTTTGGAACATTTGCTTCAGTCCGTGCACGCATCTGAGCGAATCGATTTGAATAAGGGCCTTAGTGCAGTCTTCATAAGGCCACTTTCATATAATTTAAAGCTCTACCAATCTTTGAACGTCTCTCAAATCGAATACCCTCATTTATGTGTGATACTGTAAACATCAAAAACTGCAATTCAATTTACCAAGAAAAGAAAATGATACCATAATATATGGCAAGCATCTAGGATTCACTATGCTCTCTGGGGGGAACAGAAACATCATGCATAAAAGTAACGGCTGTAAATACACACATGGGATCCATATGTCAGACAAGCACACAAGAAGAGGTTAGTAGTGTGCAGACCAAAATTAGCACATCATGTCCTTGGAAATATATTTGGGAAAAAGCACAGAACAGCCAAAGAAATATTTCTCACAATTTAATGCCTATGGAACCTTTAGAATTTGTGTGAAATATCCTGAGCACACAGCAGACTAGTTTCCTGCAGTGTTAGAAGACTCTTAACAGAACGTCTTTGTATGGGATCTAACAGATGTCTTTATTAAAAAGAGAGGGTCCTTCTAGAGAGTGGCATGTTGCAAGCAATCAGACCACACAGACCGTAAACAATGGAACAGTGCCAGATGAAAGGAAATGCCTACCATTCTAGGATTCCATTTTATAGACTGAGCAAGGAAAGAGACAGAGTGCTTAAACAACTGTAAAACAAATTTGCTAATTATGTACATAAATTTGCAAATATGTCCTGGCTGACAGAAACACACATCAACATAACTTTGGCTGTACCTTAAAGATTTCTGGAGCCAGTGGTCTGGAATTCTGCTTGGCAATGTAAGCATGAAATGGTGGCCAATATGGAGACTCCTTTTAGATTATCCCAGACAGGTTTTCACTTGGACTCTGTTCACCAGAGTTTACTGTCTACACATTTACTGAAGGCTCCTTTACATATTTTTGGATATTACTGATATTATATTAATTTAGCACATGAAGCATAATGTTAAATTATATTCCTTTCTTATATATTTTTATTCTATGTAAATATCCAAATCGATTCAGCTATGACCTTATATCTACATAGCTATGACCTTATATCTACGTTTAGGTGATAGCCATGTTTGAGCACAGGTGACATAATTAGTACCTCAGTTGTTTTGAATTAACCATCTTTTCTGAAGCCTTGATATCACTAAAATGTGCATTGTTAAGGTGCATACACACGGTGAGATTCTGGCTATGTACGATTTTGACTACACAATTTCCCTTGAAACAGAACTCAGAGCCAGAACCATACAATCTTGACTATATTTACTTGAGATTTTGACTATGGATGATTATGACTATAGTAGAACACAAGCTTGTACACAATATAGTCATAATTGGCTTGCCTGCACAGTATTTTTTCTTGCGATGCCAATTCCACAGGGGCAGGCATCAGCATTGCAAGCTGTATACACACTGTGCTAACTTTTCTCAAATCGTACCAGGTGCGTGCACAGTTCGAGTACTTTAGCAATGCCTGTCCAAGTTGCAAAGCCTGTTAAAATGTGGGTATGACTAGGGCTCATATTATTGCAGGTAATTTGATGAGACACAATTTGATAGAATTGTTAAAAATCCGTCTAGGATTCTTGAGTATACTCAACTATGCAGCACAGTATAATTTTACAAACAAGCCGGTATAAAAACCATTGTAGGATAGTCTTTTTCTGTCTTCAATTTGTTGATACTTAACTAAACCAGCTTCTAGAATGAACCTGACCAAGCACTTTCTGCCTTAGGAAACTGGCTGCTCTCTTTAGCAATAATTTAGATTAAAGTAGATGGGCATTTCAGAAACAGGGCTTATCCCATCTAATAACAACATGAGAGCTAAAGAGATGTTCTTACCATGCTTCAGATGTAGGCAGCTGTCATTCTTGGTGGGCCTGCACCTGTAGAAAATTTGGGTCTTTTAACAAAATTGTTGATTGAAATGTTGCAAAAGTGCAGTTTTACAGTCAATTTATTATTTTACTTCTAATGGTTGTTATACCAGCCTTTCTGCTTTTGCGTAAGTGTATTATTTATGTCTTATGGATAAAAATATATATGTCTAGAACCACTGTGTTACATAAGTAGATATACCTTCCAATAAATATTGCTGATGTCACTCTGCATCCAATAATATTATAAGATATTCGCCTGAACACATATAACACTGGGGTGCTCAATTAGTTTGTAAATAGTTAATATTGTATCAAGAGCTATTTTTTTAGGCAAATGGCAGGCGATGACTCTTTCTAGGGAACATTATGTTTCTGTCATTTATCTACTATGGGGTAAATTCTATTCAGCGTGAAGGGTGCAATTTGCCATTGCCACGGAACTTTAACACCGGCAACAGCACCTACATTTGTACACTTCCCGTTTAAAAGTGTTTGGAGCCCTATTGGGAAGCAAACCCTTCTGTGCGAATTTCGGGACATAAAGTGCGCTCGCTGTCATGATAACTAGCACCGGCAAGCATAGACCTATATGTTTTATAAAATTATAGAAAGTATATGATTGGGTTCTATGGGCAACATCTCCATTTGTCCTTCTCAGTTGGGTTGATAAATCTCCCCTTTGTATAACACTGATCAGACAGATTCGTAAGAAAGAAATTGATATATTTCTTTTGTATGGGGTGTTCTGAAATGTAGCTATCACCTACACATACAGTAGTAGAGTTTCATGTAAGTAGTCGAAAGCCAGTTAATACTGGGGGGGGGGGGCAGATGTAACATGTGCAGAGAGAATTAGGGCCCTTATTCTGGTTGGTGCGGCCGGAGCCGCACACGGTGCTCCGGCCGCACAAACCAATCCCCGCCCACGAGACGGATCGCCACGGCCGTCCGTACACGGACGGCTGGCGATCCGCATAAAAATGGTGGGGCGTACGCCTCCACCATGGTGGGAGCTGCCCCCTGCATTCGATGGTCGTCGACCATCGAAGGCAGGGCCGCACGCCACAGCAGCTCCCGCAAGCTGAGACCACACGGACAATCGTCCGTGTGATAGCTTGTATGGGGGCTGAGAGCTGACATCCGGCGACGTCAGCTTTCCGCCCCCATCAGTGGCGTCATACCCTGATTAGCATGCATACGCCCCGCGTTTGCATGGGAACGCCCATGAAACGCGGGGCGTATACATAGGGAAATGAGGGTATGAAGCCCCTCACGCCCCTATACGCCCCCTTTGCGGCGGACGAAATACGTCTGCGGCGAATGGGGCTGCACATGCGCAGATTGACCTCTGCGCATGTGCAGACTAAAAACATCGGCGGTACGGCCGCACGCGGGCCGTACCGTCCGATTCAGAATAAGGGCCCTAGGGTGAGTTATTTTGTTTTTGTGCAGGGAAAATACTGACTGCTTTATTTCTACACTGCAATATAGATCTCACTTTGAAGAAAAACCCACCCAAATCTAATTCTCTCTGCACATGTTATATCTGCCCCACCTGCAGTGCACATGGTTTTGAGAAGAAATTTGCCTCTGAGGGTAAACCAGAATAATGCCTATTATTTCTGCTTATCTCCTCTGGGCATTTAAGTGAACCCAATAGCCAAAGCAATGATTGTAATACAATGAATGGGTGTTTGAAGGTGGAAAACAGTTTAAGAAAGGAAAACATTAAGCATTTTAAATAATGTTACTGCTAATTGAAAGTAATTGTTAACAGTAGACATTACAAAAGAATTGTGAGTTACAGGCAGATGGGCATATGCAGAGATATGCCTGTTTTCAGCGGCATACTAGCTAAATTAACCTTTGTTTTGTTTCCTGCTGTTCAAAGCTGTAGCAATTTAATGTGAATCGCATAAAAAATCGGCCACTCTTTGAGGAGTCTGGGTGCTGCCACAGAAATTTAGGAATCTCCGGGACATTCAAAAATAATTGGTACAATGTATAGTGGTAGTGTGGTTGTATAGATGCATACAACTCAGCATACAAGCGTATAACCCCATTAATTTATATGCACGCAGTTGGCTGGGCACCCGCAACTCAGCATGGGTAGCGGTCACGCATTCAGAGCTGCCAGACAGTATTCTCTGTCTGCGTCCCAGTCTGCATGAGACAGTGAATAGCTGTCAGCATGTTATTGGTGGATGACTGGAGCTACATAGAAACATAGAATTTGACAGCAGATTAGAACCATTTGGCCCATACAGTCTGCCCCTTTTTAAACCATATTGTTTCTTCGAACCCTATTTGATCCTTATTTTTTGTAAGGATATACTTATGTCTTTCCCATGCACGTTTAAATTGTTCTACTTTCTTAGCCTCTGCAACCTTTGGTCAGAGTGCTCTACCACTTCTGAAGTGAGGCTGTCCACCAATCAGAGTGCTGACAGCCATTCACTGTATGGAAGCGTATTGAGAGATGGGAACGCGTAACTGCATTAGGAGCATGAAATGATTTCTTGTTAACCGATTCCCATTACTGGGTGTGTAAGGGCCCCAGTGCATTGCTGTGCCCAGGGCTGTTAAGATAGCCCTGCACAATGCTGGTGTAACTCCAGCCAACTTTCCCCCAGCTCTGCATTGGCCCTGGAATGAGTACGAGTGAAGCAGATAGAAACACACAGTGGGGAGTTTCTACATATTTGATGTAGGGTAAGAGCTGTCTAGGCCACACATGTGCAGAACAGCTTTAGGAAAACTTCTGAAATATGAAAGGCCTGCAGTTTGTGTGTATCAGGCTGCATGCACCCACCTTCCTGGCAGTATGTGGGATATGCATTTTCATTATTACAAGAGCTACATTTGTGAGATTTCTTTTTATTTTGCAGCGGCAATGCTTTTCATTCCACAAGAACAAATGTGACTTTCAACCTATCCGATAATATTACATAATGGTTGGAGATCTTTTGACAGCTGTTCAGAGAAACTAACAGCCAGTATATAAGACGTGCACACCAAATGTTCATGCCGGCACAGAGATTAAGGTCATTGGAGGTCAAAGCAAAACAGGATTCGAAAACGTTGTACATTGTGGTACTAGTGGCCAAACTATTTATAACATTCATTCATTTTATTCCTCGTCCATTATACTGTAGCTCCAGTTTTCTTTTTGTGGATGTTAACTATTGGGCAGGTCACTGCTAAAATGTGCAGCAGCTAGACTTTTGGCATAAAATAATAAAATATATGTCCATTATAATGATAACCTCATCTCCTTCCCTTATAAATAAAATGATATGCGCATGAGATTAAGAGGAAGTGTAAAACCATGTAGAATAGAAAATGAATGTGAAACAGGTTAGGTCACAGATGCGACCTAAGAGTGCGCCTGGGAGGAGTTGTTGGGCCTGAGCAGCGGTCTCCGAATTGGGGTGTCAATCCCAAGCAATAAACAGAAAAAAAGGGAAGGAGGTGGAGACCGCGCTAGAACTCAAACATGCAACAGGTGAATGTAATAATATAAAAAAATTTATTAATGCACATAAAATACTTTAAAATTAATTAAGGATAATATATCCTAAAAAACATTTATCAGATACCACAAGCGTGATGTAGAGGAGGTATAGTCACCCACAATATACTGCACAGTCCCGAGTCCGTTCCTAGAATGCCTTTGTATTTTTCCCAAATAGAAAGCCTTTTTGAAGAATTTTTAACTCCAGTCCAGGGAGCTCCTTGTTGTTTGGTAGGTGCTCTACCTGGAGTACGTGGAGAGCCGGGGAGCGTCCGTTGTTGGAGAGGTGCTCTACCAGGATCGAGGTCACTGGGGACCAGGGAGCATCAGATGTTTGGAGGTGCTCTACCTGGAGTAGAATTTTGGGAACCAGGGAGCATCAGATGTTGTATAGGTGCTCTACCTGGTAATTGCTGGTGAGGTCCCAGGTGAGGCAAATGGGAAAGATATTGAAATGGCTGGTCCGGTCACAGGAATGATTGAAGATTCAGTGGTGGGTGTCTTGAGCCCCCTTCTTTCCACCGACGCGTTTCGCTAAAAGAAGCTTTATCAAGGTGATGCTGCTGGTATCACAAGATGGTGTTTTTATACCTTCTCTAATTAAAATGATAATTACCACCTGTTGCATGATTAATTGGATGGAGTCACTCTCATATACAAATACAGTTTAAACAATACTTATAGTGAATAGGAGACAAAACTATTACACAAAATAACTCACAAAGTTCAAAACGAGTGTTTTAAATAGTAGAAAATGCAATTTATTTCTTTATACATACTAGACCCGTTTCCGGATATCCGGATACAACATTTCCGGGTCTGAATGAACCGCACATGCGTTCCATGGCGGCAGCATAGGGATAGCGATATCACACTGACAACTGTACAGCGAAGACCCGTTTGTGGATGTCCGGACACCCAGTCACTGGGTCAGGTGGGACGCCAATATACTCTGGCGATATTCTCTACATAGTCCAGGCGCCTAGACAGATGCGCCCTCAACAAAGATGGCGGAAGCTGCGCTTCCGGATACTGCAAAGACGGAGTCTATTTGTTCCCCGCTTCCTATCTAAATAGATGCACGGAGTTACTTGTTCGTATTCCCTCCTCAATCTGGGGAAATAGTGAGGAGAATTTGGGTTCCCTTCTTACAAACTTATAGCTCAAGGAGCGCATGTGCAGCTCATACGTACAGGAATTCATGATTTTTTATTTTTTATCTTTTTTATCATATCACAGTACAATTATGGTTGTATTCCGGAATATGGATTAAACATATATTTCTGAGGTTACTACTCGTACAAATAAAGAGAGATATATATATATGGGCATACATGGTGACAGTATTAATAGGAATATTCAAATCCACACCAATCAATAATAATAACATATGTTAAAAAAATGTGCATATGTCAAATTTCATATGTTTGGTGTGTATAAGACATTTCATATGTTCACAGACAATTCTTCCAACATTTTGGACATATTTCTAATATCGAACATTCCGTATATTCATCAATAATTCTTTCAACATTTTGGATGTAATTTTTAATATAAGGGATGTACATCTGTATATGTATACCCCTGTTCATATTTCTAGACAGGGAATAGGGGAATATCAAGGAACATATAGGACCAAAAAATAATAATAATAATAAATAATCCAACAAAAACCACAGGACAAGAACCAAGAGACATAGAGCTAAAAACTGAGTATAAGGGATAGAGGGGTGTATAGGGCTGGGGGTGTATTGTCTGCACAGGATGTTTATATAACAATGTTGAGCTCCACAGCTTCATTCAATCCTCCAGGGAATATGGAGTCCATCCTGTACATCCAATACACCTCCTGTCTACACAGGGTCTTATACCGGTCTCCCCCTCGTGGGGTCATCTTGACGTGTTCCAGGCCCACCAATCGGAGGCTTTTTGGGTCTCCCCCGTGATACTCATGGAAGTGCCGGGACACACTATGTGTAAGTACATGTTTCATAATGTTACGTCTATGTTCTAATAGCCTAACCTTGACCTTTCTAGTAGTGCGTCCTATATAATGGAGTTTGCACTCGCAGCTTAACATATAAATAACGTAGCTCGTATTACAATTTATGAAACTGCCAATTTTGGCACAAGTGCCCTCTCTGTCCCTTACTTCATGGCAACTCCTTTGTTCGATGTATTCACAGGTGGTACACCTCGATGTGCCACACTTAAAGAAGCCCTTTGGTTGGTTTCCTAACCACATACTTGTACCTTCTGTGTCTATTGTCGATGTAATCGGTTTAAGAAAGCTAGGAGCCAGAGAACTTTTCAAGGATTTATTCTTTTTGAATACAAATAATGGTTTTGGAGGGATTATATCTACCAATAGGCGGTCCTGCTTTAATATTTTATAATTTCTTCCTATTATTTTTCTGATTTCGTCCGAGTGACTATTGTAGGTGGATATGTAAGTTATTTGTTGGTTCTTTTCTATTGATTTTTTTGGCTTAGTTTGGAGGAGTGTTGCTCTGTCCAGAGTTAACACTTCATCAAAAGCTTTATTCGTTAGTTTTTCGGGGTATCCCCTTTCTGTAAAGGAGGTTATCATTTCTTTTGCTTGTTTTTGGAACGTTTCTTTAATAGTACAATTGCGGTATATTCGCATCAGTTGACCCTTGGGGATTCCCTTCTTCCAAGGGGGATAGTGGGCGCTATTAAAATGAAGATAGGCATTTGTGCCCACTTCCTTAGTGAAATTAGAGGTGATTATATTGGAACCCTGAGTTTCGACGGTCAGGTCCAGGAAGGTAGTCCGCTTCCTGTCCAAGTGATGTGTGAACTGTAAATTATACGGGTTAGAATTTATGTGCTCAACGAAGGAAAGTGCCGAAGTGTGGTCCCCATCCCAAATAATAAATAGATCGTCTATATAACGGCCATAGAAGACCAGGTTCGCCCCGAACTCGCTTTCCCAGATGTATCTATGCTCTACCTCCCCCATGTAGAGGTTTGCGTAGCTCGGGGCAAACCTGGTCCCCATGGCCGTCCCCATCACCTGTAAATAGAATGTGTCCTGAAACAAAAAATAATTGTGACGAAGAATATAAGAAATAGAATCAACTATAAATTTCTGGTGTCTCTCCCCCAGGTCTCCATCCTCAATCAATCTCCGAGAAATTACCTGCAGTCCGGTTTCATGTGGTATATTGGAGTAGAGACTGGTAACATCCAAAGTAAGGAAGGAGTATGAATCCTTCCATTGGATGTCTCTGATTAGTTGTAAAAAGTGAATGGTGTCTTTTATATGGGACCTGAGGGTAGAGACACGTGGCTGAAGATGTGAATCTACATAAAATGATAAATTAGATGAAAGTGATTGAATTCCAGAAATTATAGGGCGCCCAGGGGGTGAAGTGAGAGTTTTGTGTATTTTGGGCAGGTGATAGTAGATGGGGGTAGTGGGGTGCTCGTTGTACAGGAAGCGGAGTTCCTCCCTGGAGATGACTCCATCGAGTTCTGCTACCTTCAATAGTTTCAGTAAATTAAGACCGAATTTTTGTGTGGGGTTGTTGTCCAGGACTGTGTAGAATCGTGGATCTTTTAGTTGGCGAAATGCCTCCTTCACGTATTCAGACCTGTCCTGGACAACAATCCCCCCTCCCTTGTCTGCCTCCTTGATAACCAAGGAGGTATCCTTGGTCAGTCTCCTAAGGGCCTGTAGCTCTTTTTTATTTAAATTAGACTTTATTTTCTTAGAATGGGGGTCCTGTTCTATCTTTTTACAGAGAGCCAACTAAGCCAAAAAAATCAATAGAAAAGAACCAACAAATAACTTACATATCCACCTACAATAGTCACTCGGACGAAATCAGAAAAATAATAGGAAGAAATTATAAAATATTAAAGCAGGACCGCCTATTGGTAGATATAATCCCTCCAAAACCATTATTTGTATTCAAAAAGAATAAATCCTTGAAAAGTTCTCTGGCTCCTAGCTTTCTTAAACCGATTACATCGACAATAGACACAGAAGGTACAAGTATGTGGTTAGGAAACCAACCAAAGGGCTTCTTTAAGTGTGGCACATCGAGGTGTACCACCTGTGAATACATCGAACAAAGGAGTTGCCATGAAGTAAGGGACAGAGAGGGCACTTGTGCCAAAATTGGCAGTTTCATAAATTGTAATACGAGCTACGTTATTTATATGTTAAGCTGCGAGTGCAAACTCCATTATATAGGACGCACTACTAGAAAGGTCAAGGTTAGGCTATTAGAACATAGACGTAACATTATGAAACATGTACTTACACATAGTGTGTCCCGGCACTTCCATGAGTATCACGGGGGAGACCCAAAAAGCCTCCGATTGGTGGGCCTGGAACACGTCAAGATGACCCCACGAGGGGGAGACCGGTATAAGACCCTGTGTAGACAGGAGGTGTATTGGATGTACAGGATGGACTCCATATTCCCTGGAGGATTGAATGAAGCTGTGGAGCTCAACATTGTTATATAAACATCCTGTGCAGACAATACACCCCCAGCCCTATACACCCCTCTATCCCTTATACTCAGTTTTTAGCTCTATGTCTCTTGGTTCTTGTCCTGTGGTTTTTGTTGGATTATTTATTATTATTATTATTTTTTGGTCCTATATGTTCCTTGATATTCCCCTATTCCCTGTCTAGAAATATGAACAGGGGCATACATATACAGATGTACATCCCTTATATTAAAAATTACATCCAAAATGTTGAAAGAATTATTGATGAATATACGGAATGTTCGATATTAGAAATATGTCCAAAATGTTGGAAGAATTGTCTGTGAACATATGAAATGTCTTATACACACCAAACATATGAAATTTGACATATGCACATTTTTTTAACATATGTTATTATTATTGATTGGTGTGGATTTGAATATTCCTATTAATACTGTCACCATGTATGCCCATATATATATATCTCTCTTTATTTGTACGAGTAGTAACCTCAGAAATATATGTTTAATCCATATTCCGGAATACAACCATAATTGTACTGTGATATGATAAAAAAGATAAAAAATAAAAAATCATGAATTCCTGTACGTATGAGCTGCACATGCGCTCCTTGAGCTATAAGTTTGTAAGAAGGGAACCCAAATTCTCCTCACTATTTCCCCAGATTGAGGAGGGAATACGAACAAGTAACTCCGTGCATCTATTTAGATAGGAAGCGGGGAACAAATAGACTCCGTCTTTGCAGTATCCGGAAGCGCAGCTTCCGCCATCTTTGTTGAGGGCGCATCTGTCTAGGCGCCTGGACTATGTAGAGAATATCGCCAGAGTATATTGGCGTCCCACCTGACCCAGTGACTGGGTGTCCGGACATCCACAAACGGGTCTTCGCTGTACAGTTGTCAGTGTGATATCGCTATCCCTATGCTGCCGCCATGGAACGCATGTGCGGTTCATTCAGACCCGGAAATGTTGTATCCGGATATCCGGAAACGGGTCTAGTATGTATAAAGAAATAAATTGCATTTTCTACTATTTAAAACACTCGTTTTGAACTTTGTGAGTTATTTTGTGTAATAGTTTTGTCTCCTATTCACTATAAGTATTGTTTAAACTGTATTTGTATATGAGAGTGACTCCATCCAATTAATCATGCAACAGGTGGTAATTATCATTTTAATTAGAGAAGGTATAAAAACACCATCTTGTGATACCAGCAGCATCACCTTGATAAAGCTTCTTTTAGCGAAACGCGTCGGTGGAAAGAAGGGGGCTCAAGACACCCACCACTGAATCTTCAATCATTCCTGTGACCGGACCAGCCATTTCAATATCTTTCCCATTTGCCTCACCTGGGACCTCACCAGCAATTACCAGGTAGAGCACCTATACAACATCTGATGCTCCCTGGTTCCCAAAATTCTACTCCAGGTAGAGCACCTCCAAACATCTGATGCTCCCTGGTCCCCAGTGACCTCGATCCTGGTAGAGCACCTCTCCAACAACGGACGCTCCCCGGCTCTCCACGTACTCCAGGTAGAGCACCTACCAAACAACAAGGAGCTCCCTGGACTGGAGTTAAAAATTCTTCAAAAAGGCTTTCTATTTGGGAAAAATACAAAGGCATTCTAGGAACGGACTCGGGACTGTGCAGTATATTGTGGGTGACTATACCTCCTCTACATCACGCTTGTGGTATCTGATAAATGTTTTTTAGGATATATTATCCTTAATTAATTTTAAAGTATTTTATGTGCATTAATAAATTTTTTTATATTATTACATTCACCTGTTGCATGTTTGAGTTCTAGCGCGGTCTCCACCTCCTTCCCTTTTTTTCAGAATAGAAAATGAGTTAAATCAAAGAGAAATAAATAATAACCCCAAGTGTCTGAGCTGTATACAGTGCAGAATAATATATTACCCTTTGGGATGTATTTGCGATTTAGGGGGAAATTCAGATCTGCACGCTATGGGCCGAATTAGCTCCCCCAGTCAATGGTGGGGGTCTGTGCATTTGCCATTATGCACATGTTGAAACCCATGGAGTGAGCACTGTTGGCTAATTTTTAATATGCTGGGCGCTCGCTGCCTGAATGACAGGCAGGGGTCATTCCAGCGGGCCCGCCCAGCATGCTCACAAAAAAGGTGGGTGCGCCCATACAAATACTGGGCCGGCCCATGAGAACAACTCGGGGTTGGACAGCTGACGTCACTTGACATCAGCACCCACTCCGATTTCTTCCATCTCCGTCCAGGATAAAAGTATAGACTTACTTTTTTCTACGAAGGGAGGAAAAATAATTGGATGGTGAGTGACCATCAAATGATTTTTCCTCTGTACGGCCGCATGCAAGCGGATGTGTAAGCGTACAAAACCTCACAAAATAAAGTTACTGTTTAGCATTCCCTGTTATGTTAGAGCAGCGCCGCTGTGGTAGAGACATGTCCATAGATATTACTGTAAAGTAGAGCTGTGTGGGATTGGATTTACTCAGTTCTCAAATCCGGATCTTATTGGCTATCGGCTGTCACATGTTTTGGATAGCCATTAAGATCCGGATTTGAGAACCTAGTTAAACCGAACCCTTATAAATCTACATTAAAGGGACAAATTAAAGTTATTTCAAATCTGAACTTTTTGATCATTTCAACTACTGTAATTGTGTGGTATTTGTATGTTCTCTACCTATGTTTGCCTGGTTTTCTTCTGGCTGTTCCAGTTTCTGCCAAATTTCAAATTCATGCTGGTCGGGTAAATGGCTGTTGTTGAAGTGTGAACAGATTGCAGGGGACTGTGGAGAAAAATGGCTGCAAAAGCCTACAAGAGAAACTGGATAATGAAGGCGTTTTCTTATTACACACAGTGGGATTTTTTGGGGAAATGTAGAATAGTAAAAGCGTATTGTAAAAATGATGTGATGGAGCAGTGTACCTTGATTAGAATTTGCAAGTTTGTGGCATTTTATTTAAAGGATTTTATAGGGTGTGTTGTTACGGGAGTTTCTTGTGGTGTGCAAGGACGCTCAGCCATTCCATTTAAAAAAAAAGACTGTCCAAATCAATAAAAAAAATAAGCCAATATGCTCCTAGACAATGTGGTATAGAAAGTCGATGTTCAGAATGCTTACACCAGTATGCCGACATAGTCTGAGTCATGATGTGTACCGAGTGCTGACAAGGTCAAATTCAACATTCACAATGCTGACAATGACATAACGTCAACAGTGTGAATGGTGACAGCATGTTGGCGATGCGTTTTCCCACTGACTTCTGCACTAAACGGCAGCCTAATCCTAAACTCATCTATTGACATCATGAATTTATACCAGACTGATGATTTAAGGATTTGTTACATTTGTATAAATACAGAATGTAGGGCCTTATTTTGGTTCACTCTTTCTGACAAAATCCTTCTTAGATGGACAAAACCATGTGCACTGCAGGGGGGCAGATGTAAAATGTGCAGAGATAATTAGATTTGGGTGAGTTATTTTGTTTCTGTGAAGGGAAAATACTGGCTGCTTTATTTTTACACTGCAATATAGATCTTACTTTGAAGTAAAACCCCACCCAAATCTAATTATATCTGCACAAGTTACATCTGCCCCACCTGCAGTGCACATGGTTTTGCCCATCTAAGAAGGATTTTGTGAGAAAGAGTGAACTAAAATAAGGCCCGTAATCTTATATCAGTTTGTGACAAGTGATGAATGATCAGCCTATGTGAGCTTTTATTTATGTACAAAGTGGCATCTAGGTGTTTTAATGATAACAAGGAGAATTATAAACTCATGGACTGTCAAAAGATAACATGTTTAAAATAGTATATTCAAAATTCTATAATTACAAATCCCCTAGCTACAATACAGGAACTTACACAAAGCTCTGACCTTTTTATGACATGCCCTACTTTGAATAAGCTTAAAAAAAAGTACTTCCAAATAATTTAGTAAAACGTAGTAATGTATTAATAGTGACAATTTCACTGAAAACATTGCTGAGTTATTTTGCTGCTTAGGTGAAAGTTTCCAAGTGCAGTGACCCCAGTTCTACATGTGAAGTCACTGACTGACCGCACTTTGCTGTTTAATATCTGACCTCATATGACTACACTTACTGGGCATGTATTATACTCATCTGCTAAACTTTTTCTGAAAATCACATGCAATGTAAAGGTGTACTCACTAATGCTACATCTATGGCAGTACTTGGTTATAGTTTTACAGTTGCTGCAAAAATCAGAATAAGAAAAAAAACACCCAACCAACCTGATGTGGATTCCTGGAGTTTTTCTCTCTTCCTTTTCTTTTTTTTGCCCTGCAGTATCAAAAAAAGTGTTGTTATATAAGTGTAGTGCATGATCACTTATTAAGTTTCCAGTCATTTTTAAATACTTAAAAAAACCTTTAAGTTATTTTATAATAATAAGTAGCTAGTTTTGATGTTATAATGTTGATTTCATATTTTAAGACTCCTAGATAAGCAAAATAAATGAAAAATAGTTATCAGCTGCCCTACAAGTCAGAGATCATCGTCTGAAATAATGTTAAGTATGGCATGTATAAAGTACAAAGGCCATATTTCTTTATTCTGTCCCTTAAGCCAGCAATTTTGTTTGTGTGTCTGCAAATGAGCTTCTCCTCCGAAGGCGACAGAGGTGCTTCTAGAGAGAAAGAGGCCTGTGTGCGGACTCTAGCAGGGCCCCCTCTTCTCTAGCCAGCAGCACAATACACTCTGGGAACTAGGGTCATAAGGTGAACTAGTGCTGTCCTAAAGTCTACAGCCCAGTGGTGTAACAAATGCGGAAGCTATTGCTGGGGCCGCCACCGCTGACGAATATGTTGCTGCTGGACGGATGCCCCCCCACTTCTAAAATGGCTGCCACCACACAGCAGACTTTTATCAAGGATGCTAGAGGAGGTGGTGACCTAATTTTGCATCCTAAATAACGGTCTGCTTTAAGGCGATGGCCATTTTGGAAGTGACATTCAGGAGGAGTGCCGGGACCACAGACAGGAGGATCTGCTGGTTCCGGCAGGCAGCAATGAACCGGGCGCACTGGCTGAGGTGAGGGCCTAAAGTTTAGTTGCGGGTGGGGGGGGGGGCCCCAATTTCAAGTTATGCCACTGTTACAGCCCATGCGCAGGTCTCCAGGAAAATGGCACATCTGCCATTTTTTCACTGATTTTCTTACTGCGCATGTGAGCAACACACACACCAGTAAAATGGCCACTGCACTATTTTCTTGGTGATTCATGCAGTGCTGCCTATGTGGGAAGGTACATTTTGCAAAAAATGGGTGCAGGTTGTGCAGTGTGAGTCCCCATGGACCCTTTGTGCACCACACACAATGCACCCATTATATATATGCCAGTGTAAGTCAATGCAGAAATTTGTTCCATTAAACAGCAGTGCTCTAGATCACAATGACACAATTCAATGCACATTGAATAATCAATCCCCAGGATCTGGGAGTTAGGAGAAATTCCCTAAATTCAGAATAGCAAACAAAATTAAGGCTGGTACACAATTCAAGTCAATTTGCACTGTGAAATTGCTGTGCTCCCTTTCACGCAGTAAGGAAAGTCCTTAATTTGTATTCTCTGCACCCCCTGTAGCTAATTTCAATAACTGCACTGCTACAAACATGAGGTGAAACTTGCATCTACTGCGTGCTTTGCTTTGAATGCACTCATCCTTCTACAGACTCCTGCTGCACCAAAAATACTGGTATCATGTTTCATAAACTCATACACCCAAGCACAAATCAAGGCTCTAGGCAGGTCCTAAGCAGGCTCAACAAGCATCTTGTGCCCTGTTACTTTCATTTTATATGCATGGGTCCCACTTATATTGCAAGGGTTTGCTTAGTCCTGTGGTTCCCAAACATTTTTGAATCATGGCAACCTAGAGTACCAGAATTGTTTTTCGGCACCTCTAGGACAAAAGTTTTTTATTGAAGTTTTTTTTTTAACAAAATAGTAAATTAAGTAAACTGTGTTTACATGTCATTCTTAGGGTTAGTTATGTGGTGAGAGACAGGATTTGCTTCTGTTTGTCCACATAATTTATGATGGGACACCACAAGCACTAGTTTTGCCCATTACGCTGACCAATATGAATTTGAATCATTTGTGGACCACCAACCAGAGGCCCCCCAGGGTGCCACGGCACACAGTTTGGAAATCACTGGCTTAGTCAAAAGTTGACCATACATCAAAAATCAATCTTTGACAATTTTTTGATGGCTGCCCTAAACTATTCTGATGTATTGGCTTCCCCAAATGATAATTGTGATACAAAAGTGAACACAATCCAACAAGCTGGGCTATCAGCAATGGATTTGACTTGCAATTGCTAATGTATGGTGGTGATCAGTCTTTTGTGCGACTGGTTTTGACAATCATACAATTCTTCCACTGCTAACAATCACTGCTATAGAGATTATAATTAAGTGGTGTATGGGCATTTTCAGATTGGAAGATCCAATGTGAATATGAAAAAAATCTGCAAATCACAGGTAAATATCTGTAGTGTATGGGAGCAGATTGTACAATTAGGAAGACTAGATTGGCCAAATGGTTCTTATCTGCCATCACATTCTATGTTTCTATAGAAATTGTGCAATCGTGGAAGAACGAAAAATTTTCAAATCATGGATTGCAGATTGCTGATGCTTATGGTTACCAAATCCAGGAAAATCAGCGTCGGAAAAAAAAGGATTTCAAGTAAAAGAGTTCTCATGGCAAATCAGACAATGCCCTGGAGAACCAGTACTTTAGCTGCATGTCAATGATGTTTACAAGTGCTGCTCCTATCTGTTCTCATAAATTACCTACTTATGACTATTACTCTGTAATCTAATATTCCAAGCCAGTTAGCTCTCTCTTCTTAATCTAAAATGCTAGTTAAATTAAATAAAACATCATATGCCATGTGCTTGAGGACGTAGATGCTCTGTCTGTGGTCCTTATGTCACCAGCTGGAAGTACTTGTTCAGTGGTACAATCATCCACTCACAAAGCTCTGATGTGTACACAAGTACACATTCTAAGTTGCCTGATTTTGCTGTCAGCAGTAATCTCAGCTCTACTGAAAAGTTACATTTGTACTGCTTGACAGTGATCATATTGATAAAGGCAGCCCAAATGGTGACTAGTAGTACATTATCCACCAAAACAGCTCTCTAGTCAGCAACCAAAACTGTCTGAACAAAGGCCTCCCACAGTCATGTAAACTGTATTTCTGCAAATTGACAATTCACCTTCATTAATAAATGCACTGAGATGGTTGCAAGGCAACTTCTGTTATGAGAAGACAGTCATCCAACAAAGGCTTATACTAGGTTGCGGCCTTGTCTTTTACTCACAGGGTTAATACATTGCTTGGAGAGCAGCCCAGTTTTGCAGCTGCTGCAGACCTTGTTTTAAGGCAACCTGACGCCATCATAGTGATACTATTTGTTGCTTCCACCCACTGTCCAGCTCTTAAGACACCTTCACTGCCATCTACCATGTGTCTGTTACGTGCACTCCACTAACTGGAGAAAGGTTCTCTTGTGTATACTATTCATATACCTTGTTTCAGTTCTATTAATGTTACTATATGGCTATTCCCTTGCAAACTCATAAACACGTATATATGTAATCAATATTCTCTTTTCAGAATAATCTGCATGCATGATTTATGAATATTTACAAAATGGATAATACGTATTACTTAGAAATATATATAAATATATATACATTTTGTGCAATGCAGACAGAAGTGTATTAGAAGATTCAGATTTTAAGCAGACATCCATAAAATAGCTGAATTATAAAATAATCTTGAGAGCGTGCAGTCTGATTGGCATGCATTTACTAGCTAAAGCCATTACACGGTAATAACAGAAAACAGTGTGGCAGAGCTGGTGGCAGATCAATGACAAGCACAGATGTCAATCAATGGTTGTCTCACTTCCCACAGAACAATAGTGATTGACAGCATCCTAAAATATCCAGCTGAGGACCTTGTTTCATTTCTGCAAGCTGGCATGACAGAGTGGACTAGTGGGCTTTCCGTATACTAATAGGACACAGCATGAGAGCCATTTATTAACCACTTATACCAGCATTTCCAGGCATCTACCTCCCACTAGCCAAACAAGAAGATGTTACTTGTCAGTGAACACCGGCAACATATTGGGGGGTCATGTATTTGTATGCAGTACACAATCTTGCTTCAGATCTTATACACAATGGGAGGAATTGCATTGTTGGTGAAGGGAGTGAGTTGCCATTGCCACAGCGTTTAATCACCGACAGTGGAAGACTGTTCCACACTACTCGCCTAGTCTATAGGGTAGCGAACACTTTTATGTGATGGTGGGTGTCACCAAATTTGCCCACAATGGCATAAATATTACTGATTTACATGAGATACAGTGCTAAATCAGAAACAGCGATGGTTGCAAAGGGAATGGAGGGTCAACATACAAAACCTAAGACGCGGACAGACATGTTTTACAGTGCAACATTTTTTACTCATTTGACCCTCATTTAGCTTTAATTTACATTTCCAACCAAACTGGCAATTATTTCGTCATCTTTCAGTATAAAGGGGGTATTCAATCTGTGGCGACATTTTCGACAGGTGGATATACCTGCTGCACTCGCCTGTTCAATGTTGCTGTGTCTGACAGCATTGAAGGCTGTCCATTTTAACTTTAAAAAAAAGTAAAATCTGTTTTGTTGGAATGGCTACGGATTGTTGAATCTGACAATCCACGGCTGTTTTTGCAGATCTGCGGACTGTCCGACTCTCGACAGTCGGAGCATTGAATTCGGGAGCTGCCAAAAACATCATTCCGACAGCCGGAATCCAGGATTGAATACTCCCCCCCCCCCCAAACTCAAACTTAAACAGTATGAATACAAAATGCTCAAACTTCTAAAATCGGCAATTTTTTACAAAATGACTGCTTCATTGTACTGAATGATTCATGCTGGGCAGTGGCTATTAATCAATATAGACCTTGTGGATTAGGGACTAATTTTCCAGAAACATAAAGGGAATTACTCACATAGTTGTCTCTTGCAGACCAGCCTGGGTAGAGCTGCATGTGTAGCTGCCGTTCTTTGCGGGCTAATTCGTAATATTTGGCCTGTTCTTCACGGGACAAAGCGTGCCACTGCAAGAAAGGGGATAATGATAAATTAATAAGGGAACCTCAGTTCTAAATCTAGGAAAGTAACAGAGGACACCTTCCGTTAACCACCCAGAATATGTCAATTAGATTAGATTACCGCCAGATTTCAAATATTTATCACAATCAAATAAATGAAAAAAAATTTCATTAAATAGGTGTTCCATTTAAACTCATCATTTTCATTGACCAGAAATGTAAAGTAGGCATTGTATTATACATACCGAAATTAATCTAAACACACAGTTATCTCTTCCAGTGAAACAGGTACCATTCTAGTTTATAGTTTATAATTAAGCATAAGATACCATCTCGGTATTGATGTCTGCATTGTATCCATTTGCAAGCAGATTTTGTTTCTTGATGTTCAGGGTAATACTTGGCTTTTCATTAAATCATTATTTATTATGAGTTATTTGTATAGTACACACATATTCCGCAGAGCTTTTACAGAATTTGGCCATTTACAACAGCCCCTGCCCCAGTGGAGCTTACAATCTATATACTCTAACACATATACATACACATATTAACTCTAGAATTCATTTTGTAGGGAGCCAATTAACCTACCAGTGTATTTTTAGATTGTGGGAGGAATCCAGAGTTACCAGAATTCCACGCGAGCACAGTGGGAATATACATTTTTATAAATAGCAAGGTGAAGTGAAATAGAATAATTAAACAGTATGATTTTATTGTTGAAAACAATTACACATTTAAAATGTATGGGGCTGTGAAATCGTTTTTTTTTTTTTTCTTAGCATAAGTGATGTACAGTAGGCCATAAAATCAATGGCAAACCCTTCTAAAATGTGTCACTATAATCCAGTTTTATGGTCGTCTTTCCAGCCGCAACAGAGATGTGCTTGAGAAGTGAATAGGCGTTATGTTGCCATGGAAAGCACTATGCTGGCCGCAAATGTTTTAAGTCGGAAAAGCCTGACTGCCTTAGGCGTGAAGATCATTTATATGAAAGGGGTGCCTTATTCCAGGCAACACGCATTATGTAAATGCTAAAATATAAGGACCTGATTTAAAGGAACTAGAAATCAATGACAAAGAACATTGTGTTTACAAGAAATGTATAATTATATACCTAGTTACACAGTTATAGACGTGATCTATTGCTTTCCCATGTCCAAAATAGCCTCTTTTGTGCTTAATGGGTTTGCCACACAATCTCATGGTGCCAATCATTAATGCCTACCTCTACTTTGTAAGACTCCTAATTAGTTCATTGCCGTGCTACAACCACTTTTAATTACATACTGATGTTTACTAGTGATATTAGTGATCCTTTACAACTGGAGAAGGGCTATTAATTACAGGTTATGTCAGACCCTTCCCCCTCCCAGCTATTAATAGTCAATGTGTTTTACACTATTAACATATATAAAGGAAATAGTATTATATCAGTGACATTTTGGGGGAAATTGACTAAGTTGGAAGTTCTATTGTACATGGGATGTTGTTATGGGCAACCAATCAGATACTATCTTCAAGAACAGTGGTTCTCAACCTCGGTCCTCAGGACCCCCCAACAGTTCATGTTATCCAGGTCTCCACACAGAATCACAAGTGAAGTAATTAGTCCCACCTGTGTCAGTGAATAATGAGTGCACCTGTACACCTGCAGGGTGACCTGGAAAACATAAACTGTTTGGGAAGGGGGGGTCCGGAGGACCAAGGTTGAGAACCACTGTTCTAGAATGTGCTAAATAAATAAGAAATTGATTCTAATTGGTTGCCCATAGCAACATCCTATGTGAAATAGATCTCCCATTTAGTAAATGTCCCCCTTTGTTTCCTATATGCAGTAAATACTGCATGATCATGTACCAGATTAATAACAGCAATGCATTGTGTAGCATACACCATAGTACATTGCAATATAATGTAACATGTATAATATATAATTCAAGGGGACAGTCTGGAACCTGATCGCTAAAGATAGGCCTTCTGGCAGTGGGGCCTAACGAGGTGCATATGGGCCAGTCCTACCAATGCGTCATATGTTTTAGTTCATATTCGGTTGTGTATTATTTTAAAATCGATAAAGAGTTTATTAAACAGCTAAATATGCAATGATTAAATCTGAGTTCTGCTTTTAAATCCAAGTTCCGAACTGACAACAGACTCAAGTAAGGACTGGTTCCACTTGTAACCTCAAAGTGACGCTGAACTGGCACTCAATTTGGAACCCCTAAGTTTGGGTGCATTTGTATTTCAGGAAAAATGAACCACACATCTCTAGTTATACTTTTTAGCAAATCTGTTTGTAATTGTTGTTCTCTTTCTCTAAGCTACTGAGATCATCACCAAAATGCCACTTTTGGGTACGGGGTGCGGTCATTTGGTCTACAGCATGATGGTCGACTGTCAATAGGTCGACACCATTAGTTCGACATGGGAAAAGGCCGGCCTAGGTCTAGGTCGACATAGGAAAAGGTCGACATGGTTCTAGGTCAAAAGGACATTAGTTAGACAGGTCGTTAGTTTGACAGGTTCGACAATGTCTAGGTCGACAGTTGATAGGTCGACATGGGGGTTTTAACTGTTTTTTTGAGCCAACATGTGCCGACAGGTGGTATTTCATGCCCTACCATCCA
Source organism: Crinia signifera (assembly GCF_055691185.1). Classification (NCBI taxonomy): domain Eukaryota; kingdom Metazoa; phylum Chordata; class Amphibia; order Anura; family Myobatrachidae; genus Crinia; species Crinia signifera. The sequence goes on along the minus strand of NC_139217.1, from coordinate 179,968,822 downwards.
CTAGGGTGTGGTGGGAGAACAAAAAATGTGTGCCGAGCGCAGCGAGGCACTGTGCCCGACGCAATGCGAGGGGATGTGGTGCACTTGAAACTGTGTCCATGTTGACTGTGTTGACATTAAGGTCAAAAACCAGTGAAAAACCCCATGTAGACCTTTTGACTGTTGACATAGAGATTGTCAAACTAGTGACCTGTTGAACTAATGACCTTTCGACCTAGAACCATGTCGACCTTTTCCCATGCCGACCTAATGGTGTCGACCTAATGACTGTCGACCATCATGCTGTAGACCGAATGATCCCAACCCTTGGGTACTGTACCTAGATTACAGATTGGTTACACTACAGAGCTTGGCAAGTAATAGGTGTAGGTTTTCTACAAACCATTCACAAGTAATAAAGACACAGTAATGAGAGATGTTGCACCGGCTGTACAAAAATGAAACATATTCTGCATTCCAAGCAGGTTTAGGAGATCACTGAGGTCCAGTGCTGGATTAGCATAAAAGCAGCAACATGAGGTTGTCCAGGGGTAATAAACATAGCTACATCACTGGTATTAGGGGCATATAGCACATAAGAACTGTTTTTTCAGTGTGGCATAATGTGAAATGGGAGAACCACATTTGTGGTGCTGGGAGTATATACAGTGTGTGGTAGAACTGGTTGACAATATCTAGGTCACCATGCACAATGTGCACACATGGTAAACAAGCAACACAGGCAAAAGCTCGACATGGAAAGGTTAACAAAAGTTTTTTTATTTTTCAAATTGGTGTCAATGTTGACCCCTGAGCACATGGACCCCCAGTTAGTATATGTATGCCCTCAAAATGGCTCATCTAGCGCACCATGCTTTGGGACACTTTACCAGTCCCAATCCTGTGAGTATGAAAAAGTATGAGAAAAAAGAATCCCCAAAAACTTATGTCGATCTGTTGACCATAGCCATGGCGACGTGTTGCTTGTGTGAACCTTTTCACCCTGTCGACAATATGCTGTTGAACTTTTGACTGTCAAACGAGACATTGCCTATAAGTCATCTACACATTACACATTTCAAAACATCGCCAGTATATGAAACTGTAGATTTTCTGATAGGGTCCTCACAGACCATAATCCAGTCCTGCTCCGGTATGAAAATACATCACATGAATAACAAAATGTACAGATCCAGACATTTATGTCTCTCACCCCTGATGGGAGATAAGAACCCACCTATTCTGCCCAAGTATATGTACACACTTACACACTAGCATTTTTGTTGTTAGGATCCAATTAACCTACCAGTATATTTTTGGATTGTGGAAGGAAACTGGAGTACCTGGAGGAAGCCAATGCAAACACAGAGAGAATATACAAACTCCACACAGTTAGGGCTATGACCTCAACACTGTAAGGCAGTTATGCTAACTAGAACAAAGGACTCCGTTTATTACAGGAATCTTCAAATATTTCTGACGGAAACAGCTTCTACTTGTCATGAAAGCAGTATGTCTTTAACAAAACAAAAAAAGGAAACAGGTGGAAAATGTACTACAATTCATGTTGACCTAACTCCAGTCTGTAATGAATTTATTGTGTTCTGTCCCTGGGCAAAGCTATAAGTGGCTGCAAGGGGTGCCACTATTATAAAGCACAGAGGCTTATGGCAGCCTGAAAGAAATTGGATCTGACCCATTGACTGGCCTGAAAAAGCAACTTGTCTGTGTTCACATAGGGGTTATGGGGCGATGTGTGATGAGCAATGTGATTTAACTAGATTAATCTAGAATGCTGGATATTAATTAAAAAAATACAAATACCTTATTACCATCATATTTTAAATGGCCGCCAGAATCCTGAGGTGAAGAAGCCTGCGCTCCGGGAGCAGGGCTTCGTACAGCATGCTGAGCGCAGGAGCCTGTGCTTTGTTCTGCTGCTCCCCAAGAGCTGGCCAGTTAATGATGGGAGGGGGGGGGGGGGGGCAGACTGGAAATCAGTCCCGGGCCCCACAATTTCTAGTGGCAGCCCTGGCCCCTGCACACGGAGCAATGTAGGGGCATTCTCGAAGCGATCTGAAATTGCCCCATGTGTATTCCCCATTAGTCTCCGTCTCTCCCTCTCAGTATACCAACTCACTTCCATTTCACCATCACAGGCACAGCTGACCTAATCAATGACCCCGGTTCTGTCGGTGACAGGACCAAATCTAGAAAGAGGTGAACAGGCAAAGCAAAATCCCTGGAAGAAGCCCAGGGGCAGCCGGGCAAAAACGGTTATCATTGAACCTGTGTGTTCAATGAAACAAAACGTGTTTTTTTTTTTTTTGTTGCTGAGAAACTATGTTTCACCAGAGGTAATTGGATCAACCTCTTAGTGACAAGTAGCCATTCATTTGAGATGTATTGTTTGCCCATAGTTGCTCATAGTTACACTAGCCTGGATCAAATGCATGCTCAGTTAAAAATATGATTCCGCAAAGCAGTCTTCAGTGCAACTCTGAATCAAGCCCATTGCGTTTTAACATATGTTCGTATCTGTAAACAGTGGTGCCACCAGGTGCCCTCTGCAATGTGCTCCGGTGCCTGACATTAGGAGGCCCAATGGGGGGGGGGGGGGGGGGGGGTTGTGACACCATGAGTCACTACACCGGGTGACCCCAACCCTAGTGACGCCTCTGTCTGTAATGTATCTGTGTTATATTATGTGATAAATGGTTGTGTTAAATATAACTTGAATGTTTAATTTTACAAGTGATTTTATACAGTAAACTATAATAAACTAACTGCATGGCAGGGCTTCTCCTTCTTCTGTTACTTTGATTCTTTCAATAAAAATCCTTAATGTCAGTATTATATGATTGGAATGCCCCGATATTACCAACAGAGACAGCAGCCAGGACATCTTGTTGGAAAGTGAACAAAGTACTTTCATAGAGCAATTTTGTTTTTGGTACATTATAAATGAATCTCCTGGGACATGTAAAGAGCAGCAGCAAATAAAACGTTGCAGGTTCACTTCCTAATTTACTCTGTATTTACAGGTTGCCAGGCAATACCACATCATGAGTGAGAGCCAGTGTGTTAGGAGTCCAGTTGTCAGTGTTTTGTAAAGTAAACCTAATTTTAACAGACAGAGCAATAGTAAACCTAAAATCTCACCCTTCTGCCAAGAATCTGATTGATAGCAGCACTTTCTTTAAGCGTACACTCTGCTACAACGTTTGCTCTCATCTCTTTCATATACAACATGAAAGCATTCAGCGGCTTCTTTATATGAGGTCTTTTTGGCTCCTGTTCTTTTCTCTGTTCATGATGAGATTTCCTAAATGGTAAAAAGAGACACAGATAAGCACCACTGAAATCAGCACCACTGAAAACATTGCAAAATATTGTAATTAATTATTTAAACAATATCTAACTTAAATTTCCTTATTTTCTCCACCATTTCCTCCACCCTCTCTTCTTAGTCCATCTAATTTTGGACTATTATTAGTTTTTATGAACACTTTTAACAATTTTCATGATAGGGCAAAGCCTCCATGCTGCTATCATCTCCTAGAGACGGGGTTCATTTAATAAGATCTAATTTTCAGGTATGAGGCCATCTTGACTGGGAATCCCGTATACGAAATTTACTAGACACAAAAATTGGTAGAGTTTGCTCAAATATGAATGAAAATCACAGCAGAACACACACATGTAGACCATTAACCAAACTCGCCCAATGTTGTCATGCACCCATGACAACAATTCAATTTACCATTATTCATTTCAGAAAACTCTGCCATGAATTCAGCTGAAATAATACTGCTTTCAGCTGCCGTGTTTGCAGAAGCATGTAAGGATCAGTCAGATCAGTGCAGTGCTTCTGTGTGTAAATTGTGAAAGAAACAGTTGAAATAAGAAAAAAATTGTATTTGGGTCCCCAATCCTAAGCATAAACAAACCCAAGACTCTTTGAGCCAGTACTGGCCTGCAACCTTTATACTATATATGTCACATTCTGGTTGGTCTGAATAAATCGGAAGCTTCTGGTCTAAATATCACTAGAAGTCTCATCCGATTTGCAAGTGAAACGTAAAAGTCACAGACCATTACATTGGCCAAGTTCCAGAAAGAAGCAATTTTTTCTAGACAAACTAGACCAACATTTTTAGTCACAATTACATACATAATATAGGCATGCTGTATAATATTATAATCAGCAGCAGCTGTGTGTGCAGCTAGTTAGCATCCAGATGCATTTTACGGGTAGTAAAAATTAAAAATTTCATGTAGAGTACATGAGCTATTTTTAAAAATGTTTATTTATTACAAAGGTGCTTTTATTATGAACATGTAAGTTAATTTAAACATTGCCGATTAAAGCTCACCCAAACAAACCAGCTCTAATTATGTCCAACTTTATAAAGCTGTTTTGCATGAGACTTGCTAACTCCCAGTACTTCTTGGCCTGCAACTGTTATACTGGTATACTATATACGTCCCATTTCGGTTGGTCTGAATAAATCGGATGTTATCTGGTCAAAAAAACGCAATCCTGAGAGCACGGCAGCTTAGTAAATAAACAGTGCTGTGGAATATGTTTGTGCTATTTAAATAATTGGTAATAAATAAATAATAACCAATCCTCAATTTAATTTCTCTCAGGCAGGGATGTGGAACCTTTGGCCCTACAGCTGTCATAGAACTACACATCCCAGCATTCCCTGCTACAGCTTTGCTATTTGGCCATGCTTAATCTGTTGCAGGGCATGCTGAGATGTGTAGTTCAACAACATCTGGAGGACCAAATGTTCACTATTCCTGCTATAAAGCATCTCAGTTGAAGTAAGCGGACCATCAGTATTTTAGGCTGCAATAAAAAGCTCACTCACACGTGCATTAAGTCATTGTCATTATGGTGATGTTCTTGTTTAACCTGAGGATTGACAATAGCAGGGTGAGGGATTCCAGTTGTATGATGACCCGGAGGACCAGGAACCATGTGATGTGAATACCTATGAAAAAATATAGAGAGGTAAAAAATATGACATAACTCAAAGAGATCCATTTTAAACAAATCCATTTCTAACTGCTTGAAAGTCAAATTTGTATACAAGTTCAACAGCAGGGACATTTGTACAAGATATCTACATCTATTGACCAACAATAAAGCTTATTTCCTGTTCGGTATTCTGTAGATATTCAGTGAAACATAAATGTATAAATTATTGTGCATTGAGAGGAATATTTTCACCATATTTGTATGTTTTACCATAAATAAGATATGCCATTTACTGTCAATGCTGATATAAATGAAATATCATTCAGATCCAAAGACTTCAAAGCAACAATACCCCCTGTAGACAAATTATCAAGATAACATGCTTAACTCATTGCAGGGCTTTATAAAAAGAGGCTATATGAAGAAGGAATCCATCACCACTTCAACAGTAATCGTTTACCACAAATACAGGGGCTCAATATTTAGGAAACTAGTGCAGTCTGCACAATGTGCTGCAGACCCAAGGAACCAACACGAGTACAACTGTGGTTTGTCTAGTACAAAATCAAAGAAAACATCTGATTGAACCAAAAATAAAAAATTGAGACACAAGCCAACGAAATTTAGATTAATTAAGATATTTGTATAGTTTTATACATAAATATAATATAGAAAAATCAGAATCAAATCAAAATATGCAGAAATATGATAATATAATATAAAAACAACCCCACAGGTACCAACCGATACAACTCAATAAGGAAAAAAAAAGGAAAAAGAGTCTGTCAGACCCATTAGTATTTCCTAAGGCAGTGATGGTAATATATTAGTTGATTAGTAGTAAGAAATAGTCAGTCATAAGAGGCACATTGGCAGTATAACCTTTTGTAATTAAAATACAATATAATTGCAATATAGTTACCACTCGTGATTTGTCTTTAAAGTGGAGCAGGTTCCCGAGTTTTAAACTCAGTTAGTGGAACCAGCAACTGCTGGTGATCGTGTAGGTTCACTCCGATCCATTTGCGGTCACTGTAAATAGGACTACAGTCTCTGGTTCACAATTCACTCATAGGTGTGCTAGCCATCAACGGGTGAGTAGGCCAAGAATTGATGAACTCACGTGCTTTACCGCCTACGTCTATCGGTGGCTTTCTTAAAGATCACTTGATCGGAGGAGGATCGGAGTGAACCTACACGATCACCAGCAGCTGCTTTTAAAACTCGGGAACCTGCTCCACTTTAAAACATAAACCACAAATGGTAACTATATTGCACTTCAATTACAAAATGTTATACTGCCAATGTGCCTCTTATGACTATTTCTGAAAAAGTATTATTAACATTACTATCACTAACAAGGATGGCTTACTAACTACTAATCAACAAAAATACTACCATCACTGCCTTAGGAAATACTAATGGGTCTGACAGACTCCTTTTCCTTTTTTTCTACTTATTGAGATGTATTGGCTGGTATATGTGGTTTTTTTATATAATATTATCATATTTCTGCATATTTTTTTAATTGATATGTATAAAACTATAAAATATCTTTAATTAATCTAAATTCTTTGGCTTGTATCTGTATTGCTCCTAGCGTTGTCTTAATTTTAGTTTTTCATTCTTTCTATTGGGAATGAGTGATCCCATATAGATAGCAGCTGGAGTGGTATTATCCCTTTTAGTGCTCAAATGTTTATCCTTTATCTTTTAAACATCTGACTGGCCTGCTATCATTTACACACTATGGAGTATATTCAATTGATGCCGGATCCATTCCGACATTCTTTTGCCGGAATGGATCCGGCATCCATTATTCAATTCAGCGGGCAAATCCGGATTTCAGATTTGGCCGATGATTGACACTCACCCAGCCAGCACTCGGACTGGGTGAGCGCGGCAGCGGGAGAAGGTGGGAGCCTGGGAGGGAGCCTGGATGGAGTGCTCGGCGGAGGCTATGTACGGGAGTCAGTGGGAGGGTGCTGGAGAGTGCGGGCAGCGGCGTGAGGGTAAGGGCTGCAGCGTACAGGAGGACAGCGCTGTGTAAACTGCTGCTGCTCACACTGCGCCGTCCTCCCTGCCTCAATCTGGCATTTTGTTATGCCAGATTGAGAATGATGGAAACACAGCCAAAACCTTTCAGTTTTGGCTGTGTTTCCGTCAAAAGAAGGCGAATTAGCGGCTCTTCCGTCAATCCACCTGCGGGGAAAAAAAGCTATGATTGAATAGATTGGAATCCCTTCCGATATATTCATGTCAAAAACTGCTGTCTTATCGGCAAGACGGCAGTTTCGACCTCTACTGAATATACCCCTATATGTGCATAGTGCACATTGCACCATTCTAGCATACAGTATAACCCACTTTTTGTTTCTTGATTTAGGTTTTTCAAAACAGATACAAACAAGCATCAACAATCTGGAAACTCAATCTAAAGGCCCATACACACTTGAAGATTTTCATTTTAAAAGACTTTGCCAAAATCTTTGATAGATATATCTTTCACCAAAGTAGTGCGTACACACTGAACCATTTTTCCCAAAGAGCAAGAGATTTTCAGAAGGCGAAAGACTTTGCTGAAAATCTTTCATTATAAATGGGCTGGGTTTGAATTCCAAGGGTTCCGACGTGGTAGTCCTCATCGCATCACCTGCCAGCCTCCCCCCGAGCGATACCTCATGGAGCAACGCGGCGCCCGCATCACACCCCCTTCCCCAGTGAAGAAAGTGGGGCGCTACCTGGCCATATAATATATATATATATATATATTATAATATATATTATAATATACATATTATATATATATATATATATTATATATTATAATATATATATTATATATTATAATATATATATATATATATATATCCAAAGTATAAAGCAGCACTCACAATATTCCTGGAGACGCTTGCTGGGGTGCCAGATGAGCCCAGGCTTCACAGAGGGGATCCTAAGTGTGCCAATCCATATCCATACAGGGAAATAGTATCCACAGAGCGCACTCACCAGACTTCAGAAAAGAGAGTTTAAAACTTCCAAACTTTAATTCATCCTCTTAAAATTCAACATGATAGTCGACGTTTCGGGCCATTGCACGACCCTTTTTCAAGACTTTGTTCCAGCCTGATCTCCTGCTGTCAGCGATGACACTATCCCCCTGCGCTAAGCCTTATATGCCACAGAGTACGCCCATCAAGATAAATCTCCAGCCTATCCAGGCCAGCAATATTAAAGAAAATCAGCCGTTAAGTTAATCACATACCTGTCCGGTGCCCGTGTTCCCGCCGCCCGCTCGTGGGGTGGCGTGCGTGTCACACAAAGTTCTGTATCGCCGCGTCTTCCGTGCGGCGTGCGTTCCAGAAGAAGGAAGTAGTCATACAGACTTACTTCTGGGCGTCCGGTCAGGTGGTGCTTTGTAGGATGTGACGCTGCTTGCGTTCCATCCTCAAGCCGGGTACGTGAGCAAATTGCTTCCTGCGTTCCACCAAGGCGGAAGCAGGTTATCATAAGCTAAAGAATTTTTATATTACGTTACAAAGCGGGCATGTTTATTGTAAAAAAGTAACTTCTCAGCAATGATCTTATTGCTTCCTGCATTCAACCAAGGTGGGAGCAGGTTACTGAAAAATATTATAGTCCAAAAACGGGCATAATTATTGTGACAAAAAACGAGCCTTTCAACAGGGGAACCGGGTCATCGCTGTCTATTACATCAAATTACACATGTCATACAGTTAAAATCAAGTAAAGTTAAAATACACATATTCATGGAGAGAACAGACCAATCAGTCAGTCATCCCCAGAGGATGGGGATGACTGACTGATTGGTCTGTTCTCTCCATGAATATGTGTATTTTAACTTTACTTGATTTTAACTGTATGACATGTGTAATTTGATGTAATAGACAGCGATGACCCGGTTCCCCTGTTGAAAGGCTCGTTTTTTGTCACAATAATTATGCCCGTTTTTGGACTATAATATTTTTCAGTAACCTGCTCCCACCTTGGTTGAATGCAGGAAGCAATAAGATCATTGCTGAGAAGTTACTTTTTTACAATAAACATGCCCGCTTTGTAACGTAATATAAAAATTCTTTAGCTTATGATAACCTGCTTCCGCCTTGGTGGAACGCAGGAAGCAATTTGCTCACGTACCCGGCTTGAGGATGGAACGCAAGCAGCGTCACATCCTACAAAGCACCACCTGACCGGACGCCCAGAAGTAAGTCTGTATGACTACTTCCTTCTTCTGGAACGCACGCCGCACGGAAGACGCGGCGATACAGAACTTTGTGTGACACGCACGCCACCCCACGAGCGGGCGGCGGGAACACGGGCACCGGACAGGTATGTGATTAACTTAACGGCTGATTTTCTTTAATATTGCTGGCCTGGATAGGCTGGAGATTTATCTTGATGGGCGTACTCTGTGGCATATAAGGCTTAGCGCAGGGGGATAGTGTCATCGCTGACAGCAGGAGATCAGGCTGGAACAAAGTCTTGAAAAAGGGTCGTGCAATGGCCCGAAACGTCGACTATCATGTTGAATTTTAAGAGGATGAATTAAAGTTTGGAAGTTTTAAACTCTCTTTTCTGAAGTCTGGTGAGTGCGCTCTGTGGATACTATTTCCCTGTATGGATATATATATATATATATATATTATAATATATATATATATATATATATTATAATATATATATATATATATATATATATTATAATATAATATATATATATATATTATAATATATATATATATATATATATATTATAATATTATATATATATATATAATATTAATAATAATATTTGCTGCATTTAAATACATTGGTGGCAGTGGGTAGAAATATCTAAACATTGGTGGTTGAGCTGGGCAGACAGCACTTCTGTGCTGTCTGCTCCGTGTTGTGCAGGGAGGGGGCGGGGCCAGCCGGGTGTTTCACCTGGCCGGGGAGCAGCAGCAGCAGCAGCCGGGCGGCCAGAGGGAGAGCGCAGGGAGCCGTGAGTATGACAGGCGGGGGCGGGGGGGCGGGGGGGCAGCGGGGCGGTCCGCCGGGCTGAAAGTGGTTAATCTTTCAGCCCGGCAGGCGTACACACATGGCGATGATGGATGAAAAACCATCCATCATCGCCTCATCTGCTGGTAAAACCAGCAGATGAACCACTTTCCTAGCGATGATGCGGGAGCGCGCATCATCGCTAGTGGGCAATCTCTGGGTCATACACACTAGGCGATTTTGAGCCGAAAATCGCTCAAAACGGCTGTTTTGAGCGATTTTCGGCTGAAAATCGTGAAGTGTGTATGGGCCTTAAGCATTTTACCATTATATTCTTACAATAAAGACGATATATATATATATATATATATATATATATATATATATACAACAATATCTCTAAAATTGCGCTTCTATGAACAAGTGGTCGCTGTTCAGACACTAAGGTTCCCTACCAGCAGGAACCAACAAATTTCAACAACCCACAATAGTGTCTTCTTGCGCCCTATGTACAATATGTAATGTCCATTCTAATATAAAATAAAATAGAATACAATAGAGAAACGCTTGTAGCTTCTGATTTTCTGGAAAATATATATATATATATATAAAAAATTTTTAGTGATATATACAAATATATCCAACTAAAATAATCAATTTCGGGCACTGCTATGGTAATTAGCATTAAACAGTGTAAAATTGAGTGTATGTATTATTGTTGTATGTGTGCTTTGAACTGCTTACATTACATTTTGTTTCCTTTCGATTAGAGCTGCTTTACACTTTGAACTGGATTAACATATTTAAAAAGAATAGTTCAGACAGAATAATTGATTCATTCCTAGCCGAGTTGGCTCAATCAATTCAGTTCAAACAGGGTTATTGATTGGCAGATTCCATGTAAAAATGGCTTTAGAAGCCGCAGGCGTCTATAATGCCTCTCTCCTGACAATCCCAACACTTAATGAATTGTCTTTATTGGGGAGAATAGGCTGCAGACATGAAATGGAGGATTGAGATTATTCTAGTGTAAAAGATTAGGCATTATGATTGTCAGCTATTGTAGTTCAGAGATAACTGCAGGCCATTTTAACACAAAGACAAAAACATAGAGGTAAATACAACAATATTTTGGGATTAATCTTTTTTTTCCCCTTTGTGAAATCCAAGATAAACCAAAAAACTAACAATATTATTTTGTATTTTAAACTATTGATGCATTGACTCTAGCAGGTAAATACTACAGTAATACTATATTCATAATATAATATACTCATAGAAATTAATAACAGCATATAACCCTACAGGTCCATTTAGATTGCCCTTTGTGTGTATGTTTTTTCTTTCTATCTCACTTTGAGTCAGATGTACTAAGCCTTGGAGAGTGATAAAGTGGAGAGAGATCAACTAGATTTAAGAAAATGTTGGATAAATACCTAATTGATAACAACATTCAGGGTTACAACAATCACATTATGGGTTAGTAGGGAGAGTCGTGACCCTGGCCCGTCCTCGGCCTGCTCGACGGTTATTTGGCAGGCGGGATTCAATGTCTCGCCTGCCGAACGACAAAAAGGGGGGGTGTCTCAGAAAATGGCCATGGATCGTCGAGATACGTCGTGATCTTGACAATCCACATCCATTCTCGGCAAAATGGGCCTGATTGCTTTTAAAGTGGGGTCCGTTCTGCTAAGATGCCTCTTCAATGCTTTTGGGAAAGACAGTATTGAATAGGCACCCACCACTATTTCCCCCTGTCGGAAATAGCAGCAGGGGGATTGAATACCCCCTAACTCTTTTTTTTTTAAAAAAACACAGGTTGAACTTGATGGACGAATGTCTTTATTTTACTTAACTTATTACGTTACCAACCAATCAGCTCCTGACATTTTTTCAAATACATCATGCAACATGGCAGTGGCATGACAGTTGGCTGGTACTTTATTTCTCAGTTGCGGGGTTGGCGTAAAATCAATGGGAGTTGAAGCTTTCCATTTGGACATGTGCAAACCCATGCACTAACCATACAAATTATCATTAGCATAATGTAGTGAATAAGGCTTGTGGGCCTACACACAAATACTGACACTTTGTGGGTGACAGAATTAGCCCCTGTGTGTCGTATGAGACTGGTGTGTGGAATGCTACTACTCTGCCAGCTCGGAAAGCACTTAGTCATAATGATGGAACCTAACTGAGCAGACGCACTAAAGGGACTGCTAAAGGCTCTTTCACTGTCAGATTTGATCGTGTCCTACTTGACTGCTTCTCCGATTTTTGTGTCTTCAGTGCCACACCCCCAATGAGCAATGACATGATTATTCATGCACCATGTCCATAGTGATGTGTCATCATGCAGGGAGCTATAGTAAGGTGAATAGGGGGACCTAGTACAAATTTGACAAGGATTTTATGCTTACAATACATTGCATGCTCTATTTTCAGCAATTAATCCATCCTATAACACAGAGGAAGAGACAACCACTCACTTTAATATATTGACTAACACCGTGTTCACACTACTAGCGTCATGAAAATGGGTTTAACTGGCATTTACGTGCCAGGGACTACAGCGCCGGGCCCCGTTCTCAATGTTAAGGAAAATTTCCGGTTGAAGCAGTTCTACCAGCTATTTGCCTTTTAACACAGGTGTTTTTGCAGTGTGAACGGGTAAACCCATGTCGGCATACCTGGGTCTCCAACCCTGGTAAAAAGCAGGGTTGGAGACCCAGGAATTTGAACATGTGTTGAACCATTCGCACTGAAAAAAATACAGTGTTAAAAGGCAAAAATACTGGGTCGACATGCTTGACCCGCGAATTTGCATAGCCGTGAGAATGGGGTATTAGAGCGATTTGAGAGAAAAATGTTTAAACTGTGTACCTGACACATACATTCCACGTTCTTACAGACTCTCATTTAGATCAGCAAATCCATGTCTACTTAATCGGAAAAGGACACTAACTGACAATTTAGCAGCCGTTTCCGACAATGCAGATTCGGCTTTTAAAATAGCCGAATCTGCAGTGGCTACTCTAAACGGCCCAGATTAAATAGGTCCTGGAGGATATTTTTATCAGGAATATCAGCGAGGATTGAATACCCCCTTACACTGGTGTTATTATTTTTAGCAAACCTGTTACTATTTACTAAAAATAGTAAACTTTTATACCAGTGTAGTAATGCATATCAACCAATCAGCAATAAACTTTTATAAATCAAGTTGAAGTTAAGCTAGTGTTAGGTTGCTTTGGACTACTACATTTGTAATTTTTCTCTTAACCTACTAAAACATAAAGGAATAAAAAAAAAGAAACCATACTGTACATTACATTTACTGACAGTTTCTGCATTTTATTCTTACATGTAGCTAGAACATATTTTTGATTGTAAGCAGCTATTGTTATTGCAAATCCACTGGTAATACTTTGTATAGAATGTTGTACACAATTTATGCTGGGCACGATTTGAGATTTTGATATGCCCATGAAAGGTAAAGATATAATTTTTTCGTTATTATTATTATTATTATATTATAACAAAAAAAGGTAATTGTTTAGTTTCACGGCGGCAGCATGACAGCGCGCTACTTCCGGGTCTGTGTCCCCTTGCGGGGCTTGGTGGCTCGCTATGCTCGCCACACTATCTAAAATCAACTCCATGCCAACATGGATAGTGGGGGTATGAACTATACATGTTGGCATGGAGTTTCTTTTAGAAAGTGTGGCGAGTGCAACCCGGAAGTAGCGAGCGGCCATGCTGCCGCCGTGAAACTAAACAAGTACCCCCAAAAAAAACTAAGAATAAGAACCAAACACACAATAATAGCAATGTGACGTTAGCAACAATGATTTTATGTGTACCTCAAATAAAATATATTGAACAGGGAATTTGATGTGAAAAAAACAACTGCTACTGCAGTGTCAATTGAGGCCAACAGGTGGTGATATAGAGTCAAATTTTCTTTTCCCCAACATGTATTAATTACAGCCTTAAAACCACTTATAGTAAGTTAGAAAGAACAAATAATGTAACGCAAAGTGTATATTGCCATGTCTAAGCTTTTAAAAGTGTGGCTATATTAAGTTGGAATACTGGTTGATAATGGTGTACTTGATTCTGAAATAAAAAATAAATAAATAAAAAAAAAAACATTGCTAATGGCAAACCCTAAAGCACAGCTCTGTCCCTCAAATCAGAACCATGTTGTGGTTGATTTCCATGTAAATCCTAAATGACTGGAATACTTGGAAATCACCTGGTTTTCTTTCTATATAAATTAGGAACAGACTGCGGAGTCCTCAGGATCTGTTTCATGCTTCAGACTGGGGAGAGAACTGCCCTGCTCCAATCCACATGATCACTCTAGCACGGGACTGTGGCGGTGATGGAGGGGGTCAGTAACAGACAGGAATAAATAAATTAATCAATTAATTCATTCAATAAAAATCTGTTTTAACATAGATAGTTGGTATTCAGATAGAGCTATGATTAGCACACAATTCCTAACAACATTACATAATTAGGCTCATGCTATATCCAATGTAAAGGACAGGAAATGGGTGCACACTAACTACGTGACAGAGTATTAGGTCCATGCACACTGGGCGACTATGCCCAGTGTGTATAAACAGCGATGATCGCTATCATTGCTAGGAGGAAAGCTGCTGAGTGCATACACACTGAGCAGCTTTCCCCCTGCCCGGAGCCGACGGAGGGGAGAGGATGGCTTTGCATAGCACAGCACTATGCAAAGCAGTCCTCAAAGCCGCTCATCTGTTGGTATAATAAGCAGATGAACGGCTTTCCCAGCGATGTTGCGGGAGCGCTCACCCCTTATCGCCGGGGCATACACACTGGACGGCTTTGAGCTGAAAGCCGCTCGAATATGCTGTTTTGAGTGACTTTCAGCTCAAAGTTGCTCAGTGTGTATGGGCCTTTAGAGTAGAAATGTACAAAAGCAAATGTCCACCGTGCACAAAAACCTAGGAAACCCTCCATCTCTTGTAATCACCATGAGAAAATGCATGTGCTGGACTGTTCTAGATAGCTTCCCAGGTACAGGATAGAGACAGGAAAAGTACAGTTTAAATAAAAAAAAAAATACAAATTTTTTGTGCAGCAGAACCCTGCTCAAACCAGAATAATCGCAAGGTTCTGATGTCTTGCACAGTTCCTGGTTTACTCACCTCTGACTCACTCAGTAATGGTCAGTTCTCCTGGGATCGACATCCTGGAGAACGTGGAATGAATAAATAAAACAAGAAGTGCATAGTATCCAGAATGAGAATGAGAACCTCATGATTAAGCTAGTTAACAGGATGGAGGATGGTTACAAACAAAATAAAAAACAATGTTACATGGAGTTCTTCTTTAGATAACTCTAGTCAACTTGATGTCTCATCCCCTTACTCAGCAGACATAATAAGTAATTAATCTTATGCAGACATTGATTGTAATCTCTGTTTCTGACTCAGAATGGGGAGTAAAGGGAGAGGTGGTGAAAAGAGACCTTAATCACAGGTCTGAATGATTCAGTAGCATGTCTAACTTAAATGTCCTAATGTGTAACAGGGCCTACACACGTAGAGATTTTGCTGAGCTATCTGAGCGATGCTAGATCATTCAGATTGCTCAGCAAGATCGCTCAGCACACATCAGGGCCGAAACTAGGGTTTTCGGCGCCCGGGGCAAGGCAGTCTTTGGTGCCCCCCCCCCCCCCCCGCTATCGATGCTGCTGCGCGCCGGAGGCGCGCCGAAATTTTTTTCGGGGGGCGTGGCCTAATTGGGGGGCGTGGCCTATAATCGCCCCCATTTTGCCGCTATGGGGGCATGACCCAGAGGCTCTGTGAGCCTCTAGCCATGCCCCCAGCCCCCTGGCTGCGGGAATAGACGCTGTGCGCATGCGCACAGTGTTTATTCCCTGCTGCTTAGTTAGCAGCTGACAGGGGGACCGACCAAACGACGCCTTGTCCCTGGCGCCGGAGACCCCCCCCCTCCCCGCACAGCCGGAGACCCCCCCCTCCCCGCACAGCCGGAGACCCCCCCCTCCCCGCACGGCTCTCACCGTCCATCTCGGCATCTCCTTCTAGCGCGGCTGCAGGAAGCGCTGATGACTTCAAAAAGACTTGCCGGACGCTGATTGGCTGAATTCAGCCAATCAGCGTCCGGCAAGTCTTTTCGAAGTCATCAGAGCTTCCTGCAGCCGCCGCTACACTATGCCCGCAGCGTCCAGTCCACACATACACCGGACCTCACAGCGCCCCTCACCTCCAGCGCCCGGTGCGCGTGACCCCCCAGCCCCCCCCTAGTTACGGCCCTGCACACATCAATGCACAGTGCTGTGTGCTAAACGATCTGTCATGGCCACTGTTCTCCGGTGAGACACTGGCCCTGACCGGCGATCTAACTAGATTTATCCAGCATGCTGAATCAAGCTAAACTCATATAACATGAAACTTAAATACAGTAGCATGTACCAGCTCTAGTGATAATAACACCATGGAAAATATAGAGATGAAAAATTCCCATAATAAGAGCTGTGATTTGATTTATTTTTGGTCAGGAATAAAAGAAAGGCCACTTTGTTTAAAACAAAAAATAAGGTAAAAATTTTAAAAATAGTCAAAAAGAAACCTTATTTTTTTCTATTTTTGTTTTACAGCAGGGTTGTTGGCATGTGTGACAAATAAGTCCAGAGGTACTGCCATGTGTGCTGTAAAATTCCAGGGGTCCCGCAATGTCTCTTGTATAATTCCAGAGGTACTTCCATGTGTGCTGTATAATTCCAAGGGTACTTCCATGTGTGCCGTATAATTACAGGGGTGCCCCATATGTGCTGTATCAGTCATGGGGTGTTGCCATGTGCGCTGTATAATTCCAGAGGTACTGCCATGTGTCGTGTATAATTCCATGCAAATAAACAAGGAGCTGTCATGCTCCTGCCAGCATCCTGCCCCATCACTTGTCATGGGCATAACAGCTTTCCTTATCAGCAGGGGGGGGGGGGGTTAATACATTCGTCCATAACCATAAGTGTGCTCGCTTCTCCTCGTTATGCAGAAGAAGCGGGACCTGTTATTCCTAAAATGTTATGGGCTGCTTAATACATCTGCCCCAGTGAATCTTAAACGCCGGGCGATAGCGATGTCCCCTACACATGCAGCAATGGCATTTTCTAAGCGATCAAATTAAGTCATATGATTTAGGAAATGCCTAAATTTTTCCCAATAAAACTGTGCTCTTTCAGCTTTAGGACACAACTGAATATACAATATGATGGGGCATGGCTTGGAATAGCTGAGAGAAGGACGTGTCTGCCAGCTCTCCCACCTGAAATCCTGCTTTAAATATCCTTCACAGCAGCGGTAGCCTTCCTAGCTTGGATTTACTTGTGGGGCATTATCTCCTCCATCCACTGAGACACACTAGCAGCCCCTCCGGTGTATACATACCTGTGGCCCGGCGATCTCCATGGCGTGGTCCTAGAGCGCAGTACTCTGGGCTACGTCGGCTGCTGTGCGGAATTGTGCTGGGCGGGTGCTTCTTCCCGTTGGCCACGCGGCTCTGTTTTGAGAAGCTCTGAATTGCTTGGCCGCGCAGTTTTGTGTCCCGGACTCCCCCCCTGACTACTCTGGTTTCTGTGTTCTTCAAACTTTGGGTGCAGCCATGGCCATCTTGCTGCTTTCTGCTTTGGCATC
This sequence comes from Crinia signifera, assembly GCF_055691185.1. NCBI lineage: Eukaryota > Metazoa > Chordata > Amphibia > Anura > Myobatrachidae > Crinia > Crinia signifera. The sequence continues at coordinate 179,951,152 of NC_139217.1, read as the reverse complement.
TTCACACAGAACATACAGTATGACCATTGGCTTTGACACTCTCTGCTCTCCAGTTGTATTACGGTCTGTATTCCCACAACTGTCTGCTCTCAATATCAGTTTGGTGGTGTTCTAGCCACCTCCATTGCTGTGGTTCACCGTGGTGGCAGTTTAATTGTTTTACTAAATTGCTGATCTTTCACTGGGGATATTTCTCTAAATCATGGATGCCTCTCTACAACAGCTCCTTCGGGTTATTCATGCTACAACTCAAAGGCTCCTCGATAAGCTTGATAATGTTTCAACAGCTGTACTTTCCTTGTCTTGGCATGTGAGGTAGGGGTTGAAGTCACTACTGTTCTCTGTTTTGGTCCTGCAATCTCTCCATCTCCTGAAGCCCTACAACTGGATGCATTTTCCCCCTCATGTAACCCTGGAATATGAGCAGTAGGAGCTAAGGACGTTATTTGTTATAACCTGCCTTTTCTACAGATCCTGATGCTACGTACACTCTGGTCTCTACTTTCTCAATGTCTTTGCCTAAATTGGGAACTTATTGCCATTCTATATCTTGTTGTTGTAAAGGATGCTGCGGTTCTCTCAAAGACTCCTCTTATGCTGTTATCTGATAACTTGCAACTCCGACTCTTTATATATATATAGATGCTACTTGCTCTCTTGCACACCCTGGAGTGCCCTGGGATGATGGCATATTGTCTTCATCTTGTCGAGGTGTTGAACACTGGCCGGACTAATATTCTTAACCTCCTTCTTATAGGTGAAGCCTTTTCATACCATGCTCAGCATTTTTTGTTATTTTTATTTTAGTATTATAACTTATGTTCTTCTCACTGCTTGTTGATGTCTAATTGGGAAGTATATCCTGTTTGTCCTTTTTGAAAAATTGCTGCTATGTCCTTTGTGGGAGAGCTGGGACTGGCCTGGTTATGCATCATTAGTATACTGCCCTTGTTAATTATGTGTTCCTTTATCCTTTTTGTGGGTGGGGGAGGGTATGGAATTGGATAGATAGCATAGTTGGTAGAGAGGGGGGAACTTTTTAGGGATATAAGTATCTTCCTCATCTTCCTCTCCCGCCGCTCTACCTCTGCGTCCCCCCTCTGTCTATCTCTTCACTGGCTCCCCATTCCTTTCCGAGTTCACTTTAAACTCCTCACCACCACCTACAAGGCTCTCTCCTCCTCCACCGCTCCTTACCTCTCTTCACTGATCTCTATCCACACTCCCTCCCATCCTCTTCGCTCCATCGCTGACCGCCGACTGACCTCTCACCTAATCACCTCCTCCCACTCCCGTGTCCAAGACTTCTCTCGCGCTGCCCCCCTGCAACTGAACAACCTCCCGCCACCCATCAGGCTTTCTGATTCTCTTACCTCCTTCAAGCGCTCCCTCAAAACCCACTTTTTTCGACTAGCCTATCCCTCCTCCTAACCTCTTTTGATCCTCCTATCCTGCCTCCGTTCCCCTCCGTTCCTACTTATCCTGTTGTTTTTCGTTCGTCCACCCACCTATTTTTAGTATGTTAACTCTTATGAGTAGGTTCCTCCTGCCTCACGTACTCACCCTACCTCTTTACCTCACCTGTCCTCCTGTCCTGTTCTTCCCTTCCTCTACTTCTTCAGTCTCCTCGACAATTTTGACACCTACTTCTGAACTGATGCTGATTTTATTTCTACCAGCTATACCCCTATTTACACTGTATTTTTCAACACACCCTGTACGTTACCTTGTCATTTGTTTTTTGTTTGCTATGTACGGCGCTGCGGACACTTTGCGGCGCCTTATAAATAAACGTACTACTACTGCCTAGGTTGGGGGCAATTTTCCCTCTAATTTTATGAAGGCTGTGTGCGGCAAAAGATTTTGGCTGTGCAACTTTGGAAGGAAATTTACATTTTTGTGCGTCACTTATATATAACTGGAATATGACATTCAGCATTTGTGTTAACTTTGCTTCAAATGATATTAAACATTTAAACATTCAAAACACAGCACACAATGTAGTTAATGGGTAAAACACACATTAATTGAGTCCACAACTGCAAAAAGGGACCACTGCTGCTTTGTGCGCTCTGTTGTAAAGTCTGTGCGCACAGCTTAGGGGGTAGGTTATACAGGGTGGGGGGTTATAGGGTGGTTTTGTTTTATTGTATATTTTATTTTCCCTTTGTTCAGTGGATATTATTATTTTCTTATGGTGTTGGACTTTGAATCGATATGCAAATATTCTGTTTAGATTTTGCGCAGATTGGGTATGTTGGACGTACTACGCAAATACTGTCTCCATATATAGCAAGCAGGAGGAGGAGTTTGCAGGTGCACACTAAATATAAATGCTAGACCTTTTAATATTATTGCTATATTGCATTTCTTATTAGCATAATGATGGCCATTATTATCGGCTTGTCCACCGCGTCCAGGTTACCTCAATAGGACAAATCCCTAACACTACTCTGAGACAGGTCCAGGGCACAGGGCCCCCCAGGCCAGCCCAGCAGAACCACCCCATGGCATCACATTAGTGTGAAATGGAAGTGATAGTAAAAGGGATAGGGGAAATTATATGTGATAAGACTTACCTAGGTAAGAGGTAATAATAACCCCTTTAGTTTGTTTAGTATATATATAGCACCCTCCACATTTATTATTACCTCTTAGCTAGGTAAGTCTTATAAAATGAACATGTATGCACTAGTTTTACCTGGCAGAAGTGACGCATTCATAGTGTTGCATGTCCCCTATTATTGGAGGCATAAGTTTTCATTACCTAGAACCACGTGTAAAATTGCACAGACATTGCTACAGCGAAGCAATATTCTGAGAAATACAAGGACAGTGATTTATCTGTGGTATCCTATTTCTAAATAGAAGGTAACAGTGATAACCTGTTTCTCAGGCACAAAAAAATCTTAGGAATTATCCATACTGACTTTACCTCTTCCGGAAGTTGCGGGAGACTCCCATATTTTTCAGGTAGTCCCCCTCTCCCTGGAAGAATGGGTACCACTTCCCACCTTCCTACAACCTTGCTAGTAGTGTGAGTAGAATGGGGGCACATGCAAATTGTGTCATTTTAGCCCTGCATTTTCTCAATCACTAATACCAAAATTATGTGACAGGGCTAAATGATCTGAGGTGGCCAGCAGTGTCTCCTTTCTGGGCTTCTCCCGGGGAGGAGATATACAAAGTAGGCAAGAATGGAATTATCCATGTTTCCTAAATAGAACCATATGTAATTTCAAATTACATTCTTTGGATTTAATTGCTCGTTGAATGAAAACACAATGATTAAAAATGCCCATATGATTAAAAAATATCACAACATATGACAGTGATTTTTATGCATAATAATAATAATAATTGACTGTATAAAGCTAAAATCCAAGTGTCAATGTCCTCATAAACTCACCAGCCAAGTGGCGGTGTCATCTGGCCCACACCACCAGGAGAGAGTGGATAGAAGCTAGGTAAGTCAGGTGCTTGAGGATGTCTGTGCATACCTGTTAATAAAGTACAATGTCAAACATTTCCACAAATGACTACATATATGTGTACATAGACAGGGCAGACACATCAATGCTTTACTTCCCCTCACTGTAAAATAATGTACAACAAATAATGTTCGGTTCCAGTCCAAAAAAAGTGGGTAAGTGCAGCTATTTTACCCTGGAGGACATTAATTCCTTCTCAGCCCTCAATGGATTAGTCACTGTCCTCCAGTTCTGTTCTATTTTTTGATGGATGAGAAAAAATATACATGAACAGCATGCATAATGCAATAACCATGAAATTTACATTTATAAGGTGCTTAGGCAATTTCTGATTTTGATTTTAACCCTTACAATACACAGTAAGTATCTTTGGCCCAGAACCAATAGCAAATTTGCTTTTCACTGATAACCATTCTTTTATTTCTATTTAATTATTTGAGGTATGACGATATTCTCATTTTAATAAAAACTGGAAAGGAAGAAGCCATTTAAATACAAACTGCCCAAAAATAGTCTTAAAATACGGCTTGTAGATTAGGTACATCATATTAGGGTCTGTCCATTAACACATATTCCCTAAAGGTTGTATTGCATTTTTTTTCCTCTCCATTCTCAACCACAGAGGATCAGTGACTAATTAGGAATCATTTTTAGGCTTCTAATGCTAACTCTTGATATGATTCACTTGGCTCCCAATTGTCACTCCGGCTTCTACTAAGCTCATCATCAAACTGACGTCTTTGGGAGCGGCAAGGTCAACTTGATTTGCATTGGTAGAACTTTGTGTAGAACAAAAATGATGTGAAGTGTATTCTATGAGAAATGATTCATGTTCTCTCACTACACTAGGTATAAAAACCTACAACTAGTAGGCCAAACATTTTGTAACAAGATGTAACCCCATTCCCAAATGGATACCAGATTTATTTATTTTTTGTGAATTATAATTCACAATCTTGATACACAAATAAGAGCACTGGTTGATATTTTTTTGTATTATATATTTACTTATTTATTTAAGTTTGTTTTGGTTATTCTGTAATATTTGCATATCATTTACCTTTATTTTAAAATAGACCTGTCATTATAAAACAACTAGTTACCTTAATAATTGGTTACACGCATCATTTGTTTATTTTGTACAACTTTATTAAGTAGCTAGAGTAGCTATTAGAAGCACTTTTTTTGTACAAAGCTGCTTGTAGTTTAGCTTCAATGGACATTTAACTCTGTTAAGTAATTTTGCAATAATTGTAATTCCTGTATTTGGTACAGTTATACAAACATACTGAAAACATTCAGAACATAAGTTCACAAAGGGCCTTATTCTGGTCGGTGCGGATATATCCGCGTGCGTTCGGCCCGCCGATGTTTTGTGTCTGCGCATGTGCAGAGGCGTCTCTGCGCATGTGCGAGCGGGGCGTACGGCCAAATCCCGCATGATATGTGAACACTCCGAACAGGGGGTGGAGAGGGGCGTGAAGGGCTATTTGGGCTCATTACCATATGCATACGCCCCGCGTTTCATGGGCGTTCCCATGCAAACGCTGTGACCATCGAATGATGGGGGAGGTTCCCTTAGATGGAGGAGGCGTATTCCGTGAAAAATACACGTACGGTCCGTTCGGCCAGCTTCTTACCGCGTACGGACGGAGTTGGCGATCCGTATGGAAGGCGGGGTTTCGCACGCACGGTCCTGGCCGCATAATCGGATCCAGCCGCACCGATCAGAATAAGGGCCAAAGTGGGGAGCATTTATGGTAATCAACAGTATATATCCCAACAAATAAACTGGAAAAGTTACAAGATGTCACTAATATCAGGGGGAAAATGGTTTCTTCACTTTATCTCAAACATATTTTAAAATATATATTTTTTTACCCCAAACAACTGCTCAAAAGTTTTTTTTTTTGTATTGCTTATACAATTTAAAAAGTATTTTTAATGATATATTGAAATACTATATTTAACAAAATATGTAGAGTGGGGTTTATTTCGGGGGAAGGGGGTGATGTCTGTATTAATTTGGAATGGGCATAGACCATTATTTTGAATAGTTGTTTCTCATCCACTCTATGAGAAGTGTCTGCAGTCTTCAATAGGGTGAAGGCTTACTATGGTATAAGTCACTTCCCAACTGTGGCCCTGAGTCTTTAGAATGCAACTGCTGTGCGAAAATATGCTACAACTGCAGGAGGCACTTTGTGTTAATAGACACCTCCTGCCTGTTTTGTAATCCGCTTCTGTGCAGCATGGGTTCACTATGTGAACATCTGCCAGCTGAGTAACCCCATATGCTGTAGAGGCCAATAAGCACACTGACCTCGACAAACCCACAAAATTGAGGTGACGCACCTTCATTTTGGGAAACACTTCCCATTGCCTACCACTTGCTGCCCCCAAAAGGCCACAGGTGGCTTATACCCCATTCATACCGCAAATGCTGGGGTCGCTCCCGGGATTAGGACACGGGTCCTCTTCAGGAGCAGCCCCAGCATTTACGGTATGCAAGCTTTTACTAGGCTTACTGCTGGGTCAGTGATGTCTCACAGGGGCAGGGCAGAGAGGGGCGGGGAGGAGGCAGCACTGGGAGCTGACAGTGCTGCCTCCTCCATACTTTGAATGGGACCCAGGTCAATCGACCTGGGTTACCCGTTCACACAGCACCATGGCCCGGGAAGATACCGGGAGCAAGCCTGGTAGCTAGCAAATGCTGGGGCAATGCTCCCGGGATTTTGGCCTGGGACCCATTCACACCAGCACTATACCTGAGTTGTACCCGGGGCCAACCCAGGAAAAAAGGCGGGTGCGAATGGGTTATTAGGTGCACAGTGACTGAAGATGCACAACCTGCTCTGAGCATGCACAGTTCAGCTAACATTGGAGAGGTAAGGAAAACATAGTTTTTCATAGATCTCTGAAATAGGCCCTGTATTTCATGCTAACATCTTGCAGGTAAAGATGTTGTTACAGGTCTTTACAGATGCACTATATAGACAAAAGTGATTGGACACCCTACACAAGTGAAATGCAGACATGTGATCACGAAACTTGAAACTTTTTAGATCAGATGGACATGTTTGGATTTTGAAATTGCCTGGAGAACGTCTTTGCCAGAACGTATGCACAGTAGATTCCGTAAAGTATGGAGGTGGTGTCGTTATGCTGTGGGGCTATTTCAGCTGGTTTTACAGAAAAATCGGTAACCCAGATGGACTGTCAGCTTAGAGATTAGATATTTCTAGACCTTCTTTAGTGTCACAGTTGGTCACTGTAGTTAAGGTGGAATGGCAGAATGCACCACCTGCTGTTGTCCGGGAACTTATGGACAGTTTGCCAAGAAGGGTATCTGTAGTAATCATTGTACGTGGTGGACCTACAGGGATGCAGTTAATATCCCGGTGGTCGGGATCCCGGCGTTCAGAATCCCGACGCCGGAATCCCGACCGCCGAAATACCGACATATTCTCCCTCCGTGGGTGTCCACGACACCCCTGGAGGGAGAATAAATTAGTGTGCCGAGCGTAGCGAGGCACCGGGCCCGCTGCGTGGCGAGCGCAGCGAGCCCGCAAGGGGGGGCGATCCACGTCCCCCCCTTGTCGGCATTTCGGCTGTCGGGATTCCGGCGTCGGGATTCTGAACGCCGGGATCCCGACCGCCGGGATTCAGTACTGAATCCGGACCTACAAAGTACAGACGTCAATAAAACCTTGTTAATCTATTTGCTCTCAGTGTCCAATAACTTTTGTCATAGTATATGACATATGGATATATGCACATGTATAGAAGTTATAACAGTACCATTGTTTGATATCAGCCTTATATTAAAATAATGCTACATTCTCAGTTACTACAAAATTGTAAGAACTGTCAGACCTGTCCTAATTTCTGGAAATTAGCATAAGCTTTACTTAACTCATCCTCTTTGCATATTAATAAATGACAATTGTTTTCTTACGCTAGTACAACTGTTCATACCTTGCTTTGAGCCAACATCTGACGGTATATGTGAGGGGTGAGCTCCTGGTGCAAAGTGTTCGTCACTGTACGTGATGAGTGGAGTGAGGGGATGTACTGCATGTGATGGCTGTACCACTGGAACCTTGTTTGACTAAAACAATAAGGAAAACATAACATGTACAAATCCTAGCTAAACCACATACAAGATATGTAACATTCAGCATTGTTTCAGGATTACTCAGAGTAACATTGAATAATCAATAAAGATGTACCCAATTAATTGTATATTTTAGAAAAAAACGTCATCATTATTATTCCTAAACACATGGCGGCAGAGATACAGAGTATATAACTTGAGGGAGGTTTAGCAAAGTATGGAAAAACATAAAGTGGAGAGAGATAAAAGACCAACCAATTAGCTCCTAACTTATTTTTCAAACCAAGCCTGTAAACTGAAAGTAAAGGCCCCCATTCACTACTCCAGCTTGTCCTATGGACAAGTCAGACCAAATTCCCCTTGAGGTCCCCAGTCAGCTCCCTAATAGGACTCACTTACAATTTGGCACTCGATTTATCACATGTAAAGACTCCCGGGGAGATGCAGCAGTGGCGGGTGTCAGGAGAATAAAAAAAAATGTCAAAAGACTGGGCGGCCTTTGATTGGCTGAGAGAGCACTCTCAGCAAATCAACGGCCTCCCATCCGGGCGGCCTTTGATTGGCTGAGAGAACGTTTTCAGCCAATCAGCAGCCGGACAGTCTTTTGAAGGTGTTTTTTTTTTTTAATTCTGCTGCCGCTGCCTGACCCAACACTCTATGCATGACACCTGCCACTGCCCACTTTGCTGCCCGGCACCTGCTGCTGCCTGGCCCACCGCTCGCCCAACCACCCAGCACCCACCGCCCACCGCTGTCTGCCCTGACGCTCACTGGGAATGCAGATTGGGTCGAATGGGATGTCAAACACATATAATTTGGGATGATTTATCAGCCCGATCCGTCCGGATCAGGTGAAATCGGGCCAAATCGTACTAATGTATGAGCACCTTAAGGAGCTCATTGGTTGGTACTTTATCTCTCTCCAAGCTTTGCTAACTCTCCCACTTGATTGATTTCTAAAGGGACAACAGTATGTGAATGGAACTCAAGAATGTTAGAGGGTTAAAACACTTATTCCAAACTTAAAATAATAATTTTAAATACAAATGTCTCTAAGGTAGAAAAATAAAAGCATATCTTTTTTTATTTTGGTTTTATTTCCAGGCCTTTTTCTTACAAACCACAATCTATAAGAAGTTGTATTACTGTATCTTATTAACGTCTGGCCTTTCCCTCCAGTCATAAAAGCTCAAAAAATCCAGCACCATGAATTCTAACTAAATTATGCCATCCTAGCTCTCCTCTTAATTTTACGGTTTTCAACACAGATTTGCTTTCCTGTGGGAAGAAGATAAGAACCTAAGGATTTTAATTTAAGCTTTGGCCTTGTCTTATATTTTTTGCCGGGTGCAAAGTGAACACAGTGCTGGTAGGTGTGTCATGTATTAGATCTCTTTTTGTCACTAAATAACAAAAGAATTATAATATCTTGCTAATATGTAGGAGTTCCACTAGGAAAATATCCGACATGACCCTAGCCTGTCCTTTTGGTGCATTGTAATTTAAAGCAGGTTTAAAGTTCATGGAAATATTATAATCATAAGAGTTATTAGTCATATTGTTGCTTCTTCCTCTGAAATACAACAGCAAACAGTGATTTTGCCCATTATCGAACTGATTAAGGCCCTTATTCTGGTTGGTGCGGATATGTCCGCATGCGTTCGTTCCGCTGATGTTTTGTGTCTGCGCATGTGCAGAGGCATATCTGCGCATGTGCGAAAGGGACATACGTCCAAATTCCGCAAGAATTGTTTACACTACGAACAGGGGGAGGAGAGGGGCGTGAAGGGCTGTTTGGCCTCATTAACATATGCATACGCCCCGCGTTTCATGGGCGTTCCCATGAAACTGCTGGGCGTACGTATGGTAATGCGGCCGTGACGCACGTGTAGGGGGCGGACATATGACATTGCCGGATGTCAGCTGCCCACCCAGATCCCTGCTTTTGCACGGAGAAATGCCCGAGTGGTCTGAGCTCGCGGGAGCTGCCTGACCGCTCGGTCCTGCATTCGATGGTATGCGACCATCGAATGATGGGGGAGGTTCCCAGAGATGGAGGAGGTGTATACATGAGAAATCCACTCGTGCTCCGTGCGGTCAGCGGCTTACCGCATTCGGACGGAGTGAGCGATCCGTACGGAAGGCGGGGTTTAGGACGCACGGTCCTGGCCGCATATTCGGCTCCGGCCGCACAGACCAGAATAAGGCCCTATGTTTTGCAGTTATTGTCAGGTTGTATTGATCTCATGTAATGATTATTCTTTTTTATTACTTTGTATGCATTTAATATACTTAGCAAATAGTTCACTGCTATTTTCCAAATAGCTAGTCTACATGTACACTAAAGGGATATGGATGATAGGTTAACAATGTCTAGTTCAACAGTCAATAGGTAGATATCAAAAGGTTCACATGTACAAGGTCGACATTGACAAATGGTTGAAATGGCAATGATCGATACATGAAAAGGGTGACATGAGTTTTTCACTTTTTTTTCATACCGTACCATCCACGTGGAATACAATTTAGAATGGTAGCCCGGCGAGAGAATGCAGTACACTAATTTGAAAGGCAAGGGAAAGGTTAGGGTTGTGGCAAAGGGTTAGGAGAAGGGGGGAGAAGGTTAAGATACCCTAGAACTGTTGGGATCATGGATGTCGTGCTGGCACGTTCGGTCTTCTGACTGCCATCATTCACAGTGCTGGGACCCTTTACATCTGCCCCACATGCAGTGCAGCATGGTTTTGCCAAGATGCAAAGGCACCCATTCAGAATCAGCTCCATCATTTCCAGTTATTTATATATAATGCATACAAAAGGCTGCTGCCCTTTAAAGATAATATTTAACTTATTATAATACCAGTATATTTTTGGACTGTAGGAGGAAACCAGAAGATCCGGAAAAACCCACACAAGCACTGGAAGAATATGCAAACTCCACACAGTTAGGACTGTGGTTATAATTGAATTAAGTATCTTGTGCTGTGCTAACCATAACACCAACCATGCTCTCCAATAATGATTACACTGTTAAGCTGTAAATCAGGGGTGGGGAACCTCAGGCCCGGGGGCCATATGCAGCCCCCGTAGGTGGTCTGAGTGGCCCGCCCACCCGACACGGCGGCTTTGCTGGGAGTCAAGTACAGGGGAATTCTCGCGAGAGGTCGGTAGTTCTCGTGAGATTCCTCTTAATCAACAGCAGCCGGAGGCTGTCAGTCCTATTCAGCGGCAGTTAGATTTTGCAGTGTAAATGATTGCCGCTTTAAAAGAAAAAAACTGGAGACTTCTTACCAAATCTCTCTTTCTGATTCCCTCACCCTATTTCATTTCACCCCTGATCTCTGAAAAACGTGTGCTACAAACAGTACATCTAAGCAGTTCCCTCTGACAATGTTTTATTGAGAGATTCCCAAACTGTGTACATGGACCTTCAAGACATCAATGCACACAGCATAGTCAATATTGGTGCTATTGAACAATGCTGGGAGCTGCCCCAGAAGAAATAATCCTTAAAGCCCTTTAGGTGACATGATCCAGAAAGACCTGGCCTATGACCTACTGTCAGCTACACAAGTTTCTGATGTATAAACAGAAGTAATTACTAGAACTAGCTCATTCTCCTTTTGGCAAAATAGCTGCAAGCTCCCATCTCCACACTCTGATGTATTTCAGCAACAATTTATGATTTATTAACACATCTGTTTTCCCCTATGTGTCTCTAGTTTTTAAGGCAATACTCTGGATATACAATCCCTTGTGCATAATGCACACAGCAGAGGCCTTACAACATGATTATTTACAAAGTCTCTTTGGTCAAAGGAAGACAAAGGAAATAAGCATCTTCAAAACAAAATGTTTGTTCTTCTTCCATACATTCCATAATTAATCTGCTCTTCCCTCGGCGGACTCCTTCTTATAGTTAATACTTCTTAGAGGAAAGTGAGCTCACAGTTATTGGATGGGAATATATAACAAAAACAAATCTCGAGGTACAAATGAGACATACTGTACAGTGTACACAAAGAAAGACAGAATACAAACTGATTTCCCACAAATGGTGATGTTTTTATAATATCATTTATAATAAACTGCATCCTCTGTCTGGACACAGTGCAGAAAGCCATTCTATGGGCTAAGCCTTTACTCAGAACAAATTAGTCTATTAATTCACTATACAACATCAGAACCTGCCAATGTATGCAAACAATAAAGTTAAGGGCCATAAACACAGGGCGATTTTAACCCCATTTCTAAATTATCTGACTAGAACACTTCGAAATGAAGCATGGACCGCTCTGTGTGTATGGCCATAGGCGACGGCAATGCACTGTCCCGTGCGTTGCTCTCGCCTGCTGAGGTAGGCAGTGCTTGCACTGTCTATCCTGCTAGATCGCAGGATTTTGCCTATCAACAATAGGCAAAACCCTGCTTGCGTGTGCATTGCTTAAGTGCAACGATGAATGCTGAGCGATGCTTAAGCAAGCTCGCTCAGCTCCCTGTTGCCCTGTGTGTACGGGGCTTCAGCCATTTAAAAAATTTAGCCTAGCAGTGCACAGAGCAGCTTACCTCTTTAAGTCATTGATTGCCATTGTAAAAAAACATAAACCATTGTGGTCTATGTACTAAGACTTGAAGAGAGATAAGTGCAGTGGCGTAACATTGGCACTGCAGCCCAAGCAGTGGCTTGGGGGAGCCAGTGCTGTGGGGGAGTATGGTCTCTGCAGATTCCAATTGATTTGGCTGTCCATATGCAGGGGTGTAGGGAGGGTGACTCCAGTGGAATTCAAGCTCCAGGAGCTGAGCAGGATAAAAGGCGCTTCACTGCCCCCCTCTCTTCCCTACTCTGCTGCCCGGTGGACGCAGGAGCAGGGAGCTGTTGGTGGGGGGGGGGGGGGGGGAATGGTGCAGCGGGGTGCAGAGTCTTTGTCAGCATATAGACAGTGACCCTGCACCAACAAAGATGGCCGCCACCTTACAGGAGACAAGACGTTTGAGGTCTTCCTGCACCTCTAGCATCTGTCAGGGGAGAGCAGAGCACCCAGCGCTACCTGGTAGCATAGGTGGCGATTTATGTTTTTGCTGGTGAGTGCTCAAGCCAAAATATAGGGGAGTGGCTTCATGGGGAAGGGGCGCGACCACAAAATAATAACAATTTATATAACACAGCACAGTTGTCTCCAATATTCAAATTACCTACCACTGCTGAACGTTTACAGCATACAGCGCTGGTAGAGACCTGCTGTGGCTGTGGTGCTAGGAGAAGGAGTCCTGGGGGAAGCTCTTGCTGATCAGCTAACCCACTGCTGCTCGCTGCAGTGCTGTATGCTGTAAACATTCAGCAGCAGTAGGCTGAAAAGAGAGAGAGAAGCCAGCCACAACTCACATAGGCAGCAGCGCTTAGTGAGATTTACCTGCTGCTGTCAGAGAAAGTGGAGCTGCTGCAGCTGCATCTGTCACTACAGCGCACTGCCTGGACAGAGCAGGGAGAGAGAGAGAGAGGGGGAGGAAGACGCCGCCCATCCATCTATTGACAGATGCCCTCCAGCCACTACTACTTGGAGACAAGCGGCACAGCGGCTCCCAGGCTGGCAGTAGAGCCGCCCCACTCCCTAAGTGGCGCTCCCCTGCAGGTGCCAATTCTGTGGATTCTGACGGGCCTTGTGGGTGCTTAATATTTTGTGTGGGTGCTCAGGCCCCGGAGCACCCACGGAATCGGCGCCTATGCCTGGAAGTGCTGATTCCAGGAGTGCTGGCACACCATGTGTCTGCAGGCTCTTGTCAATGACTATGCAACCCACTCTTGCAATGAGCATTTAACCCTCCCCTGGCAATGAGCATGTATCCCTCCCCTGGCAACAAGCATTTAATCCTTCCCTGGGGACAAGAATTTAAAACTCCCCTGGCAGCAGGCATTTAACCCACGCTTGGCAATGGCATGTAATCCCCCCTGGCCATGAGCAGGTAACCCTACCTGACAACATGCATTAAACCATCCCATGGCAATTAGCATTTAACCCTCTCCTGGCAATGAGCATGTAACCCCCAGGAAACGAGCATGTAATCGCTGTCAAGGAGCATGCAACCCCTGGCAATGAGCATGAATACCCCTTGCAAGGAGCAAGGAATTCCTGGCAAGGAGCATGGTACTCCTGGCAAGAAGCATGGAACGTCAACCAGCATGTTACCCCTGGAACGAGCATGTAGGTAAGTGGCACTTCAGGGGGCATTTTGTGTGGAAGTGGCACTAGTGAAGGCAATATGTGTAAGTGCCACTAAAATGCCATTAGGGGGGGGGGGGGGTTGGCAGGGGTGCAAAATGTATAATGAAACCACTACATAGGTAGTGTTAACACATTTTTGTGTGTGGGACATAAAATGGTATCAACGGCATCACTGTGAATGGCATAATATATAATAGGCATTATGGTGTGTTGTATAATAAGTAATAGGCATTACAGTGTGTAGTATTATATGTAATAGACATTACTGTGTGGGATAATGTGTAATAGGCATTTTGTTGTGTGGTATAATATTTAATAGGCATTACGGTTTGTGATATAATAAGTAACAAGCATTACAATGTGGGATAACATGTAATAGGTATTATGGTGTGTGGCATAATGGGTAATAGGCATTATTGTGTGTGGCATAATGTGTAATGGGCATTACAATTTGTATGGCATAATATGTAAGTAACATTACTATAAGAAGGACAAATGACTGGAAAAGTTTCGAAATATACCCTTGTCCCGAGTACCTTTTCACCTAGCTATACCTATGGAATCTGCTGAAAAAGGCTCCCTGAAAATATGGCCACAACCTTGGAGGACACAGATGCTAGAGGTCCTACTTGAGAGAGGAATAGATGCTAGAGGTCCTACTGGACAGATGTATAGATGCTTGAGGTCTTACTGGACAGATGTATAGATGCTTGAGGTCCTACTGGGTAGCATATATCACTACCCAGGAGTTACGGATATCATGGAATATATATTGCCCCTGGCAATGAGCATGTATACCCCTGGCAACAAGCAAGTAACTCCCTGGTAATCGGTTACTCCCTGGCAATGAGAATGCCACCTCCTGGTAATAAGCAAAAAACACTGGCAATGAACAAGAAACCCCTGGAAATGATCATGAAACATAGAAACATAGATAATAAATGTATGGTTGGCAGAAAAAAATTAGCATGGGGCATAAAATTTCTAGTTAATGGGTCTATAGATAATGGGCCTATTAGCCTTGGATGGACATAACGTAGACAGAGATACAATACCGCCCAATCAGCTCCTAACTGCCTCTTATAAACTGTGTTTAAAATATGACAATTGGTTGATTGGTAGGTAATCTCTGCTTACATTATATCCACTGGGGTCTATCGGGTGTGGTATAGGGTTCCGACAATCAGGATCCCGACAGTCATTAGCCCGACGTCAGGATCCAGACTGCCCGGACTCAGACAGCATGGTGAGCGCAACAAAGCCCCTTGCGGGCTCGCCACGCTATGGGCACAGTGGCTTACTACGCTCGCCACCTATTCTATTCTTCCTCTATATGGGTTGTGGACCCCCACGAGAGAAAATAGTGGGTGGCCGTCGGGCACCTGTCTGTCTGCGTTTTGAAAGTCCGGATCCCGACGTCGGGTAAATGACTGTCGGGATCCTGACTGTTGGGACCACGTCCAGCACCCGGTCTATCAGTCCACCAACCAGCTCCTGATTTTTTTCTTAAAACATAGCCTGGAACTTTAGCTCTGTCCATTTTATCTAATGCTAATATTCAAAATGAGCTAGAGTGGGCAATGGTGAATGTAATACATTTATAAATAGACAGATGACAAATGCACTACTTTATATTGATGTGAGCCCACAGGATGTAGAACACTGGTGATTCCATTTTAACAAAGGATTGAATGGCCCTATATTTAGCATGTCCGACTACTGAGCAAAGATGTCAATTTTACTTCTTACATGGATGGCACAAAAAAAAGACCCAATTCATCGGTTACATGCTTATGGGAACAGAAGCTGTGGTTTATGGCCAAAGCTACTAATATAGTACATTGTTCTGTTATCCATGGATCCTTGTCTCCTCACCTTTGACACTCAATGTAGTTGAGTGACAGGAAAATTATTTTATGTTCTGTTACCACATTTTTTTTTTTTTTAATTTATTTATTTATTTATTTTTTGTATTTTTTTTTTTTTAAGCCCAGCGTTAGCCGGGCATCAAAAAATTACATGAAACTCATGGTTGTTCCTCTCCACGGAAATCTTTAGTAAAAGGCGAAAGATTTATTCGATCTGAAGAGAAACCAGAGTATTAATTGCTTTCATACTTATACTGTCAGTAAATTTATGACGGTCCCATGGTTATTTTGTATTGTTTGATTTTATCAAACTCTGTACAATTAACTGAACTTTTTAATGATTTACGTACAGTACAATTAAATATTTTACCAGAAATGGCAGCCGATAGTTAACAATGGTCACGGATTTGACAATCAATAAGGCCATTTTCGACAATGCAGATTCATATTTAACTAAAGTCTAATATGCACAGGTGATATTGAATACAAATAGCTGATATTTCCATTGCCAAGACTGAATACTCCCCTTAGGGGTAAATTTACTAAAATTTGAGTTCTATTGAAGATGGGATGTTGCCCATAGCAACCCATCAGATTGTACTTCTAATGCATTTATCACCTTCCAGAAGATAATATATATATAATCTGATTGCTGCTATGGGCAATATCTCATCTTTAACTTAACATACCTTCCAACTGTCCTGCATACCGTGGAAACGTCCCGGTTTTTGGGGACGTTCCATTTTAGTAAATTTACCCCTGAGGGTTTTATTTACTAAGAGTTCTGTTGAAGATGGGGTGTTGCTATGAGCAACAATTCAGAATCTTATTCTTATTTATTTAGCACCTTCTAGAAAAAAATAGATAAAATCTGATTGGTTGCCCATAGCAACATCCAATCTTCAATAGAACGCCCATCTTAGTATACCCCTAAAGTGTCGAACAAGATTAAACATCCATGTCGCAGTTTCTTGTTTCTAAAGTTATCCGAGTGTTGCCTACTATTGCAGCATCAAACATAAAGTACATTTAATTGGCTGCAATTCTTATATAAATTCTAGTCAATAAATCCTAGTCAACTGCAAGCAAATAAAATGGTTACATAAAGGATAATAATAACACTCCACTGAGGTAAGGCTATATTTTTTAGTCCCTGGAGAAAAGAACAAGCAAAACATTTTAGTTGCAATTATCAAACATTTACCAATTTACCATAATCAATCTTCATAGGGATATCACTCTCTTATGTCTTGGATAATAATACTAAATATATGGTGGAGGGTTTGATTTGTTTAATTGGACATATTTGAATGTAGAAATCATCCCACTGGTGTGAAGACATAAAGCTTTTCCAAATTTCCTTTCTTTTCCTCCCTGTGTTCATTATCTTGCTGCCTGCCAGTGTGATCAAAGGCCTGGGAAAGGTCAGGCGTTTCGGCTGCAGAGATACTTTTGTTACATGAAAAAAATCTCCCATCCCACAAATATCATCTCACATCTGCGGCTGAACAGCTACGCCAATGGACACATGAGTCATGAAGGCTGAATGAGCGAGTGAGTGAGAGTGTAACTGAGTGTGTTTTAGGTGAATAGCAACTACAAACACCCCACAATGGATAGTCAGGAACAAACTCTGCAAGGACAATAAAGCAGTGAATGTTCCATTATCTAGAAAATGTTAACATATCTAAAAAATGCTGACATTCTCCAGACACACTTACATTGTCCAAATTAGCCAAGCCTTCAAAAGAGTATGAGGGATAGGGTTTGGAACCATTTTATAGAATAGGCCTGTTTTATTTAATAAGATTTGTTAAATATCTTACCACAATCTTTGCTACTATTCCATATTATTGATTTATATATGATGAGGTAAGGCATATGCCTAGCGTAAATCAAGCAGAGAGCTGCAACGAGTCTACCACCTTCCTCCAATCACAGTTTAACTGTTTTAATTGGCTGCTGGACACAACATCTCTCTCCTTGCAAACCATTCCCATTCCCACCATTCCCCATTCCCACTGGAAGAGAAAGTCACATATACCTACCCACCCATGTACAGTATATCTTAACCAGGACATAAATACTGAGGCTGAAGGAGGTCTCTCTGGTCATCTATAAGTATTAGATACATGACAGAGGTGTGGACAGAAAAACAGAGAGAAGAAGAAGAAACATAGAGAAAGAAATATATGGGACAGAGACATGTGGAGAGGGAAAGTGAAATACAAAGAGGGGATAATGACAGAGGCAGGAAGAAAGGGAAGAGAGACATAGGAAGGGGGAAAAGTGAGGAGAGAGATGGGATGTTAGGGCAAGACATGGAAACTAAAGATCTGGCAACACTGAGCCCAATAGCTAGCGACCTGGGTCCACAATGCTAGCACATGTATATTGATACTATTCAAGAATGCATGTCTGAGCCTGGTACATTGTGCAAAAACCAACAATAATATGTTAGCAATATTGTTTATACTGAGGACTTTTTTTAAATAAACAACAAATGGGCAGAGCAGAGGATGTTGCACCCTGCGCACCCCAAGTCCTCTGCACTCTTTTCACCATGCTCAGGCCCCTTTTCAATGCAAAGCTGGGCATCCCTTAAAGTCCACAGAGTCTGGTTATCTATGGTGCACTGATCCGGCCTGGAAACACAATATGTTTCCTGTAATTTCCATTGGATGCATAAGGTTTCACATAATAGTAAAACCTTCAAGTATAAACTTAAGGGGCCTACAAACAGGGCGATTTCAAGACACTTTTTTAAGTCAACTCACTAGATTGCTTAGAAAATGCCCCTACATTGCCCCGTGTGTGTGGGCCATATGGATAGTGATGTGCGGCCCCGCATGTCTCTATCGCATGGTGATTAATATCCAGCATGCTGCATACGAATCTACTAATCGCCGATCAGACAGTGTTCTCACAGGAGAACACTAGCCCTGACAGATCGCTCAGCAAACATCGATGACACATCACTGTGTGCTGAGTGATCTTGCTGAGCATTCTGAGAGATCTAGCATCACTCAAAATGCTCAGTACATCTCCCCATGTGTATGCCCATTAGCAAAAGAGTTGAAGGATTTCAACAGACATAGAACAAAATCCACAGAATAGTATATTTTCAGTGCACAATCAATGCCTAAAATATAGTACTTGTCAATTGTATCTTCTCTTCTCAAACCTGACTTCAGGAACATTTCATGCCTACAGTAGTATATAACACAATTCCTATGTGATCATATTTGAGAAGTGTGGAAAAAGGATAGGGAAAAAAAGATAGAAGTTTACTAAAGCCGAAGCTCCGGGCAGGCCCTGAAGCAGATTGTAGTCTTGCTGAAGCAAGTTGGCACGCCGATACTTTTTGATGAGATAAAAATTCATTGATGTTGGCTCATGCAAGGTCCACTCCAGCAATGCTGGTGCTCAGTGTACCCTTGGCATATCTGTTCCTTTACCCTCTCTGCTTTAGCATAACTTTATTTTTCTCTTTTATCTCTAGATAACTGCTCCCAGGGACCGGAGGGATTGATTTTTTGTTTTGACTTATATTGTTTGAAGATCTGTAACTCAAAGCAGCTCTCACGCCTCTGATGTCTCTGCTTGAAAATCATGAAAGGTAAATGCAGCCCTGTATACTAAACTCCATATCGATGCATCTTCACTTCTGCTGCTAGATCATTTTATTTATTTTTCTATTTTTGCTCTTTGCCCTCTACAGGTAAACCTTTATTTCGGGAGACAGGGAATAGTAAACTCTCTTGAATTGCTCGGTATAAATATATATATATATATTTTGACTCTACAAAACAACATCATTTTAAACCTAACATGAACAAACAGTGAATTATACTGCAAAATACTTCCATACTTAAGCCAGAAATATATCCATAAGAGATAAGCGGTTCAGGCTTTACTAAGATCCTTTCACTAAAATAGCGCAAGTTCAGATTTATGTTATAGTTTATCCACAGCCTGATGGATTCTGGTGAGTATTCTTCTATCCCTAGCCCTAACCCACACAGCCCACAGCCTAACCCTAACTGTCCCCTTCAGCAGCATAACCCTAACCAGCCCCTCCCAAATCCTAACCCTAACGCCCAATTCTAATGCTTTGGCAGTATAGTCGCAAGGACGGCAGCATATCGGTCGAACGTGCGTACACACTGCACTTTTGTTCCGATATGGGGCCAGTGGCGTAACTAAAGTCCCGCAGCCCCCGTGGTGGCGGGAAGGCGCTGAGGGGGTGTGGGCGCCGGGGGGCTGCCTCACTGCCTTCTGCCGCCTATGCCGGATCTCAGCTCTCCCGAGTCCCGGCTACTGCTGCAGTGCTGCTAATACAAATAGTGACACTCGGAAAATGGCTGCCCCCATACTGCAGACAATTTTTCGTCTGCTGTATGGGGGCAGTCATTTTCCAAGTGTCACTTTTGATTAGCAGCAGTAGACCGGAGAACCGGGACCAGTCGCAGATGCGGCAGGAGGTAACACCCCCCCTTCACCCCGGCTCCCCTCCACACATCCCGGCTCCCCTCCACCGCACCCCGGCTCCCCTCCACTGGCAGCACAATCGCGGCCACGGCTGAGGTAACGGCCGCATGGGGGGGGGGGGGGGTGTTTGTCGTTTAACCTAGGGGGGAGGGCACCCCCCCTGTATTTTCGGCAGGGGGGAGCAGAATTATTAGTTATGCCACTGTATGGGGCCGTCCTGTCGGATGAAAATTAAACAGAGCAAAGAACCGTCGTCCTACGGAGTATGGACGGTCAAGACAGTTTTTTGCTATTTATCGCTCGTACGGGACAGCGTACACACATATACAATTGAACGGCCGTCCGACCCAGAACAGAAGAACGGCCCGATAATTGTATATATGTGTACCCAGCTTAACACTAAAACACACCCTAATGTCATCATTGTGACCATCGGGATCCTAAATAGATTTATCTCCATGATTTTACTGTACACTGGTTAAATTAAATCTGCAGAATAAAGATCTGACTAATCAAATATGTATGAAAGACAATATAAAATAGTGTGACCTTTCTTTGCCATTTCTGAGCCCTGGTAGATATATACGCTAAACAATAACAATCTTTTTTTAATTATTTTGTAGTATGCAGCTCACTTTACATAAAAAATCCAGATTATTATATAGAAATGCTAGGTACACCCTTGAAAAATGGTGTGACCTAGTGACGTGGCAATGCAATATAACACATCCACCTTTCATAATAATCAATCGTTCATGTTACGGTACAAAATATAATTACATTGCTTTATGTAAAACAGCTCTGGTGTGTAAATGATAAATTGGGTGTGTACACGAGTTTCCAAACTTTTTCGAGCCGTGGCGCCATAAACAATCAGAATTACTTTCACGGCACCTCTAGTCCAAAGTTTGTTATTGCAAAACTTAAAAAAATATATATTAAATTCAGTAAATTGTTGTTAAATATTATTCTGTTATGCAGTGAGGGACAGGATTCTCTTCTGTTTGTATGCATAAATTATGATTGGAAGCCACTAGCATTTTGTTTGCCTATCACATTGAGAAATAATTTTAGTTATTCCTGGTCCACCAACCCAAGTTACCCCTGCAAGCATGCCATGGCACACAGTTTGGGAACCACTGTTCTATACAGTAGTTGGTCGAAAGTACCAAGAATGTACGATACATTGTATAGTCATAGTGTGTACCCATTTTTAGATAATTATAAACATTAAAGAAAAAAATTAGTCACTTTTTCACCTTGAGGCTGTAACACCCTCAGAACCTTAGAAACAAGTTCCGTCTACCACTGATTACATGTCAGTTCTGTTTGTGACGATGGTGTGGAACAAAATTCATGGCTCCAGCTTAATGACCACCTTTGTTAAACTTGTTCATGCTTTGGCCTGTACATCTACTTACTGGAGAAAAACATGCCACAACAAAGCTGTACCGAGTATTACTAGACACTGCCAACCTAATAAGCTTCTAAAGCCTGTTTTCCTAATTGGCCATTCCCTTGAGGGATAAAGGAGTAAATTGGCACTTTTTGCTACAATTGGCTAGTAAGGATTTCCTACTTGTAATTTTTATGGTTGCAAGAAAAAAAGATACGCAACCCTTGCACATTATCTTATGACAGACACAACAGGGATTTTAGTGACAGGACATGTGTCATTAATATAACGAATATAAATGGAATGAAGTTTTTCTTTCCTTGTCTTCATGCTGTGTGCCAAAAAGTACTATAATGATTGATTTTACACTTTATGCAAACACGATGCTCCCCAGTCAGAAATGGCAACAGCGCATACAATTTCCAGTCCTTGACATCCTGATAAGGGGAGGGCTAGTTCTGTAACTTTTACATCATATGTTGTACAGTGTTAAAAAAAAAACATTATTTCAAAAAGTGAAACTAGTATTTTGCCCTAGTGATATTATAAACTTGTTTGAATATTGGTCTACCCATAAAGTCTGTCTGTTTGCATAACCCATATGTGCAAATGAAATTAAACTAATTAAATGACACTAATGACATAGAAAATTATAATGTTGAATGAAGAGCCTTTAAGGCAGGCATGTCCAAACTGTGGCTCTTCAGCTGCTGTGAAACTACACATCCCAGCATGCATTGCCATAGTTTTAACATTCCTTATTAGCAAAAACATGGCAAGGCATGATGCAGTGTCACAACAGCTGGAGGGCCATAGTTTGGACATGCCTGGTCTAAGGTATGAAAACTTTTCTATCGATGATTGTTACAAGATAACTTTTATTGTCAAATTAAATAAATTAAGGCATGGAGAGACATACAAATGGATAGATGTAAAGCACAAACCAATCAGATTCTAACTCCTATTTTGCAGGTTTGTAAAACTGTAGCTTTCCACTTAATGACGCTACAGGGAGTGGTACATCTCATACAAAGTTAAGGCCCCCGATACATATAGCCTCGCATACGATACCTCAGCAGCTCCCCACCAGGAAGTGTTCACGCTCCCCAGTAGGCTACATTGTATATGATACATCGTATGTGATTCTTTTGCATACAAAGTATCATATGCAATACCATTCACTGCCCTGGGATACGATGTATCCTTGGTGCAACAATGGCAATCTGCGGATCTGATCCAATGTGCACGGCACAGCGCATCAGATCAGAATCGTAAGTAAATATCATCGGCCCGATGGATCAAAATCTTGTAGAAAAGGGACAAATTGTACTAATGTATGGCCATCTCAAGGCTGGGTACACACTAGAACAGTGGTTCCCACACTTTTTTGAATCAGGGCACCCTGAAATATAAAAAAATAAAATAAATTCACTAGGATAAAAAAGTTTCTTATTGAGAAATTTAGAAAAAAATATTGAAGTAAATAAATTGTGTTTATATGTCATCCTTAGGTTTAATTAAGTGGGGAAGGACAGGATTCACTTATATTTGTTCGTATAGTTTATGATTGACAGCCATAAGCTCTGGTTTTGCCTATTTCAATGACCATAAATAATTTTGCATTGCTCCTGACAGAGCTGGCCCTAGCCTAAATGACGACCTAGGCAAGATTTTGGCTGGTGCCCCCTAGCACCGCCACTCGTTCGGCCTCTGACCCTTCTCCCTTTCCCAGCACCATCAACCCTCATCATAGCAGTCATAATTTTGGTGCTCCTACCAGCAATATTTTAAATAGAAACAGTGCACACATTCGGTGCGCAGCCCGAACAGGGGTGTGTTCTTGCTGGGAAGGGGCATGGCCACTCAATAGTACCCCCAATTCAAATTATGCCACACAGTAGTACCACTTTACCTTATGTACATTACTCCTCACATTATTCACATTATACCCTTAGTAAAAAAAATCCTGAGAAAAAAATGTATTTTAAGCACCTCCATGGCCACACTGCAACCCAGCACAAAGCAGTGTGTGCTGGGCAGAGGAGAAGAGCTGCAGCTGCTGCTGTCACTTAAGGGGAGGGGGCCCGGGGCCCCCACTGGGCCCTTCCATCAGACTTTGGCCTGGGCAATTTGTACCCCCTACCCCTTTCTCTCGGCACCCCTGATAATACCACACAGTAATGCCCCTTACACATAACACACATTATTAATGTCCTTACAACCATAATGCCTCTTACATATTATTCCAACCTTTATTAATGCCCTTCATACACATAAAGACACACATAATGCCCCTTACACATATGTTGCACATTATTAATGCCCTTATACACATGACACACATAATGCCCATTACACATATGTTGCACATTATTAATGCCCTTATACACATGACACACATAATGCCTGTTACACATATATCGCACATTATTAATGCATTTATACATGACACACATAATGCCCCTTACACATATGCCGAACACTATTGCACAACCAACCCACCGGCAGACAGCACTCGCACAGCCGCTAACACTGTGACCTCTGCCTCTGCTTGGATACAGATGTTTCCTCATACATCTTGCCTCAATAGGTCATGCAGCTCATGGCCAGTTCTGCTAACGTTGGGTGCCTTTTTTGCTGAAAATGTGTCTTATTTGCATTGTTATGACCAGCACACACAAGGAGCTTCCGATGATTAAAATGATATGTGGCATGGATATATTCTGTGTGCGACTATGGCTGTACCTGCATACAGAATGCTATGTTACAGGGATTTCCATGAATACACTATTTCATATGCTGCATATCATTTTAATCAGCAGAAGCTGCTGATGCCCCTAGGCATTCCAAATGCCCTAGGCAATTGCATAGTTTGCCTATGCCTAAGGCCGGCTCTGGCTCCTGAGCCACCAACCTGAGGCACCCCTGCAAAGGTCCCGAGGCACCTCAGGCTGCACTAGAACAATATGTACCCAGCTGATCCAATGGGGACAGGACCCTACTTTGTGCAGTGCATACACACTTCCATAATGCAGGGGACGATGGTGCAATGTAGGATGCCATGCAACATGGCCAACCAGAAGATATCACATGCTACAGGCATACATGCTTAACGATATGCCCAATTTGTCTTACTGATTTTCCCAGAAATGGCAAATCGAGCTGATATCATTTAAATGCATACCTGCACCTATTATCAGAGAATAATCTTATATAATCTGAATCTATCTATCTATCTATTTGTATGTATGTATGTATGTATATATATATATATATATATATATATATATATATATATATATATATAGGTCCAATGGGTTTGGCACTCCATATAACCAGAGGGTAACTGCGACCGGTGCCCTATATATATATATACATACACACACATGCATACATACACATCTATGTATGCATAAAGAGTTATCTCAATTAGCTGTCACCTTTTACACGGGACTGAATTGGGGTCCTATTGTAGTTATTCCCTCAAATTGCCCAGCTTGCTAAATTACGGTTACATATGCAAGCATTATCTCTCAATTGTAACCTCATTTTCTGCTCGGCTGGACAGCATGGCCGTGATTTGTCATTGTGTTTCCCCCTCCCTGCCACATCACTCATGTGCCTATTATTGTCATCAGAATGTGGCATGTCAGCAGGCCTCTGCTCCCCATCTCCACGCAGTCACTCAGGTAACAAACCCATAATCTCATCCTGGTTCCATGATGGTTGAATTACACTTAATTGTTCCTGCACAGTGATTGATTTCTGCCTGAATAAGAGACCTCTGCCTTTTTTCAATGCAAACGAACGGCAGCCAAGTCTCCCCCATCTAGGAGGAGGCAGCAGCCTTTGAAGAGATCAAAGCCAAGGCCGCAAGCAGTTGTGCGCCCTGGGAATACGGAAAGCCTTTATGCTCTCACAACCCCATTTCAGCATCATGTTGGACTGCAGCTGTATTACATTCTGCCAGGACTCTCAATGTTTTCAGCAATGGATCTGACATCATCCATAGCTGTTTTCTCTAAGCAGAAAGCTGAAGATGACTTTTTTTTCACAGCTCTTTAATTATAACATTCAAATTCTAAGCCAGACAAATGCTTTCCAAGCTTACAGATACACATACAGTATTGCATCTAGCTATTCTACTTTACTGCTGTTCTAGAAGCTGACCAATGAAAAACAAGATTACTGTGCATGTTTCCAGGTCAGTCAAACAACAAGTGTGCTAACTCTTTTGACCAGCATCAAGTTTGCCTTGTTACACACACACACACACACACACACACACACACAAACACACACACACACGGTAACATGACACAATAACTTTTGTTAGATTAGGTAATAAACAAAGGCCGCCAGGGACAAACAAGGTTAAATTAGTAACAATTACAAATAAGGGGCTTAATCTGGTTCACATACAAGGGCAGATGGGGCAGATGTAATATGTGCAGAGAGAGTTAGATTTGGGTGAGTTATTTTGTTTCTGTGCAGGGTAAATACCGGCTGCATTATTTTTTACACTGCAGTATAGATATCCGTTTGACGTACAAACCTCACCCAAACCTAACTCTCTCTGCACATGTTACATCAGCCCCACCTGCAGTGCATATGGTTTTGCCCATTAGAGAGTGAATTTGTGAGTGAACCAAAATAACCTACAAGATGTAAAGAAATAAATGGAGATAAATAATTGTAAAATATTATCTCATTTTAGGACCTGATTCAGAAATGGATGCAATGCCTGCCTGCCTGCCTGCCTGCCTGCCACTGCTGTATCCTTAGATGCAGCATGAGATCACTTGCATTGACAATAAATTGTAAAGGTGCATAAACATACTGGGCGGTTTTGCCCAGCCTGTATGCATAACGACTATGGGAAAATAGTGTGCTGAAAATCGCTCAGTGTGTAAGCGATTTCTTTCAACCAACGATTGTCACGGGGGAATGGACGGCTTTTCATAGCAAACACTATGGAAAGACATTAACTCGGCTGGTAAAACAGCAGATGGGCGGCGGTGGACGGCGATGATGCGAGAACACGCCTCAGCTCTCACCACTCAATGCCGGGTCATACGCACTGGGTGGCTTTGAGCTGAAAACAACTCAAAACACCAAAAGTGAGCTGCTTTCAGCTCAAAATCGCCCAGTGTGTATGGGCCTTAACCAGGGCCACTGAGAGGTATGCCAGGCCCCGGTAAATGACCTAGTAGCAGGAGGCGTGGCCACCTAACGTGATTAGGCCACACCCAAAAATGTTTAGGAGGTTGAAAAAAAAAACAGTCTAAAGTCGAGGGGGGGTATTGCCCCCCCCCCCCCCCCCCCCCACTCAGCAGCAGCAGCACACACCCACAGCATGTGCTATGCTGACAGCAAGCTCACAGCATGAGCTCTCACACTGTCAGTGAGACGCTGCTGCTTGTGAGGAACGGAGGTGGAAGGTGTGTGTGTGTGTGTGGGGGGTCGTCAGATCATGGCCCCCACTGGGCCTCTCCAGCAACCCCCAAGCTGTTCCTCCTGCCTGAGCCTGGACATCTGCATCTGAAGACACAGACTCTGGTCTCACCACTCTCAGAAAAAGGAAGTGTCATGCCCCAATTTCCGGGCACATTGCCCAGGTCCTTCCGCCCCCTGCCTCCAAGCTGCCCTCTTCAGCTGTGGCTCAGGGGGCACTGCATGTGACCATGCAGTACCCATTGTGCTCATGTGCAGAACAAGACATGCGCAGGCACCTCACCATCGAGTTTACAATACTTTTACTCTTTTGCTACCAATCTATCAACTACAAACTAGAAGTACTTCAACTGTAATTACCTGGGCATAAAACTACTAATTTCCATTATAACAGCACTTCAGAAATGCTATATATTATCATTTAGATATATCCAATTCAGTCACCCTCTTACTGAGTAGAATGTAGGCAGCAGATTGCTGATTTTATTATTCAGTGCAGAAATTAATGTGGGTGTTTCATTGCTAATTGCCCATCATGTAATTGCTTGCATAGTCACTTAAACATGTTTTATATATAAGCTCAAATAAAACTCCAATTAGCAACAATTATTAAAAAATATATATATTTATGAGCCTTACAGTCATGTTTGTGAGGTAAAGTTTGGAGCTTATTCATAAATACGTACACATTACAGTTGTGGAATTATCTGTCTAGTCCGACATTGCTGAGGAACTCAAAATCATTTAGCTGCCCTGGCAATATTCTTTGCAAAGGTGTGGCAAAAATCTGTGTTAGCGCTGGGATGGGGGGGGGGGGCTGTCTTTATAGACATGCCTATGTGATCCATGTAATATACTTCCACTTACAATATTACTTTAAGGTGGATACACGTGGTGCGATTTGAACTTTTGATTTTGACTTTACAATTTGCACAGTGTGTATACAGCTTGCGAAGCTGATGCTCACCCCTGTGGGATAAGCATTGCAATAAAAAATAGTCTGTGCATGCAAACCAATTTTGACAATATTGTATACATTCTAGTGTTCTATTATAGTCAAAACAGTCAAAATGTTACATAATGTTGCACTAAAATGATCTTTAAACCTATATCGTATATATAAACAGATATACTAATGCAAATTCCTACTGTAGATTAAAAAAAATAAAAAAATTATTACACTTTGTGAACAGTCCCAGTTTTGGCCGAGCCATACCCCTTTCACACCAGAAGCAAATTACCGGGTTAAAGCTTTTCAACTCTGGATTTAAGACCCGTGTTGACTCTTTAACATCACAGAAAAAAACAGGGTTTTTTAGCAACTTCTCGGGTTGAAAAGCTTTCATTTGCGGGTGGTGTGAATTGGGGTCAGGCTGTACCGGCAAAATGACCCAGCACACAAAAATGCTGGGTAATTGCTGGGTGGCCGGTGTAAGAGGGGTATAAGTGACAGTACTGCATCTAATTTCTATACTATATAAATGGGTATGGGTCTTTGGATAGACAGCAACTAGGTTGACAAGCATTAGGTCAACACCACTAGGTCGACATGACTGAAGGTTGACATGGGGTTCGGTCCACAGGGTCATTAGGTCGACAGTCAAAGGGATTTTTTCGCCTTTTTTAATCCGAATGCCGGCACAGCCGACATGGACACAAAAAGGTTGCACCGCATCCCCTTGCATGGCTTGCTGCGCTCGCCATGCTTCAGACACAGTGCCTCGCTACGCTTGGTAGGGCATGAACTACCGCCCCACCCACCTTCCCCATGTTAACCTAATGCTTGTGTCGACTTATGACCCTGTCGATCTAACCCCATGTTGCCCTTCATTCAAATCGAACTTCATGCATGTCGACCTAGTAGTGTCGAATTAATGCTTGTAGACCTAGTGACCATATCCCATATAAATACATTGTACTATGAAATTCTGTTTCTTGCACATGGCAGCAAACAAACTGACCACTCTACTGTATTCGTAAAGTTATTTAATCCCCCACAGAGTAGATTTTGTTTAGCCACCAATGACAGTGATAGTGCAGAAACTCACAACATGGTCAGCCGCATGCCAACAGCTGCAACAACACTGTAACTGCTGACTTTGTCCTCCTCTCATGTCTGTTAATGATTAGGTCCATGTTCAAAGGGGTTTTCCACCTTCAGACAAATTATATTTATCAGTTACTACATGTACTCCTATAGCACTATTTTATCTTTCTGACAGCCTGACAGTGTTTTCACTAATACATTTTTATTAAATCCAAGTGGTTTTGTTTATTTGTGCTGCCTGTGTATGGAAAACGGAACTGCTCTGAATGCTCAACTGAAACAACTTTGCTACATTATATACAAATCTCTGGAGAAAAAAAAAATACAAACATGCAGCATAGAGAAAGACATTTAGGCCCTGATTCTGGTTGACTCAGTAAGTCGTATCCCCTCGCAACCACGAAGACACATCCCCTCACATGTCCCGCTGGCGGAGAAATCATTCTATGGTCGCTAACCACTGAATGATTTCTTCAGGCCACGCAAATATAACTCAGTGGAGACTGACCTATATTTGTGGCCATTCCACCGAAGACAGGGAGGGCGGCTGGCATCATGTGATGTCAGTTGCCTGCCCCGGCGCACCTCCTCCCACCCGCATTCCCATGGGAACACGGACCTACACTCCCCAACCGCACTGCCCCATGCGAACAGCCCGCTGACATTGTAAATCACCATGGAAGCTCGCACAGTGGACTTGCAGATGCGCACAAAAGACCGTGTGCATTTGCAGTGCATCCACCATCGGAATGGGGTCAAATTCAGCCCAGTCCGATTGGACCAGAATGACCTCCTTAGCACAGCTTGCAAGGAGGTATGTGCAAAATACATTTAAGTTGAATCAAAGTGGAATATTCCTTTGCATTGTTATTTTTATCATCTACTGCAGTGGTTCCCAAACTGTGCGCCTAGGCTCCCTGGGGTGCCTCGGGACACTTGCAGGGGTGCCTCGGGTTGGTCGTCCAGGACAAATTCAAATTCTTTATGATCAATTATTTCTGGACAAAACCAGTGCTGGTGGCTGCCAGTCATAAAATGTGTACAATCAGAACCAAATCCTGCCCTTTACCACATAACTGAACCTAAGAAGCACATATAAACCCAATCTTTTTTATATGATATATATTTTTTGGGGCCTAGGGGTGCCTTGGAAAAATTCTGATACTCTAGGGTGCCGTGATTAGAAAAAGATTGGGAACCCCTGATCTACTGTATATACAGATGGAGCCAGGCTCTCTCTTTGCACCAGCTTGCCACATTGCTGTTTCTGTCGGAGCTAGCGGACAGCGGGGACTGCCAAAAATGGGGCGCGCGAGGATCTCATGCGTGTGTGCCCCATTCTTGGCGAATGGAGGGATGGGAGCCGCTGCATCTGTATATGTCCAGTGTCTGTGTGTCTCTGAAACATTGTCATCTGTTGGCAGCAAGCGAAGCTACATCTTTTTGTAACACATATGCATAAGGTAGCAGACTAGATTTCAAAGCATTGGCTTCAAGCGGGCTTACTAGTTATTTATTTATCTAGCATCATCCTTTGCCACATTACTATTAATAAAAGACAACTTTCAATATTTAAATACTACTACAAATCTTTAAAAAAGGAAGATACCCTTCTGCAGCAGAACTAAAGGTCCATACACACTGGGCAATGATGCCCAACGTGTATGGACAGTGATGATCGCATACACACTGCATACACACTGAGCGGCTTTCCCCCTGCCTGACACTGTCAGCAGCTGAAAGCCGCACAAGTTTGACTGGCTTTCAGCTCAAAGCCGCCCAGTGTGTATGCCCCGGCGATGAGCGGTGAGCGCTGCTGCGCACTCCCGTATCATTGCCAGGAAAGCCACTAATTTGCGGGGCATACACACTGGGCGGCTTTCAGCTGAAAGCCAGTCAAACTTGTGCGGCTTTCAGCTCAAAGTCACCCAGTATGTATGGACCTTTATACACTTACAAAGTAATGTACTGAAAATTATACTACAAATATAAAAGATTGCATGTATCCAATAATATGCTGTCGCTACCACATTTTTCAATACTGACGATTTTTAATGATCTAATTTGCAGAAGCTAAATGAAAAATCAAATTTATTACATTAACTATAGATAATTAGCTAAACCTCCAATAAGAACTATAACTGATGTCTACACTGGGACAAACATAACTCAGCACCAACTAATTGTGCCAACTGGTTCCCTATGCCTAATCTAGACACTTCTGTGGTGAAACAAAGTTGACACATTTTCTTTTCAGACATTCTCATTCATACCATTTTTATCTCATATTTACTGCTACTTTGACTGAGTAATCTCTAATTTCATGCTCCAATTTTACAGCTAATATACATGCATCTATATTTAAATAGGAATTAACCATAACACGTTAAATACTCAAAAGTCTCTATTTTGATACTCATATAAGCTGAATTTAGCAATAAATTATGTTTAACTTATTCTATCTCAAGTCTGACAATAGTAAAACAGAGCATATTTGAATGTGTCAGTTGCCAATCTTGGCTCTGGTACATATTTAAATATATTCAAGTAATATGCATTTAATCCAGTGGCATGAGATGACAGATGTACTATTCATTATGACCAATAATTACAACTGCAACCCAAATGTTTATTGCATCTATACTATGGCCCAGTTCATACCCACAATGATATTCACTATTCATTTCAAAATAATTAAAAGTTTCTGCCAATGGGTGATCTTGCATTTGTGCCAGCAGATAAAGAATACTCAGAGGATTCAGGATGGAGAGACAGCTTTTAGGTGGGTATTCAATCCCGGGCGCTATTTCCGACAGGAGAAACAGCGCCTGCCACCTATTCAATGCTGCCCTCTCCGACAGCATTGTATGCAATTTTTACAAAATAGATCCAACTAGTGGGCTCTGTTTTGTCAGTTATGGCCATGAATTGTCAAATGTACAGCCCTTTCTCGACGATCCGCAGCCTTTTTGGGGACACGCCCCCTTTTCGATACTACATTTCAAGTCTTGAGCTGAGCGAAAAATGGGCCAAGATTCCGACAGTGGGAACTTTCCGACAGTCGAAATCCAAGATTGAATACCCCCTTATTGCTCCATATACACTTTTATTTTAATTTGAATGCCAAGTAATAGCAGGCAAATGACCCAACTACACCAATTGCACATGCAAGCACTAGTTACCATGGAAAATCAGACAGCATCATGTTGACCATATGGTGTAATAGGCATTTAAAAACATCAGTGTGGTTTAGCACTTAAGATCACAATTTTAAATTATTGGTTCCTGCTAGGTCCAACAGTGTAAATGATGTCATCAAATAAAAATGTAAATAAACAAGGAAACCACTGTCGGACACCGACAGTCGGGATTCCGATGTTGGAATACTGACCATCGGGATCCCCCCTGTCTAATCGCCATACCACAACCCTTAACTCATAAATCCACTGTTATTGTGACACAATGCTTAGCAATGGCTGCTTTCTGGGCATAAACAGCTGGAGAGGTTTGAGAGTTCACATGTTGCAATAAACATCAGATTACAATGAATAATATATAGGGGGGCTCGTAAAGAAAGGAAGAAGGCAACTTTTTTTTACCTTGTGCATACTGACAAAAACAAAACAAAATTGTCTTATATATAAATGCTGCATAGAAGTGTATTATATTTGAGAAAACCAACACATATACAACATAGACACAGGAAGCCTTGTAGACACTTATGGGAGTATTCAATCTGTGATGGATGGTTTGACAGGAAAAAAATCTGCCTGCATTTAGATTCGCCCAATTCAATCTCCATAATGATTTTTCACCTGGGCAAAAAGTCTGTCATGATCGGAAACTGCGTGGATCTGCACATTTGCCATGGATCCACGTGTTTCATGAACTTGTGGTCGGTTTCGCCCATATTTGGGTCAATTTTTGTCCATGTCATTTCGACACCTACTCAAAGAGCAAAAATGTCCATGATTGAATACCCCCTGGTGGAAAAACAAAACAGCAATGATTGAATATGCTCTTATTTTGTGAAAGAGTTCTAGTAGCCTAGCCAAATGGTCACATTGATTTGTGCGGGTTTATTTACTAAGATAGGAGTTCGATTGAAGACGGGTTGTTGCTAAGGGAATCCAGAATCAGATTGTAACTATTATCTTCTAAAAGGTGATAAATAAAAAGTAGATTCTGATTGGTTGCTATGGGCAACTTCCCATCTTCAGTAGAACTCCTGTCTTAGTAAATAAACCCCATGGTGTTATTTCTCAACTATAGGCAAAAAACAGGCAGCAAAAAAAATAAAAAAATTCCTGCATAGACTTTTTCCACCACAAAAACAGTTGGATACAGTTGAGAAGTAGTAAAATAAATGTCAAGAAAAGACCCGCTGCTTATATCTGAGCTGTGGTTTCGCTGTCAGTGTGGCCACACTAGCACTTAGATCATACCCCAAGTAAGAGACTCCTGTAAATTGCTCTCTATTCACTTTGGATGATCAAACTATACTAGAGATTTAGAAAGTCGTTATTTATGATAAATTGCTGCGTTACAGTGAGTGATAACAGAAAGGTACACATGCTTAATTTAAGGTCTGATATGCATTGTGATGATGCTTCTGGTGAAAGGAGTAGTGGTACTTATGTACTAACTGGGCTGCCGATTTTGAAATCGGGTCCATCGCATTGCATCGCATCCGACCATATCGCATTCGATGCGATGCGATGGACCCGATTTTTCCATAGGATTCAATGTTAAAATGGACTGAGTCCATTTTAACATGGAATTCAATGGGAAAAGGGGTCCTTTTCATACCCCTACTATCCAAGTGGGCATGGAGTTGGATAGAAACCTGTGGCGAGCGTAGCGAGCCACCGAGCCCGAAGCGTGGCGAGGGGACACAGAATACCGTCCGCTTGCCACGCTTCGGGCTCGGTGGCTCGCTACGCTCGCCACAGGTTTATATCCAACTCCATGCCCACTTGGATAGTAGGGGTATGAAAAGGACCCCTTTTTCCCATTGAATTCCATATTAAAATGGACTCAGTCCATTTTAACATTGAATCCTATGGAAAAATCGGGTCATCGCATCGCATGCGATATGGTCGTATGCGATGCGATATCGCATCGCATCTGATTGTATGCCTTAAGTTAAGTCATACAATCAAAAAATCGGCAGCCCAGATACTACATAAGTACCGGAGTAGTTTTAAGGTACATACACATGGTGCGATAAAATGAGCGATAACGCAAAATGCTGCATGGCTCCCGCTCTCACCCCTGCTACCGTCTCTTGGGGTAGATTTATGAAGCAGTGATAAGGGAGGAGAAGTGATAAAGTGCCTGGTAATTTATCACCGGCCAATCAGCTCCTATTTAAACCCAGCCTGTAACTTAACAGTCAGAAGCTGATTGGCAGTGATAAAGTACCATGCACTTTATCACTTCTCCTCCCTTATCACTGCTTCATAAATCTATCTCCTTGTTACCTGACGGCATCAGCAAGTGTGTATGCGCTGGCTGATGCCGGCACCCCACTGGGTCCCTGCATATATGCCGATATCAATGGCTGCGGGGATCGCACATTTGCGTGCATCTTTTTAGAGAACATTGTGATAGGATCCCTCTACTGCAGGCCTGGCCAACCTGTGACTCCCCATGTGTTGTAAAACAACACATTCCAGCATACCATGCCACAGTACTGCAATTAGGGAATGCTAAAGCTGTTCCATGCTCTACAGCATGGATGCGGAAAGAAGCTGGGGCTACCCTTCGCAGCATAGCCCCAGTAGGAGCTGTCCTTTGCAATGGCTGCACTTCCGGGTTTCTGCCGATCGGATCCCTCAAGAAACTGACATTACCCTCCACGCCAAAGTCACACAGTCTGGGGCTTAATTCATATGGGAAACATGGACAAAGCATGAAAACTGGCTTTTTGGGTGCATTATCCCTTCAGTACATCCCTCCCACAGCTTGAGAGATTCAGAGCAAAAGCTACATCCCACCTGTACCCGATGATAACTATTGCCACTAACACAACTCAACCATACCGCATTGTGCAAATGAGTAGTGACCATAATATACAGAGCACTTGGTTTTCATAGGTTAAAGAAGCTATAAAACATGTCTGATTATTATATTCATTGTAAGGGGGAATGGCCATTCACAGTCTAACACAGAGAAAGTAGGAATGGTTCAAAAGCTCTACACAAGATCTATGTCTCTCATTCACACTCATTACTCTCATTCACTATTACAGAACTCTCTTCCGGCTACACCCACTGTGTGGAATGCCCTCCCACGCACAAGACTGTCCTCTAGTTTCCGAACCTTCAACCATTCTTTGAAAACTCACCTCATTAAGCAGCTTATCAAATTTCCTATCCAATCATATCCCCACAGTCCACACATATCCTCACATATTTTTTCTCTTTTATCACTTTCCCTTTCTCCTGACCCCAGGCCAACATTACTGCATGACCATATCATATAGCCACCAAGAACCCTTACAATCAGGTGGACCATTATGCAATAGATAACATCTATCCTTGTGTATCAATGCCTATTTTCCCATTGATTATAAGCTTGCTAGCAGGGCCTTCCTACCTGTATGACTGTCGGTAAATACCCAGTTTTGTTGAAACACTGTTTCTGATTGTAAATGCAACAGAATTTGCTGTGTTCTGTAAGAAAATGTTAATTACTAAATCATAAATTAGGTTGACATTGACTAGGTCCACACCAAACGGTCGACATGCATAAGGTCAACAGGTGAAAAAACTTTTAACCTCAACAAGATGTTGAAACAAAATGTAAAAACAATTTTACACACACAAATACAATACATATGTAAAATTATCCAGACTGCGGCAAAACATGACCTTTTCATTAGGAATGTACTGTATGACTGGTATAGTCTCTCGTACACAATACAAAATTATCTCCCCATTACTACTCACAGATCCATCTTAAGTTTTGCTATATTCTGAAAAGTATTACAAATATATCAGTGGAAGATTTAGTAGCTGCTTTATATAAAAATTCTGAACTTTTTTAGGTGCAAGATTCCTTAAAACAAAAGTCTAGGGCATATAAATTGCTTCTAAAAGTACAAGAGTAATAGCCAACACCAGAAAGCACATTGATACCACTTTCACATCGCCGACACGTTTTAAAAACCGGTATTTTAAAACGGTAATTAAAACGGGTCAGAGCCTTAACATTGCCGCAGATTACCGTTTTAAATACCAGTTAAGTCTCATTCAACATAGCAGTGAAACCGTTTCAACCCGAACACGTTTCAAGCCAGAGTGTCAACATTGCCTGTCATTTTAAAGGGGAGCTTGTGTTGTTTGCCTGAAATACCGTTTCAGACACATTGTACACATTCACATTGCACAAAAAACGACAAGGAACCGTGTAGGACTCTGCTTTTTACACGGTTCGAAATGCCAGTTAACTTTAAACGGTAAATCGGCTGTGGTGCATTCACAGTGCAGGCGTAAACGTTTTAAAAAGGGAAAAAAACGGCAATTTACCGTTTTAAAAGTGCGATGTGAAAGGGGTATGATACTACTAGTAGTAGTAGTAACTCTTCCTAGTGATCACTGCAATAGTAAACAAACACAGGAGAAGCAGCAGAATGGCCATGTGCATGTCAGCAGGAAACAACATTTTACACCTTAAGAAGTATATTACACAATGTTTTCGGTTTGAAAAGAGAAAACAGACCAGGCCATAAATATATGTTAGAGGAATTTGCTTCTCTCTGTTTGCCAAGCCACAAATTCTCTTTACTTCATCTGGGGGGAAAATTGTTCTATTAAGTATCTTTCAACACACGCCAGTCCATTTTACGCAGGCTCTATGTGGCACAATGGGAGAATGCTTTAAATTAAATCTATGTAGGCCCAAACTTTGAGGCAAAGCAAAGAATTCTAACATGATGTCTTATTATTCAAAACACATTTCTCTCTTCATATGAAAGCAATGTGCTTTATGGAGTTGGTATTAATTTCTTCAATCAGAATTTCATTTATTTGTAGTGAAATGTAATATACACCTAACATTTCAGAGCTGCATCTGTGGAGGAACAGATATTTGGCTAAAGGTGGCTTCCCAGGGAGCGGTCCCCTCTTTCACACTGATGTGAGTAGCAGAGACCCATTTCTGTTCTGAGTCTGCCAGGAACACGTGGACCTCTCACTTACAATAAAACAGCTGTGAGATTGAAAGGACTGAAAAACATCTAAGAACAAAGGCTCTGCTTTTGCATGTCTGTATACCTAGGAAGCTTTTGTGTATACGCACAGCACCTAGGTGATATGACACTTTTGTTGCCTGTTAAACAAGTGGTCAAAGTGTCAGCATGTAGAGGTGTTAAAACAATCACCTTATGTTATGTGTTAAAAAGCTCACCTCCTGTCACATATTAGCTATTTGATCCAACCTAGTTTGTGTTTTGTGATTTAGCCTTAAATAGCTAAATGTATTCAGTGTTGTGCTTTTTTAGACCATGTATAATATATCTTCTGCACTAGGGTCCACAGGTCTCAGGATAACAGAGCTAAGGGATATACTGTAGCTGCTCCATCAACTACAACAGTGGTTCCCATCCTGGGGTACACTGCAGACTGGTTGAGGGTACTTGCCAGTGCTACCCTCAGACATCAACGTTCATCTGCCCCGCACTGACATGGGTGGAGGAAGCAGTGGCATTAATCCTAGAGGCATTAGTAGGAATCCCGGAGGCCAGACACAGAGGGACCCAATTCCTGACCCATCATCCCAACAGACAGATTATTAAAATAGTGTATTTTAGCACCAGAAAGGCTTTCTGAGTAATATCTTTTACAATATCCTCTTGTGTGTACACGCAATATTGTTAATGATGCCAGTACAGACGCATCGTTAATGACCCCTGCTGTTGGCAGAACATGCAGGTCAATTTGGCTATATAGCCAAATGACCCACATGTTCAGAAGGTCAACCTCACTGAGGCCCTTATTCTGATCGATGCGGCCAAATCCGAATATGCGGCCAGGACCGTGCGTGCGAAACCCCGCCTTCCATACGGATCACCAACTCCGTCCGTATGCGGTAAGAAGCTGGCCGAACGGACCGCACGTGTATTTTTCACAGAATACGCCTCCTCCATCTCAGGGAACCTCCCCCATCATTCGATGGTCGCAGACCATCGAATGCAGGACCAAGTGGTCCATCAGCTCCCGCAACCTCAGACCACACGGACATTTTTCCGTGCAAAAGCAGGGATCTGGGCGGGCAGCTGACATCCGGCGATGTCATATGTCCATCCCCTACACGTGCGTCACGACCGCATTACCATACGTACGCCCAGCGTTTTCATGGGAACGCCCATGAAACGCGGGGTGTAAACATATGGTAATGAGACCAAACTGCCCTTCACGCCCCTCTCCACCTCCTGTTCGTAGTGTTCACATATCATGCGGAATGTTGCCGTGCGTCCGGCTCGCACATGCGCAGAGACGCCTCTGCACATGCGCAGACACAAAACATCGGCGGCACGAACGCACGCGGATATTACCGCACCAACCAGAATAAGGGCCCGAATGATATCGTTTAGTGTGCACACTCAATATACGTGTCCCATGACCAATATTATTAATGATATCAGCAGCGGCCAGGGTCGGTGTGAATATAAGGATGACAAAGTCATAATGTGTACAGTTCATGTTAGTGTTGGGCTTAGAGTGAGCATTAGGCTGCTGTTTAGTCTCAAATGAAAAACACTATGTTAACACTATGCCAATATTATGTCCATGTAGACATAATGAATGTCATTCAGACCATGTCAACATTCTAATACCGATTTTCTGAATGCTGACATTTTGTACCACACCCAGTGCTATCTTACAGAGAAGTAAGGGGAAAGCGTTCACAGCAAAACTGCTTCCCATACACACAGACAACTATTATTTCAGCATAAGTTTTTAATTTTGCTCACCCTCGCTAAATAAAGGTAAGCTTTAGTGGTGGTGCAACTTTTTCCTTGAATTCCCAGATATCAAAGTCACATTTATGATAAAGCAAAACCATTGTGGAAAGTAATATAAGAACGGTGCCTACCACTTCTTGCCAGGGCAAGAAAATAAATCAAGATCCCAAGTAAACATACTGTTAGTTGTTTTACCTCACAGAAAACCACTTAGTGGCACACATACTGGTAATTGGGAGCTGTATCAACAAACGTTGTGAGAGGATACTCCAATTCTTCAGAAACTTTCGGAGACAATAACAGCACAGTTCACATAGAAAGAGTCTTTTTTATGTTTTGTGCTGCCAAGTAGAATTTGAAGACTCATAAATGTTACACAGAAATGTGACCTGGCCTGAGTTTGAGAAGAAACAAACTAGAGTAAAACACAGTGCACTTACTGTTCTTGGAATGGGTGGAGACAAAGATCCATTTGACATGTATGGGTCATTATTCATATTTGGCATCATGATGTAACTTGGGTATCCAGGATACGAAGGGCCTTTGCTATATAAACCACCATCCGGATGTTTTCCAGCTATTCACCCCAAAAAAAACAGAAGAAAAAAGTAATCTTATGAAACAGCTTTTATTTAGGCCTTGGCGACATAGAAGTACAAAACTTTCTTTCAAATGTAGTGAAATACTGGTTTACAGTAACAATTTTACATCAAATTGATGAGCAGCAGTGGTGGTTTTTACCTATGGGCGGCAGGGCTGCGGCCATCCCAGCTAAAATCCGCCACTGTTCTCTGCCTAAGTGAAGCCAGATGTAGTCTGTGAGACTGCTCTGGCTTCACTGTGACTGTCAGTGACTTCCTATTGGAAATCCGACCTGCCAGTCACTCAAGGTAGTCCCATTGGGAGGTGTTCCCTCCCTCCGGGATGCCTCTCTATGCGCTGCTTGGACCGACATTTGTGGAGGCAGCAGCAGCGGGGATACCGAGCACAGCAGCGGCAGCAGCAGTGGGGGTGGGGCGCATCATGGCAGCCACCCACCTCTTCAGAGGTAAGAGCCGCCACTGATGAGCAGTACCTCACAAAACAAGCACATAAGTGATTTATTACATGGAGAAATGACTTTTAGATGATGATGTGGTATTTTCTGTCTCTGTAGGTCAGGCCTTGCCAATGTGTGGCTCTCCAGTGAACTAAAAGACAAAGCATGCCCTGCCAAAGTTTGGCAAATTAGGGAATGCTAAAACTTTTGTAAGGCATGCTGGAATTTGTAGTTTCACAACAGCGAGAGCCACTGGTTGGCTAGGCCTCTGCTATAGATGCTTTGCATGGAAGGAGCCATATTCAATGTCTGATGCCTGATATACCTCCCCAAAAAATTATGGTCATAATATTAATAATAATTATGCACTATGGCCAACATGAACATTCTATAGAGCGCCATGTTATCTAAGAAATCCAGTTTTGCAAACACATATAACAGGAACAGTGAATCAAGCTGAAGCAATGCTGCTGCAACTACTCCTAAGGACAGGTATTCTGAGGTAGCCGCTGAGCATAAGAAAGGTGGGAAAAACGTTAAAGAGGACCCAATAACTGGCTGCACCGGACAAATCAATCCCCTGTGAATTACCTCCACATATGACTGAACTTATAGGGACGCTCCCAGCAGCCGGGAGCTTACATTAGGAGGACAGAGACGGCAGCCTTATAGGGGCATACACACAGGGAGATTTCACCCCATTTCTAAGCAATCTGACTCAGTGTGCTTGGCAGTGCTATCTATCTGTTTGACAAACCTAAGAGAACTGTTTAAGATAATTGTTAAGTGGGACTACATTAATAACATGTATTAAAATCAACTTGAACCTGGACTACAGTTATTGTGATAGTCACTAATAATAAGCCTAATCTGGTCTTGTTTAAACTACTAAATAATATAGAATGGTTGGCTTTACAGATTTAGGTTTAACAGATTTAATTGATGCAAGTACAGTATATGTTTTTTGGGATTATGGTCTTAAAGGTGCAATATTGCTTTTATTGATTTTATAAAGTGAACACTGGCCACTGGATATTGGTAAATATATTGTTTAATAAATTTGAGAACTATTCCAACAACGCTGCTTTTCTCTTTTGTTGTTTCCTGGAGGCACTACCAGGTGGTAAGACACAAGTACACTGGACCAGCAGGGAAACCTAGAGGGGAGGATCATGAGACTTAAGCTGGCCGGCGGCGTAGCTTTGTTTGGGGCGCCCCCCGCCGTTAATGGGGGGGCACCCCTCCTCCCCGCCCGTCCGGCCCCCCGTGCCTGCCCCCCGTGCCCCCTCCCCCCATTGCCGCATGCTTACCTGTCCGCGCGTCCCGGCTCCCCTTCTGGCTTCAATAAATTCTATGCAGACGGACCACGATAAAATAGCCGCCCCCATACCGCAGACAGTTTCAGAGAACAGTCTGCTTTATGGGACGGCCATTTTATCGTGGTCCGTCTCCATAGCATTGATTGAAGCCAGGAGGGGAGCCGGGACGCGCAGACAGGTAAGCATGCGTGGGATGGGGGGCGGGGGGATTACTATAGCACCGCAGCCCCCCCGGCGCCCCCATATGCACAGCACCCCCCCCCGCGACTGCGGGGGCTGCGGTGCTATAGTTACGCCACTGAGCTGGCCATACATCTACAGATTTATTGTCTGATCTGGCTTTTTGGAACAAACACATGGTAATATCTGAATGACAGTTTGGCAGTTTTCCTGCATTTTGAAGCAATTGCTCAACTGTCATTTGCTCTCATCCATTACCAGATTTTTGTTCGAACTAGCCCAATTGGACAATAAATCTGTAGATGTATAGCCAGTTTAAAGGGGTCAAATTACTAAAAAATTACTGAAGATGGGTGTTGCCCACAGCAACCAATGAGATTCTATATATTATCTTCTAGAAGGTGCTAATTAAATAAGAAGTACAATGAGTAAATGTATCCCTAACTCATACAGTATAGCAAGAGAACAGAAAAATAATAAGAATATATGGGTGAGAAATAGTAGCACATGAGGCTATATGCAAGGGCGTAACTACCATAGGTCCAAGAGGTGCAGCTGCTATGGGGTCCAGAGCTGAAAGGGGCCCATCTTTGCTGTCTAAGTATATGTTTTACATACATTTATCACCATCAGTTGCTAAATAGGGGGCCCTTACAAACTTTTTCTATGGGGCCCACGATTGTCTAGGTACGCCTCTGGCTATATGGGCATAAAGGCTATATAGTGGCACGCAAGGCTATATGGGCATAAAGGCTATATAGCGGCACATGACATGAGGCTATATGGGCCATATTGGTTATTTGGTGGCATCAGAAGGGGATGCGGTCATTTGGTCTACTGCATTATGGTCGACAGTCATTAGGTCGAATCCATTAGGTCGACATGCTAAAAGGTCGACATGACTCTAGGTCGACATGGGAAAAGGTCGACATGATTCTAGTTCGAAAGGTCATTAGTTCGACAGGTCATTAGTTCGACAAGGTCAT
This sequence comes from Crinia signifera, assembly GCF_055691185.1. NCBI lineage: Eukaryota > Metazoa > Chordata > Amphibia > Anura > Myobatrachidae > Crinia > Crinia signifera. The sequence continues at coordinate 179,908,573 of NC_139217.1, read as the reverse complement.
TAGTTTGACATTGTCTATGTCGACATTCACAAGGTCGACATGGAGTTTTTCACTGTTTTTTGAGCCAACATGTGCCGACAGGCGGTATTTCATGCCCTACCATCCACTAGGGCGTGGTGGGAGAATAAAATAGTGTGCCGAGCGTAGCGAGGCACCGTGCCCGACGCATTGCGAGCGCAGCGAGCGATGCGAGGGGATGCAGTGCACTTTAAACTGTGTCCATGTCGACTGTGTTGACATTCAGGTAAAAAAACAGTGAAAAACCCCATGTCGACCTTGTGAATGTCGACATAGACAATGTCGAACTAATGACCTTGTCGAACTAATGACCTGTCGAACTAATGACCTTTCGACCTAGAATCATGTCGACCTTTTCCCATGTCGACCTAGAATCATGTCGACCTTTTAGCATGTCGACCTAATGGATTCGACCTAATGACTTTCTACCATAATGCAATAGACCAAATGATCCCAACCCATCAGAAGCTATATGGAAATATATGTGGTAGAGTATTGGTTATAGCAAGGTATATGCAGCACTAGTTCTTTCTTATGTACATGGTATTTTTTCCATCATAACGAGACCATTTTATATGTTTCCATCATACACAACAAAGTCCAGATAGGAAACATAATCTTTACAGCATAAGCGCCGCTGTGCTTCATCATTTGTGGTTGAACTACAGCTACCACGGTCCTTTGCAGCCACTGCTCCCAATCATGTTGTAATTTTTATGGCAGCTGCTGCTGTATAAAAGCCAAATTCTGTGACTGTGATAAAATGAAACAGACTTGAATGGCGTACTGCCTCCTGGGCAGAGGGCAGCTGTGGCCTGTTACTAGAAGGCAACACTAATCAAATACAGAACAAAGGGGCTGGGATTAGATCTGTGTCTTTATCAGTGTGTGTTATACATCAATGTCTCATTGTCACTCCAGCTGAGTGAGCTATTTCTTTACCACCAAATTGTTTATTTCATTTGCCCCAACTGCGCAAAGCACATTTTTTATATATATATATATATATATATATATATATATATATATATATATATATATATAGATAGATATATGAAAGGAAGAAGAGATAGATGTGCGCTCTGTCTATTTCTTCACTTTTGTACATTAATGGTACATAAGATTTGTATTTATTCTAGTTTTCTTTATAATGACAAAAATATCAATAAAAAATGAGTTTGTACAAAATTCGATACAAATTACAGATTCTGATACAATTTTGTTCAAGTGAATGACAACAGATCCAACTTCAAGATGTGCAAACTTCTTAGGATACGAAACCCTACGTGTTTCGTCCCTTAGGACTTCATCAGGGGTAAATGGGGATCCAATCTGAATTGTACCATAAAAATAGACTTCTTCCAACAACAAACAATGGATATAAAGGGTTACTGACCACGTTAGTTCTGATAAAACCTCTGTCCTGCAGAGGTATAGGACTTCAAAAAGCCCAATTTCTGCGATAATAGCTTGAAGTGAACTGCTCAACCACAGAGGTCTCTTCCACGTATGTGTGGTTAAAAAAATACGATAGAGATATAGTATCCAACTCCTGTGGGTGTGCAGATATATATATATATATATATATATATATGCAGTGGCTATATGCTATATGCAGTGGATGACAGACTGTGAGCTCCAGCACTTTTTGCCAAAGGCCTATTTTGGGAAAGAACGATTTGTCTCCCTGTTGATTGAACCCGGTTTTTATATAACACTTTTAAGAGAAACGATGCTGCATAACCGCACATCCCAGTAGAATCCATTCGAGGTCCATCTTGTCTGTAAAGTGGAAGTCGTTCCGTGTGTAGTATTGCCATACACTACACTAACAACATATTGAAAGTCACCCCTGAGGAAGTCAGTGTGACGAAATGCGTTGGGTGTTTCAATGTACCATACGAATACGACACAAACTGCAAACAAAGTTTTAATATATTCAATTTTTATTATGTATTAAATTGTGGAATATTGCGATGTGTCATTACAGTTTTTTATTGGTGGTGGAGAGTTAAAATATTGGCGCACTCTGTCCTTTTGCTTCTATCCATTCCCACTCTTCCCCTACTAACAGAGGGGTCAAACAGAGTTGCAGCCAACAAACACGTCTTGAAACAGCGCATTGAAAGGGTATTCTCTTTTTCCATATATATATATATATATATATATATATATATATATATATATATATATATATTCTAGGTAGCTTTTTGATGTTGCCGTGCTGGCTATTTTCCAATATGAATCTGACACCTCAGTTTGATTTTATATCTAATGAGGGGGAGTTTAACTTGTCATTTATGATTACTTTGTACAGTATATGATGGATTGTGCATTAACTGTTTTTGTGTATCGCTGTCAGTATGTTTATATGTGTTTGTTTATTGTAACCATGGTGATGGTTGCACGCAGCTCTTAGGAGCTGACGTCATATTCCGGCATCCCTGTATACGCCGGATCTGGTTAGCACGCTGGTGTATAAATACATGTATGCAATGTTCTTCTCTTATGCCTGACGAAAATGTCCAAATAAAGGACATTGAAACGTTGCTATAACGATTGGTGTACTACCTCGTTCTTCTAGCCGAGAGTGCCGCACCTCCAAACTGCTGTATCAACTTATCCAGTGAGGGCACCCGGTAAAGTACCGATATCTTTAGCGCTGTTGCGCTTGTTTGTGTGTGCCGGACTACAGCTCCTTATATATCTATATATATATATATAGATATATATATAGGCAATATGTGTAAAGCAAATGATGGTCAATAGCATTGTGAAAACGATTACAGGGGCCTTTACATATATGTTGTAAATTGAGGTTACTGCATAAGATAGAGCAGCGTGACACTATTATCTTTATTTATTTACAGTTTCTTATATAGCGCAGCAGATTCCGTTGCACTTTACAATAGTAAATTGATATATATGAATATTTGACACATGAACTATAGACTTTATTAATGCCAATTGACAGCAATGAAACTCAGATTGTGATATAAGTGCAATCTAAAAAGACAAGTAAATAAACATAATGGGAAAATGCAACAGGGTGTGAGAATCAGAAAATTAGTTTTCCCATTTTTTTTAAAGCAGCAATCAATTACATGACAAAATCAACCGGGTTTTTGAGCTTACATGATTGTCGCTTTAAAAAAAAAAAGGGAAAACTCTCCCAAAATCTCTCACTTTCTAATTCTCAAACCCTTTTACATTTCTGGCCCTAAGACTTCTGTGCCACATAAAGTTTGCTTGGTTAATGAAATGCTTTCTTTTTGTTACATTGAAATAGTTCCAGAATTATTTTATCACTATATGATAAGTGCAACAAGTGTCTGAAATCCAAGCAGGCCGGACTCTACCATTAAGCAGCTTTAGGCAGCTGCCTAGTGTGCCAGAACCTGGGGTGACACTGAGGCATCGTGTACAAAAATCATCTCTTTTCTGCTCAATGGTCCATGTGATGTTTTTTGTTTGTTTTTTGACACAGAAATAGCAATGCATACATTTTAAAAGTCAATTATGTATATGAGGTTTTGGAAAGAGGGTATGAGGAGTGGGCATGGGCAGTAGGGTGGAGCTTTGCCTAGGGCGCCTTGAGACCTTGCACTTGTGTTGAATCCAAGTAAATAAACCTTTACCCAAAGGCGTAACTACCATAGGTGCAAGGGGTGCAGCTGCTATGGGGCCCAGTGCTAAAGGGGGCACATCTTTGCTGTCTAAGTAATATGTTTTACATACATGTATCACCATCAGTTGCTAAATAGGGGGCCCTTACAAACTTTTGCTATGGGGCTTACGAATATCTAGGTACGCCTCTGCCGTTACCAGTTAGTTACATATTTATACCGGAAAACAGGAAATGTTTGGGTATATGGATGCACAATAGGGTTCCATCTCTTATATTGTGTTGCATACCTCCCAACTGTCCCGCAAAACGCGGGAACGTCCCGATTTTTGAGGACGTTCCCGTGACCCTCCCACGGCAGTCAGTGTCCCGCTGTGGGGGGGGGGGGCAGTTGGGAGTTCCCCCCAATCTGACTGAATAGACGCTGTGCGCATAGCATCTATTTGTGACCGAAAATGGGGGCACTGCTTAATTTGCATAAGTCATGCCCTCATTTGCAAAGACCATGCCCCCTTTTCGGGGGCTTGTGTGCCCTGTTCTGCTATCAAGAAAGTTGGGAGGTATGGTGTTGTGTTTGGTTGTAGTATTAATATTAATATTAAACTGTTTTTTATTCAGCAGTGGTGGTATCTTGCAGCATATTAAAATTCCCTAGAACTACATACTACAATCTTCTTCTTCGTTTGGGCTATTGGAAAGGTTTAGAGATAAAGGCCGCCATACACTATGCGATTTGGCCCCGATTTCACCCGATCCAGATGGATCGGGCAGTGAAATCGGTCCAAATCGCAGGTTTTGACACCCGGTCCGACCCGATGCGCAGTCCCGTGCGCATCGGGTCAGAGTCGGGACGTCGGACCGGCTGCACATAAGATAAATCTTATGTGCAGCCGTGGGGACTCTGAGGAGGCCGGCGAGGGAGGGGGGCGGCAGGGGGAGCCGGAGCAGGGAGCTGTCATGCTCCATCCGGTTAGGGGGGGACACGCCGCTAGTAGTGCAGATGATGTGGGGGACACAGGCGGCAGTGACATAGAGCCGGGCGGGGGGAGCCGGGAGCTGTCAGCACTGAAAAAAAAAAAGCCCATACAATGAATGGGCAGCCTGTGATTGGCTGAGCGCTCTCTCAGCCTGTCAGCAATTGGCTGAGAGAGCGCTCAGCCAATCACAGGCTGCCCATTTATTGTATGGGCTTTTTTTTTTCAGTACTGACAGCTCCCGGCTCCCCCCGCCCGGCACTATGTTACTGCCGCCTGTGTCCCCCGCAGCGTCCGCACTACTAGCAGCGTGCGTCCGTCCCCCAGCCGCTTTGCATCATCCCCCGCCCGCCACCTCGATGTCCCCGGCCCCCCTGCTCGCTCCACATTGCAGCTCCCCGGGAGTTGCAAATGATACATCGCATGCGATGTATCATTTGCAAAACTTGGCACATCAAGTGCCAAATCGTGTGTCCCCCTCCCGGGGAGCTGCAGGGGGAAATCAGGTCCGACTTGTCCTTAGGACAAGTCGGACTAATGTATGGGGGCCTTAAGTGTGAAATGTGTTTCCCAAGCTCTGTCCATCAGGTTAGAGCAATAGTTTGGTGTTTTGCTTAGAGCTTAATAAAAGCAAGTCACTAATCTATTGCAAACCACTTTAATGCTATAATACACTAGTTTATGCATTGATGTTACTGTCTTAGGGCCCGATTCAGACTTGTTTGAACAGCTGCAAATTTGTAGCTCTTAAGCCGCCACCCTGCTCCATTGAAACCCTGCTTTGCGAATTAATGTGCTTATTGTGGGAATGAATGTGAACGGGTGCGCAATCTGTTCACACCTGTGCGAATATGTCCAAATTCCTTAGTAGCAGGCTCACCATCGGATGATTTTAACACTGGCCACATCGCAGGTGCCGCGTAGCCCATGACTAACTTGGCGCTGCCATGAAAAACAGGCATGTCCTGGCTGCTGCTAACATCACAAACCCTCTCCTAACAGGCTTAGGCACGCTCAGCCTTTTCTTGTCACTCCCAGCGTTTTCCTCGACATGCTCAGCGTTTTTCTTGGCACTCCCATGAAACAGCCGGTTACCACCCTGACACGCCCACTGCATGTCAATCACCTTGCATACAGTCAGCGAACAGAAAAAGGTGCAGGACTTGAGCGAAGCCAGGCATTGCTGCAAATACGCATGCGCAGTTCATCAATATTTGCCTGCCTTGCCAATTCACAGTCGTTGCGATCAGGTCTAAATCGTGCCCTTAATGCTCACAAAGCATGCTGGTAGTTGTAGTTCAACAACAGCTGGGAAGCCACGGGATGCCTTATGCTGATTTAATTCATAATAAAGTGACCTTTTCAGTCAGTACCCTACTGAATTGGTTTTGGACAAAATACTGCTTCAGAGTTTATAGAGCCTGGCCACTTGCCTTTGTATACAACCTTTTACAGACTCTCTGATTGGGAAAAAATGTTGTAAAAACTATCTGTCTGTTCAATCAGAGGGCCCTCTGAAATTACCTAAAATAATGTTTTCATACTGAGAGGTATGTTTTCACTGGAACAGGTTTAGCTGATGTTTCATGGCACAGCTGTCTGTGGCCTCATACACACCGGTGTTAGACTTACGTTTTTAATTCTAGTAAAGCGCATATCAAATATAAACATGTTTTCACATGAGTTTTACAAGCACTTTAGAGTTTACTGTAGACTTCTTGATGCATTAACATGTGGTAAATGCACAAAGAATACTTTAGTGTTATAAAATATTGTAGCAATGCAAGTAAAACAGCCAATGGTATTGTCCCACTAAAAACAAGTTATTTTATGTTAGTCACATATGTACATTTTATATGCATTACAATGTAAAATGCATTTAATACTAGCATATGAATGCGGTCCGGGAGGTCAGAATACCGGCGTCAGAATGCCGACACCTGTCAAATGCTGACACCAGAATCCGTAAGTACTGTATGCCAGGAAGGTTTAGAGCAAGGCTGCAGGGGGCCTTGCTCTAAACCTTGGGTTAGGGTGCATGGGGGGAGAGTTGAGCTGGTTGAGCTGTGGGAGGCTGGGGGCGGGGGTTGCTAGACTGTGGTAGGGGATAGTTAGGGTGAGGCTGTGTGTGTGTGTGTGTGTGTGTGTGGGAGGGGGTGGGGTGGTTAGGGTTACTTTAGTTTAGTGCCCCTGTCATGATTTTAGTCAGTCAGAATGCCAGTGTCTGAATTCTGACAGCCAGCATTTTGCCTGCCACTATCCCATACCTGTTTCCTAGTCTTCGTAAAACGATGCATGGAAACTTGCCAACACACCTATGTATATACATCATTCTAGATTTGTGGAAAGATTGGTAGCAAAGTAAACAAACCATGTTGCACTTCAGGGGGGGTAGATTTAGGGCCAGATGTATCAAGCTTCAAAAGTGCTAAAATGGAGAGTGATAAACAACCAGCCAATCAGCTCCTTCCTGTCATTCAAACCCAGCCTGTGACATGGCAATTATGAGATGATTGGCTGGCTATTTATCACTCTCCACTTTGAAGCTTGTAGGCTTTAAAGAGAATTAGATTTCTTAACAGCAGTGTAAAAAGAAGCTGTCTTACATTTATGGAATACATAAAAAAGCAGTCAATATTTATGGAGTACAACCTGCTCGTATCTTGAGGTTGAGCATCCCCCATATGGGCAAGAGAATACCCATCAAGCATTTATTAGCCTGCATCACAAGATATTTTGTATATTACATACGCTGTACCTGTAGTCTAGACCAGTGGTTCTCAACCTTGGTCCTCAGGGACCCCCAACGGTGCATGTTTTCCAGGTCTCCTTACAGATACACAGGTGCACTAATTACTCACTGGCACATTTTACAAGATCACAGGTGGAGCAAATTATTTCACCTGTGATTCTGTGTGGAGACCTGGAAAACGTGCACTGTTGGGGGTCCCCGAGGACCGAGGTTGAGAACCTCTGGTCTAGACTACATAGGGAAAACCTCCAGGCAGATAAAAGAGAGATTAGCCCTGGCAGGAAACGTTTCTGACCAACCTGTAGCTAAGCATTTTCAGCAGCAACACCGCAGTCTGGCTACCTTGAGATACAAGCATATTGACCATATACCAGGAAGTACCAAAGGTGGAGATCGTGAATTAGCCATCCTACATAGGGATGCCAAGTGGCTATACCAGCTTGTCACTGTCTCGCTCTGGGGGGGCTTAATGAGTACCTGTCATTTAATTGCTGTTTTTAATTGATTACAATTATGTTACCAACAAATTAGGCAGTGGGGTGTCCATTAGCAGATAGGGTGTAGTGCTCTATAGCTCTTTAGTCTCCGCAACCAAGGTTTTCCTCTGCCGTGAAGCCTTTACATTAACTATGTGAATGTACCCATACCCATATATATCCATTATGCCAGTGTTATGTAATGTTATGTATACCAGCTTGTGGAGTCTAACAATTACTGTATCTGCTTATATATGTCTATTCTTGTAGATGAACGCTGGACTGCAGCCCATTTTCTATACTGTATCAACCCTGATTACATTGATGCAATATTGTAATGGCTTGATCTGATGATGTGATATCACTATGTTAAACAATAATTAAGTGGTGGGCCGGACACCCAAGCTCGCCTGAATTAAGCAATTGAAACTGATTTACAGTCTCTGTTCTCCTGTCCATATTTTACAATTATTACATAATTGATTATGCTGTTGCAGGTTAATTTTCGATTAACGGTTCATGTATCATCAAGCGCCAATGTCTTGGTTTCTCCTTTTCTTCAAGCTCTTTATTTTATGTTTTTTTTTCAGCAGGAAACTTTTTTGACAGGAGCCTGACGTCATTGCCCCAGGACAGCCAGCAGGCAGTGACGCACAGAGGCCTCTAAGCACATGGTGTTAATCTTGTTCTTTTGTGTAAAGGTATTTAACTGATTGCTGTGTGCCTGCATCCTATTCCCGATGACGGTTTTTGAATAAAACTGAAACATTGAGGATCAGCAATTGCTGCGAGAGTCCGTGAGTGCCGCCTGCCCCCTGTATATCTACTCATTATTTGATATGAAGGTAACCAATCGGACAATTTTATCCATCATATTATTGTTTTGAGGTACTCACACCCCATCGTCAGGATACAGATAGCAAATATACATCACAGGAAAACATGTTTATATAGGATAACACTTACCCACCTATATAAACATGTTTTTCTGTGATGTATATTTGTTATCTGTACCCTGTTGACGGGGTTTGAGTACCCCAAAACTTTGATATGATGGATAAAATTGACCGCTTGTTTACCTGCATATGAGGACTCTGAGTGCTGCTTTATCCGCATTTCTACATATTGGGGACTGCAATTTTCCCTTACTGAAGGCACCGGAGCAAGGTTATATAACAGCGATTAGTCCTGAGTGACAGGCCTCATCTCTCTCTGGGTGTGATGTTCTAAGCCTTGAAAAGTGATAAAATGGAGAGTGATAAAGCACCAACCAATCAGCTTCCACCTGTCATTTGTCAAACACACACTGTAGCATGGCAGATATGAGCTGATTGGCTGGTGGTTTATCACTTTTCAAGCCTAGTACATCTGGCCCTCTCACAGCAAATTGATGTATGGGCATCAGAAGGAAGGGAATTCACTAATGGCTGTAACTCCTAAATGCTGCAGTGTTTAGTTACGAGGCTCAATATCGGCCCACTGGGCCATGCCATATGCTTACTAAGAAAATATACCTGTGCCTTAATGGTTGAATACAATCCTAATTCAGGCATTTATCAATTGTACCTGCTATAGCTACACAAACAATATAAACTAATGGCTTACCTTTTTGGTTTATGAGTAAATTAAAGTAGTTATATTTTGTGTTTCTCAATGAAGCAGATAAAGTTTGAAGCTATATAACTACTCTAAAATGTCCTTTGTATTAAAGGAGATACTGTTACTTCGCCTATTGTAATGCATGCTACTACAAACTCAAGGCTTGAAGAGAAATGTTAGACTCACCATCATCTGGGTGCCCCCGTGACTTTTCATGGTAGGAATCTTGCCTTCTTGATAACTAAAGAAAAAATAAATAAAAGCAGGCATTATATTTATGACATTCATAGCTGAATTCACTGAAAACCTTCATTTAACACAGTAAGAAAAACACCCCTCTAAACTCGACATCAATTGAATATACCCCATAGACTCTAACCGTCTAATTCAGTACCAACTTTCCAATGAAGAGCTTTTTGATTTAGCTTCAACAAAGTAATTATGTCTATAGTGGAATTATCAGGTTTGCTTTTGTGAAGCCCACATTACCCCGAGTGTATCAAGAGTCAACTACACCATAGAACTAAACCAAAGGAGCCACTGTTATTAACCCCTTCCTGACAGAGCCAGTTTTTGCGTTCCTGACAGAGCCCTTTTTTTCAAATCTGACATGTATCACTTAAGTGGGGATAACTTTTTTTTGCTTTTACTTATCCCAGTGATTTTGAGATTGTTTTTTCGTGACACATTGTACTTCAAATTAGTGGTAAATTTGGGTCGATACAGTCTGTGTTTTTTTGTGAAAAATACCAAAATGTCGTAAAAAATTGGAAAATTTAGCAATTTGCAAAATGTTAAATTTTCTGCTTGTGAGACAAATAATCATACCACTCAAAATAGTTAATAACTAACATAGACCATATGTCTACTTTATGTTTCCATCATTATTTCAACTTCCTTTTAATTTTTTTGGACACTAGGAGGCTTACAATATGAATAGCAAATTCTAAAATTTTCAAGAAAATTTCAAACACTGATTTTTTTAGGGACCAGTTCAGTTCTGATGTGACTTTGAGGGACTTGTATGTGAGACACCCCCATAAATGATGTCATTTCAAAAACTGCACCCCTCACAGTATTCAAAACAGCATTTTGGAAGTTTGTTAACCCTTTAGGTGTTTCACAGGAATTAAAACAAAGTGTAGGTGAAATTTCAAAATTTCTTTTTTTTTGCAGATTTTTAATTTTAATACATTTTTCTAAGGAACACAGTAGATTTTACTAGAGAAATGTGACTAAAAATTGATTCCCCCAATTCTTTTCTTTTCATAAATATCCTATATGTGGCCCTAGTGGGCACGGTGACCAAACCACAGGCTTCATAATAGAAGGAGCACCTACTTGATTTTGGAGCCTCCTTTTTATGAGATTATTTTTTAGGCACCATGTAGGTTTCTAGGCACCATAAGATGCTAAAAGTTAGGAACCTCCCCCACAAGTGACCCCATTTTGAAAACTACACCCTTCAGGGAATTCATCTAGGGGTATAGTGTACATTTCAAACGCCCAGGGGTTTCACCAATTTTGATACAACTGGGCTGTGAAAATGAAAAAATTTATTTTTTCATTTTCACAGCTCAGTTGTATCAAAATTGGTGAAACCCCTGGGGGTTTGAAATGTACACGATACCCCTAGATGAATTCCCTGAAGGGTGTAGTTTTCAAAATGGGGTCACATGTGGGGGGGTTCCACTGTATTGGTGCTTCGGGGGTCTTGCTAATGCGACATAGCACCCACCATTCATTCCACCACCAAATATCACTCCTTCCCTTCTGAGTCCTGCCATGCACCCAACTGGTATTTTTTGGTCACATGTGAGGCATTGCCGTACTCGGGAGAAATTGGGGCACAGATTTTGGGGTGCTTTGTCTCCTTCATTCCTTGTGAAAATGAAAAATTTTGAGCCAGAACTTCATTTTTGTGTAAAAAAATGTAATTTTTTACACAAAAATGAAACAGCACAGAAACAGCCAATCGCAGCGATCGCCGACCGGGGGGGGGGGGGCACCCCTGCCCCCCCTGGGCGGCGAGGGGGGATGTCTGCTGTCAGGGACAGCAGACATCTCCAAACTGTCACCGCGTCTATAGACGCGGTGACAGTTTAAACCCATGACGTACATTTATGCCATGTGTCGGGAAGTACTTCCCGACCATGACGTAAATGTACGTCAATTGTCGGGAAGGGGTTAAAAGTATAGGAGCTGAAGAATTATGCTATGAAAACACCCATAAAAATTATCCTTCTCTCTCTTTTTATCTAAATTTCATCATCTTTTTTTATTTATTTTTTATTAATGGCAATACAATTTCTTCACTGTCATGTAGAACCAGACTGATTGGGGCCAGAGCTGATGTCACACGTCTTCCCTTAAAACAATTGGGCATGCCTGCTTTTTCCATGACACTCTCAGAAAATGGTACTTGTGAGTTATCCGGGCGCCCGATTTTTGGTCGTATACGCATCGCGTCGCATCGCATGGCATCGTATGTTTACCAAATGGCATGCGATGCGACGCGACGAGATGACCACCCGAACCCGATTTCGCATCGCGTCGCATCGTATGTTAACCAAATGGCATGCGATGCGACGCGACGAGATGACCACCCGAACCCGATTTTACATCGGGTACCATGCAAAGTGATCACGTCGCATCGCATGTTAACCACATGGCATGCGATGCGATACCACCCGATTTTAGCAGTGTAAAACCCCCAAGAAAGTGTCCCAAAAAGTGACACAATGTCAGTCCCATCCCCATTGTTAACGCCACTCCACTATCAACGTGAACCCGAAGCGTGGCGAGCGCAGCGAGCCTGCGAGGGGCGGCGGTACGCGTCCTCCGACCTTTTCATGCCCTACTATCCACTAGGGCGTGGAGTGAGAATATAATAGTGTGGCGAGCGCAGCGAGCCACCGAGCCCGAAGCGTGGCGAGCGGACACGGATACCTTCACAGGTAAGCGCGTCCCTTCGCGGGCTTCCCAGGTGTCCACGTCGCCATGGACACCTGGGAAGCCCGCGAAGGGACGCGCTTACCTGTGAAGGTATCCGTGTCCCCTCGCGGGGCTCCCTGCGCTCGCCACGCTTCGGGCTCGGTGGCTCGCTGCGCTCGCCACACTATTATATTCTCACTCCACGCCCTAGTGGATAGTAGGGCATGAAAAGGTCGGAGGACGCGTACCGCCGCCCCTCGCGGGCTCGCTGCGCTCGCCACGCTTCGGGTTCACGTTGATAGTGGAGTGGCTGTGAGCATCCAATATCATTCATCAATATCATGCATATCTGACACATTAAGGACAACTGAATTAAAGGGAATAACTGTGTAATTAACATATTAATGAAATAAATTAGAATAACAAACAATCACAAAGCACACAATAATCAATCAACATCATTATTTATCAAGTAACGTGAGCGCATGCAGAATGCGCTCAAATGCGCTGTCTCCCGCCAGGCACTTTCGCCACACGAACTCCTGCATGTAGGAATCAAGATGATGGCGGGCTGTGCCCCGCTGGCGTTTGTTGCGCCATTTTGCACAACCCCACAGTCTCTCAATGTTCTGGGTGTGTGCACCAGTCTCTGGGTCTACAAAATTAAACCGATGATTGACCCGCAAGTGGCTGTAACCAGCCCGCTCCAGTTCAGTAGTTTGGTAGGCGCGCCAGCAATCACTGACGATGGTGCTGCCAGGTGCCACGTGCTCCACAATTGCACCGAGGAGAGTGGGTGCATCTCGCTTGGCAACTGCGACCATGAAACAGTCCCCTGTCTCCCGGCACACTCCTCCGAACACCCACTGCTGTGGGAGTACTCTGCCAACATTGGCTTTGCGCTTCACAAACAGTGTTTCATCAACCTCCACCATTTGCCCTGGGCCTCCAATCTGCCGTTGAGGCTGTGCCATCAAGTCACATTGGCATGCCTCCCGCATCAAGGCGTTATAAAAAATGGTGCTTTTGTTGCATAGCTTTAAATTCTTAGCACAGAACTCTATTGACGTCAGTTCATCGCACCAGCACCAGATGAAGCGCAGGATAGTCATGAATGGGAGCCTGCATCCAGGATAGAATAGGGAGGCCCGCAGACTCTGTTTTTTGCTGCAACTTTTAATGTAGCAGCGCCATTTGCGCTCTTTCAGGGACAGGCGCATAGGGTGGCCATTTGGGCATGTGGCAGTCAATGGGAGCAGCCCTTTCTCCTGCAGGAATACGACTGTCTCTTCCTCAGTTTTTGGGAGGCTGAAGATGCCATCAACCAAAGCCATTTTGGGAATAATGGTGTAAGGGCCAAAATGGGGCAGGTGTAAGGGGCCAAATGGGGCACTATTGGGGCAAATGTCCAAAAATTCACCTCACAAATATACACCAACGCTGTAAAACACTATCTCTCTCTGTAAATCCTTGCTCTCTCCTCTGGAAACTACCTCACACTGTTTTTCTGCCAGATGTGCCAGAGGGCGGGTTTAAAAATGGGCGGGAAGTGTTAACATCGCGTCGCATCTCATACCATACAATAAGGCATACGATGCGACGCGATGGCAAAACGCGTCGCGTCGCATCGCATCGCATCGTATGCCTTATTATAATGGCATGCGATGACCACATCGGGCGCCCGGATAACTCACAAGTACCCAGAAAATTACTGGCTACCACCCCCAAATGCCAACTTCCTGTCAATCAACTTGCAAGGGGCTACCGATTAAAAAAAGCTGATTTTTTTTTTTTATTGTAGAATGCCTACGATCCATACGCATCACCCGCTCTGCAAAAACACAGGTCTACGATCAGGTCTGAGTAACCCTCATTGTTAGCAGTATATCTTTACTGTACAATGACCATATACTATATATCCAGCAGTTACTTTTTTTAAATATAGCTTCTCCTTTCTTTCTTACACAAAATAGTTTGCATACTCATCATTTACTAATTTATTAACGGTCTTACTGTATATAGCGCACACATATTCCGCAGCGCTTTACAGAGAATATTTGAACATTCACATCAGTCCCCGCCCCAGTGGAGCTTACAGTCTATATTCTCTACCACATGTACACACACATTCAATATAGGGGTAATTTTGTTGGGAGCTAATCAACCTACCAGTATATTTTTGGATTGTGGGAGGAAGCCGGAGTACCCAGAGTAAACCCATGCAAGCACAGGGAGACTATACAAACTCCGCACCCATGACCTCAGTGCTGTGAGGCAGTAATGCTAACCATTACTCCATCCGTACTGCCCAATTTATATTCATCATTTATAATCATCTCTTTATATTGACAGAAATTACCCTGTTCCTTTCATCTATGATACCTGTTAGAATTTGATGCAGAGCATCTAATACTTACAAGTGTGCAGACTCAATTTCCGCCCACAACCTCCATTCACTACCATTCCGGCTGAAGAGCCAGGGTTTCCGCACGGAAACAGGTTGAAGAACATTACTAAATCACTTTTTATTCATTTACATTTCACTATTAGCGTTAGGTATAGATGGCTAATCAGGACATAGTGCAATTTCTGGCAGGACTTTGAACCTGGAACTCAGCTGAACATGTAGATCCATTATCCATGTTTACCACCAGTAAGGGACTAACGGCAGCAAGAACAAAATATTTTGATCTTTAGGAAGCAGTGTGTGAATTGTGAAAATGATAAGAACAGGGTAGTGCTCAAATGTGAATAGACCATTCTATGTTATATATGGATGCACATGTTTGCATGGTTCCGGTTATTAGGTCAACAGTGTGTAGGTCGGCAGTTAATAGGCCCATATGTACTAGGTCGACAATGACAAAAGGTCAACACAAGCAATAGGTCACGGTATGTTTTCATTCAGATAACTTGTTCATGCTTTACTATCCAAGTGGACTACAATTGAGAACAGTAAAGGGGTGAGGCATGTGAGCATAAGCATGACACTAACAGGAGTCCACTTTGACGTAAAAAGCCTGTTGACCTTTTCGACCATTTCCATGTCAACCTTTTGTCCATTTTGACCAAGTGCATGTCAACCTATTTCATGTGTCGAACTTTTCACTGTCAACCATTCATGTTTGACCTAATGACTGTTTACAGTACCTAGACATTGTCAACCTAGTGTTCAACACCCAGGTATGCAAGCTAAACTTGTCTTCTAGAAATCAGGTTTAAAGTCCCATTTGCTGAATGCAGAATGGCAAGAATTCTGTGATTTTACATGAATAGGAGGAAGTATTTACTTTTAAACTATACTTTTGGAGTTGTCAGTTAATATTTATAGCCTTAACACACTCAAAGAAGGACCAAACCATTCTTGTTCCTTCTGGCAAAAACATCTTTTGGTGTCAGGGAATGGGTAGAAGTTGAACCAATATAAAATATGGGCCTGATGTCACAGGAGAGGAGGAGCCAAACAGAGGACATTAGAGGGTAACTTAGCAGATATATATAAATATATTTACCAGTAATTTTGTCACCTCTGTTGGTTCTACCGTAGCTTGCACGGACTTGCACTGTGACCACATCAAACATACATCTACACATGCAAATGTATATACAAGTAGCATAAACACAAAGTAAGTGTCCTATTAACAATGCATTTCCTTCCTGTGCTGAAGCCAGGTATCAGATATATGTTTACTAAACTAAGGGTACTACCATCTGACAACAATTATAGACTTTGTATCTGTTCATTAATTCACTTCCTGGCTGTTGGTAGTCCCAGATGTGTTCAAATAAATATTGTCCGTTCAGTCGTGTTTCGGGTGGGTTTTAACTGAGCATTTGGGCATTGACTTCATATTTATTACAGGATATACTTTGGAGCCTGAAATAAAGTGAAGTGAAACTGAGCAAGGTACAGATAGCTGCATATGTGTCATGAATACATATGTCGTCGTCGTCTGATAAGTGGACATTTTCAAATGACCTTGCAGTTAAAAACACAATATTTGAAAGAGTATCTGTAAAGAATTCCTAATGTTTTATGCATCTGGTAATGTGAGAGAATGTAGCCATTTGATATTTCTATCAACATCAGATAGAAAGGGTTACCTTAATATACATGGCATAAATCTGCATACATTTGATGTAACTCACAGACACCAAGAAGTTGCTAGCTTGCTCAGTCTAGTAGCAGTGCAGCTAATAGAAGTAGTAGGTATAAACTATGAATGGTTTCCTTCATACAAAGATCTACAAAACATGATTTTTAATGGTGATTTGGACATTCTTGTAAACCCTTGTAAACCATGACCTATCTTCATTACTTGCATCTACCAAACCTAATTAATTTCTTTAGTGAGAATTTCTGTACTTCTAGGATGACATTTAATGGGATAAGATTGTTAGTAAGGTTCTTCTAATCGCACATTATAGCATTTTCAAAAGTGTGAATCTTTTGAAAAAATCGACTGTTTAATGGATTGTGAATTTTCAGGTGAAAAGTGCGATATGGTGTGATTTTTAGTCGTGAAAATGTGCGAGTTTTAGTCATGAAAATTTGCAAATTAGTGGACATGTGCGATTTTGGAGACATAGTAAGGTTTGTTTTTTTGTTTTGTTTAGTCCTGCCCACCAGCAAAAGTCTTCTTCTTATTGGCTGGTGGGTGGGACTAACCCCCTCCGGCATGTTGGAGGAGCTGCGAATGTAAACAAACATTCGGGCTTCTCTCATAGGAGTACTGCCAGCTGGAGAAGACAGCATTTGATCTGGGAGGCATCTGCTGAGTATGATTTCTCTCAACAGGTACTCTTGGGATTCTACATGGAGAAGAGGACAGGCCTATGAGGGAAACCATAGTAAATGTATGTGTGAATGCATGTAGTATGTAATAAAGCTATACTGTTCGTGTGTGTGTGTTTTATTTCACTATTTGCAATGTTGTGGAACTTCAAGACCCAGCGGGCCCTTTAATGGCCGCATGCTGGGACTTATCCTTGTTCTGGGACTCCAAGTCCCAGAATGTGGGGCAGTCTTGCTGGGACTTATAGTTCCACAAAATTACGCAATCGTTTACGCAATAGTTTAATCAATTTTTTACCATTTATCAGCCTGATGTCCTCCGCCCAAGGGGCATCGGGGACAGCCCGGGCTTCATTCTGGGCAGGGGTCATTCTGGTGGGGGAGGACCCCTTATTGGGGCAGTCTCCACTCCTCCAGGGTTCCTACCTGGGCTGACCAGCCACAGGGATCAATGCTTTGGCCAGTGGAACGTGCGTAAAAAGTTTCCCCCCGGCTGTGGCATTGCCCTGTTGGCTGTTTGGGCCCGGTGCTGGTTGCCAAAATGCGGGGGACCCCTACTCATTTTGTTGCTCATATTTTGGCAATCATGACCGGCCCTTGAGCCTGGTGCTAGTTTAGAAATCCTGAGGATCCCCTATATATTTGCTCCCCTGAATTTCTTAAACCAGGACCGTTATGCTCAGGAGCAAGGACCCCCTTTTTTTTTATATTTTTAACTTTGACATATTTATTTGGACAGAACCATGCACAGATCACACTGGTCTGTGCATGGTTCTGTGAAACTCGTCTGCCAGAACCTGGTCTATTTGTGTTTTGCGACAAAAAATTGACGTGCGATTTTCACGGCAAAAGTTGTGATTTTACTGCAATTTGCATCCTATTAAGTTGGCGAATTCAGGAAAAGTGCGAATTAGGCCTTTTTTGACTAATAATCGCAAAAGTGGAAATAACTCTTCCTATTTAACGTCACCCCAACTATCTATTTTCAAAAGAATTGGTCTAGATCTGTAGATGTCATTCCATGTAAATGTGTCAGTATTGAACGGAAAACAAGTTTGAAATAATACAACACTTGGGTGTAGATATATCATATAATGGAGAGAGATAAAGGGAGAGATTTATCAAAGCTTGAAAGTTAACCCTAACCCTCCCCCCTGCAGGGTAACCCTAAAACTCCCCGCTGGTGCCTAACCCTAATCCTAATTGTATCTGTAATCCCTTGAAAGTGCATAAAACCCTCCCTCCCCGCAGCCGAACCCTAACCTTTCTCGACCCACAGCCTAACTCTACATCCCCACACTAGTGCCTAAACCTAACCACCCATCCCCGGCCTCACCCCAACCCTGGCATACTTATATTTAGGATGCAGGTGTTCCTGACAAGCTGCGGACAAGTGCATGAAGTGGAATTTATGCCTTTGTTCAAGCCTATCCATTCTGAAGCCGAGCAGATACACTTACGGCAGGGTTGCCGACTTTCAACAAATCCTCTCCGGGAGAAGCCCGGAGAGGAATCTTGCATTACGAGTTTTGGGGCGGGGCTTAACTGTGCCGTCATTAAGCCCCGCCCCCATTACAGCAAATAGCCGAAAGAAGTGGTATCCATGGAGGGGGCGGGGCTAAAATGACACGATTGTGCCGTTTTAGCTCCGCCCCCTCCCCTGAGACCCGCGGATTGCGGCATATAAATGCCGCGATCGGGGGGCTCAGTGGGGGTCCCCCTGATTCCGGGAGGGTTGCCCACCCTTCCGGGGGGCGGGAGGAAGGACCCGATTTTCGGGAGACTCCCGCAAATTCCGGGAGGGTCAGCAACCCTGACTTACGGGAGAGTTAAACGGTAATGCACTTCAATTGCTTCTACACTTAAACTGTAGATGTGTACCTGGACTATAACAGAGTTCTAATGTAGGCAAAGCCCAGTAAGGACATGTGGGTTAATTGTGGCCTATACAGAGTTGAACAGAAGTTAATAAGAGCCTGTTTTCAGTGGTATCTTGTGCACCAAACCAAGGCTGTATTATTTATAAAGTTTACTAGGCTAAAGCCTAGGAGCCCCACAGGGACTAGGGGCCCATCACTTTTTTTCTGAGGCAGTTACCTGCACCAGAGGGTTTCAGTGGTTAAAGGCACTTTTCTCTCTGCAACCTAGCAAGGTGCAGTTATAGTCATCTGAGGTTTGTTTTCGAGACAGTATGGGGTGAAGGGGGTCAAGACAGCGGACCAATAGCACACTAGCGCTATTTCAAAAGAGAAAAGAAGTGTGCTGCAAGAAGAGAGGTCAGCAGACTTTATTTAAATCGGGTATTAGTGTGTGTGTGTGTGTGTGTGTGTGTGTGAATGCTGAAGTGAAGTGTAAATGACAGTATAAGCTCTGCTTTCCAAATATCAGCTGGTGTGGGGTGAAAGATTAAAGTCACTGTAATATGCACTTTGTATAGGCTGGTGCAAGTGCATAGTAGAAAAATGAGCATGAGAATAGGGATCAGGCACACTGAAATATACTTACAATTCTGTATAGGGCTAAATATACATCTACTTTTCTATGCATGCAATGTGCCAGCATGTTACTATCGTATATGGTCACTCACGTGGCCATTGTCTGCACCCTGGCAATGTGACAGGCCTGGCACCTGTGTGGTTATCTTTAAAAAGAAAATCCCCTCTCATTAGTTGATTTAAATCATGTTACGACAACTTGTAAAAAAAGCATAGTAAGAATGCAAGCAGACCATTAGGCACCGGGGAAATGGGTTATGCTGTAAGGCCTGCATAAATATATGTAAAAGGCATCATTGTGTTTAAGCTTGCCCACAATTATATATCCACCTAAATTAAATACATGCAATCAGCCTTCTAACAAACTGAAATCAAAGCTACTTAGTCAGACTTGTTATGCTTTATTATTAAAATACTTAAATGTTGTGAATTTCCTATACATTAGGTGTGTCATACTTAGCAATACGCCAGACTAGAGAAATACTATGGTGTAATGCAACAGGTCACCGATTTAATTTTTATAATGTTTTTTTGTCAACCGACAAAATGTTCATTTTGGTTTATTTTAGATAAAATGTCTAATATGTATTATTCCCAAAAAACTAGTGAAAATCACTAAACAGTATAAGATTAACATGTGTCCATCATAATAAAAATCTGCCTTAAATCTGACAATAAAGTCAAGCAACCCACCAAACGGGAGCTCTGTGCTGGACCTAATCTCCTAAAAATCCCCTGAAACCTGGGATGAAATTAATAGCTTCCAGTAGCCAAAAAGAGCTTTATTTAGGTGTGTATCATGTATGTGGTAAAATCATGCAAGCATTGTATTTGATGAAGATATAAAACCGTCATGATGTCTACTGAAGACTGAAGAATACTTACTAAGATCATGTAGTAAATGATGCCTACCACCCTCATCACATTTCTTCTGTCTATCAAAATACTTCTTATTCTATGTATACACTCAATGCCATAAGGTTCCCATTGACATATATATAGTACTTGATCCACCAATCACATTTTCCTGGATTTACTATTATGTAATCAGATATCTGGCAATCATTCCAACCTTCATTGACTTGTCTCATTTATGTACTCTAATAGTCTCTAAAATGTAATTATTCGAAACCTAGTTTACTTTAAATAAAACACCTTAACATTAGGTTCTAGGTATAATTTGAGGGCTGTAATGCAGTAGATGATACTGCCATTCTAGATCAAATACATATACGATATGTCTGACTGTAATTTGCAAAATAAGCCAATATGCACATCATTAAATATCTTCCATTATGTTTCGCCTGTAAGTTATCTAACTTGTGTGTGACACAGAGGGCCACAGGAAATGTCAATGAAAATAAGAGTACCTCTGTAAGAAGATCTGTATGGGGACTATACATGGCAAAAATGGTTAATTTTTGCCATGTACCTATATGACTGTATCATCGGGACATTGTGTATTTCTGTGCACTCGCTAACTGTAATGTCTCCCTCTTACTGACACTTAATTTGTAAATAAGTGTAAATTACCTATTATCACACATGATTCTTGTGCACAGTACCGATCTCAAAACAAACAGTAGAAAGAACCGTCGCTACCCAGCGACTGATGTGTGCACCAATATAACATATATAACATTTAGGTATTCTGCTTTGTCGTTGATCGCTGTATATTCAAAGGATGAGTAACCATGTGCATTTGATTTGCATGGTACTAATTATACATTTTTATTCTATTATACAGTTTTAATCTATTACATTAGAAGGTTGTTGTAAACAGAAAATATCAGTTTAATAGTTTATTTGTGCAGAAACTGTATTAAGCTAAATAAAAACATAGGAAACTGGTACATTTCCTGTCAGTATTTTTTTTAATCAGCATGTATTTCAGTATATTATTCGATGAGATGCATCTTAGAAATCAGATGTGATGTAAAATGTATAATTATGTCGAAATGAAATTAAAAAAAATTGTGACATATGTTCTCATTTGAACTACACAGGAGGGCACAAGACTTCTGTGAACTTTCTCTCCCTGTCTGGACATAGCCCTGTGATGTCTGCCTGTTGTTGTATTGTGCTATCAAGGTTCCACACAGAGGGAGGGAGGAGTTATACTATAAAAAGTGAAAGCTGTTTATTCAATTACCACTTGGATAATTAGCTTTTCATACATATATGTATACACTAGACACAGCTTGATGTTCTGGTGAGGTTATAAGGGTTTTACACTTTCCTTGAATGGGTAGAGGTAAACAAAATTCAAAGGACCAAGGCATGACTATATCATTACAGGGGTTAATCTTAGATTAGATAGGCCAAGAAAAGTTTACATACAGGCAAAAGAAAGCAGACACAGAGCTCTATAAGATAACAGAGACTCCAGTTAATAAAATAGTCTCTATGTTGCCATTTCCAATCCTTGGAATTCAATAAGCTTTTTATTTGATTTGTTATGAAAATGTAATGCAGCAATTAGCACTTTATATAACATAAACTTATGTAGCTCTGAACTTTTAGTGTCCGTAAGCTACTGATCCTATTAGGATTTCTCATAGGGCCCAAACCGTGTTGCAAGAATGGGTTCTGAATATACTGATCATATTTATAAAATCTGGAAACGTAGCATATTTTCATTCAGAAACTTTACATTTGTACTGAAAACAGGACAATGTTATGTAGTATGGCAGCTATTTGTGATCCTGCTCTATGACGTGTAAACCTTGTGTAACACCAAACAGTGGGGCAGTGGAGAAGAGAAACTGGAGATAAAATGGAGATAAAGTGAGATTAGATAAATCACCAGCCAATGAACTCCTAACTGTCATTTTCAAACACAGGGGTAGATGTATGAAGCAGTGATAAGGCAGGAGAAGTGATAAAGCGGCTGGTACTTTAGCACTGCCAATCAGCTCCTGACTGTAAAGTTACAGGCTGGGTTTAAAAGGGGGGCAGTTAGGAGCTGACTGGCAGGTGATAAAGTACCAATCACTTTATCACTTCTCCTCCCTTATCACCGCTTCATACATCTACCCCACTTTATCTCCAGTTTATCTCTTCTCCAGGCTTAATACATTTGCCCCAGTGTACATACTGGAAAGACACGGACAAAACATGGGCAGATCATGTTCACCACTACTTAGAACTTTCTGACAGTAATTGTAAATTTCTGGAATAATACCTATTTATGTAATAGGAAAGCTCATTGTGTCAACCTATAGCACTGATGACCAAGCCTCTCTTGGGATGGACTCTCATACAGATGTCCTGCAAAGGAGCCTTTGGGATTCTTCGAGAAACACAATGGAGGTGCTCAAAGATTCATGTCACTCTCTAATAACAGAAATGGAATAACTGTTATGTAAGACGGGTCATATTTTGGGCACTGAGTTGCTTCATTTGAAAGACGAGTCATGAAGAAGGGATAGGGTACAGGATATAGGCCCAGTATGTGATTGTAGAAATTAAATAATAATAATAATTATTACTATTAGTAGGAAGTGCTGCAGAGATTTAGCACCCCATATAAATGTGCACCCCCCGTCCCCATATCCCCCAGGTAACAGTAGTGGTTGACCATCATGTGAGATTACTAACTACCTATAATTTGCACAGACGTGGCCAGCTGTAGCATCCTGTTCTAATTTCCTTTACTTACACAAATTTGTTGTTACATTTTATTTACTTAATGAGATGAATATTTGTGTGCTAATTAAATGAATGCAGAAATGATACACAAAATCGAACAAATTATTCCTATGTATTATATATTTAAAAGACTAATATAAGCTATTTGTTTCCGACCAAATCAAATATTATTTATGGTCAAATTTTAAATAAGACTTAGTTACTGGCACATTTGTATTAATGTGCAATGGGGAGTGATCTAGAAGACTATAGCAAATGGTTAACAGCTCTATCCAGAACAAAATATTATTATGGTACATGATTAGAGAAGAAGTTGTGTAATATCCAGCAAATGTCATATTTGTCAGGATTGCTATGTTGTTTATCTATTTACAGACAAAAATTTGACTTTTAACTGTCAGTGAGTGAGATGTATCATTGCTTGGTAAGCATTACAATAGAGAGAGATAAAGTACCGGTTGTTCAGCTCCTAACTGTCATGCTACAGGCTGTGTTTGAAAATGGCAGGAGCTGATTGGCCAGTACTTTATCTCCCTCCATTTTATCACTCCGCACGTGACGATGTATTTAGCCCAGGTGATTTGCTGTAACTGTCCTTTTTTCTGATTAATCTAAATAAAATGAAACATTAGAAGGAAGTGTTGTTACACAGTACATAATAAATTGTATTTAGCCATCCTAGTTTTTGTTATGTTAGGGCTAAGAGGGTGATAAGTAACAGGAGGATGCCCAATTGAGCATGGCTGCTGTAGAAATTAATCCATCATGGCATTACTTTTGTATTTTTTAGAATTACAACCTAGGAAATCTTTGACCAAACACTCAACTTGGCAGAGTGCCGTGATGTGTGAGAGAAAGCCTTCTGCTACCTATCGTGCACACTGTGTGTTGGAATAGGTTCTCAACATAATAATTACTGTTTATGAACCACCTAGAAGGTATTTACCTTAATGAGTTTTGAACATCTAAAGTAACTTCCTTACCTATTTTTATCATTTGTCTAATAGTGTATTTCATGGTTGCACTGTCCATCTATAAATTGTAAGCTTGCAAGCAGGGCCCTCCTACCTTTTGACAATCTGTAAATACCCTGTTTGTTGTATCACTGTCTCCTTTTGTAAAGCACAAAGGAATATGCTGCGTTATATAAGAAACTGTTAATAAATAATAAATACATTCACATGGGTGACACTGGTGACAAGTTGTGGTGACACTTGGAAAGACTAAAGTCACATAGTTCAGGGAAGGTGAAGGAAAACACTTTCTTCTGGAGCTTGAAATTTCTCATGTTTCCAGATCTGTGTGCCCATTGGCTTAGGGATATCAAATGAACCACAGCACTGATTATGTACCATTGTGTCAGAATCTGCAGTTGCCTGGACCATTGCTTTTGTGGAAGAATGCTATGAGGTGTAAATGCTCTACTTGTGGATAGTGCATGTCTTTATTGTGGACGTTACTATCAGTTTCCAAACTTGCCAATGGTTGCAAAAGTGCTTTCTATTAATGAAAAGCATTACAGTAACTGTTCTTACATGCAGTGAAAAACATATGCAAATGAATGGTGCACAGGATGCGAACCATACAATAGCATAGCAATTAGGTATTAATCAGTATTAAGCAAATACATATAACGGAGACCTGTATTTCTAAACAGCACATAAATGGATGAATTACTACTATTACTACCTGTTTCACCCATTAGTGAGCTTTATGCACCACACACACTGACCATGCATGCACACAAGAGCCCAGTGGCCACACTCACACAACCCAGGTGTCTCCTGGGACCAGAACGTGTAAATACCTCATGGCTGTTGCTGTTTGGAGTGATCTCACTCTCATTCACCAGAGATGACTTGATGTCTGCCAGGTCCCCCTCCTCCTCCGGGTGGCTGATCTCAGCATAAATCTTCTCCTTCTGGGGATCCCCCTCATCCTTGAATGGGATCATCTCGTCAGTTGCACACAGCTCAGGGTCTCCACCACCTCCATTGCCTCCCCCTGCTCCAGAGAGCTGAGGCATGGCTCCGTGACAGGGCACACCACTACTGTGCTGCACAGAGGATCAAGGCAAAATCTCCCCCCAAACCTATGCACCAAGCACCATCAGTAGGGAATCCTAGAAGTTATGGGAAAAGCAGATCTCTGTAGCGCTGGTGTCCCAGCTGCAGACGGTGGAAGAACTTGTAGTCAGGCAGCAGCAGCAGCAGGGTCTCCTTCCTCTCTGTTATCCAGGTGATCCGGGCTTCATGTGTCTAGCAGGCGCTGTGTACGAGGCATGCGGTCACCCCGCAGACCTCTAGGCTCTTCACAGGGCTTTTTCTGTGACCATCGAAACTTTCTTCTTTCCCTTTCTGAGCGTCACATGGAATGCCACAGAGAAAATACCAAGTTTGTTGTGACTGTGACTAAGATGGAAGGAGATCTAGTCCCAGCCTGTGACTCAGGGGTGAGTAAGCCAGGAGGATGTCTGAGCAGGAGACACAAGAAACTAGGGACAAGGCAGCGGATAATGGACCCTCTTTGTTCTTGTATAAAGAAAAGATGATTGTAGTTTACTTTCCTGTAAGCTCTCTGCAAAGTGAGAGACTGCTGTGAGAGTGACTAGCAGTGCAGTCTGTGTGACTAGGAGTGTGAGTGGGAGGCTGCTGGGCTCCTCCTCTGGACCCTCAGGTAAAACTCCAGTCTCCGCTTACCCGCTAGATGCCAAGGTTATTCCATGCTCCTGCCCGGCCCTCTCCCCCTCCTGGTGTCTGTGGTCTCCGCTGGGTCAGAGTTTTGGCACACTGGGACTGGGACTCAGTAAAACTCCAGCACTAGCTGTAGGATGGGAGAAGGCAGGCAACTGTTATCCCTATGCAATGTGAAGGGGCAAGCAGTGTGTCTGTTTGTGTAATGTAACATCCCCCTCCTCCTGTGCCCCCCTCCCTCTCCCCCTCTCCCTGTGTCTGCTGTGGGGAAAGATGAAAGAGAAGCCGCCGTGGTGACTGACAGCTCGCTGATAGAGGAGGGGAACCAGCTCAGCAAATGCAGGCAGGGCAGGGGGGGACACCAGCACAGCACAGCGAGGGAGGGAGAGAGAGCAACAACTCTGCTAGGGGGAGTCAAACAGCCCAAAATGAAATACTCCTAATAGCAACAATTAAGGAAAACAGAGGAGAAAGATCTAATCAGGAGGCAGGTGTACACGTCTCGCACAGAATAATCCGTCTGCGGTACAGAGAGGGGGCCAAGGAGCTGGCTGGGTGAAAGATTTCATGTTAATCTTGGTGACACATTGTATAGTATATATATATATACATACATATTATGCACAAAAAGTGATATACTTATTCAACGCAAATGGGCAAACTTTTGCTGCTGCAAAAAGTAGAAAGTGTATTTCGCACACATCTTTGTGCAACATGTATACAGACAAATAAACAAATAGTATCAGAAAATGTGCGAGATTAGCTGTACAGATAGTCACATTCATTATAGCGACTCTTGTATGTATGTATGTATGTATGTATGTATGTATATATATATATATATATATATATATATATATATATATATATACATACATACTGTATGTATATTACAGTAACACATCATCAGAGAGGCAAGGTAGGTAGATAGATCTACAAACTGCATGTCACACTATCCTAACACCCCACTTCCCCAGAGATGCAGTTGGAGCTGTCTAATACTGGGAGAGCATTAACTGAGATCAAACAAAAATAACACCAAACAGATCCCATATGGAGGATAGTCCTTGATTAGTAGAGGGGATCTCAGGAGTTATTATTAGCTGAGAGAACGGGAAGAAGCAGGCTGCTAACTCTATGAGCTCCTGGCATCTAGGATCTTGAGGTGAGTACATCCAATGCCCTGTCCACACTGGGACCAACTACACCTCTCACACCCACTTCACAACACACAAGGGTGCATCTCATTACAGCAACATCTCTCTGCATCTGTACAGCACATAACATAGTGTACAATCGTCTTCTGATACATATACACGACAATGTTTTAATATAAGCTACTTTCAAATTGATTATAACTGTGACATTTTGACAGGTTATTGGTTATACAAAATTATATTTTATATCACGCATTTTAATAAATCAATTATATATATATATATATATATATATATATATATATATATATATTCTCATGGTGTAGCTTTTCAAACAAAATAGTGATCTGCCCTCTCATTATAATGCAGTAAGGAAAGTGGGACTATGCTACTCATCATCAGGCAATGAGGACAGTGGTGCTGTTATAAACACTGGGATGATGACCGGCGAGATAAGGGACCAGACAGTTGTTAGTAAGTTAGTGTCACATTACTATAGAATTCATTTTGCCAATGTAAATCCTATTTTCTCCCTCATGCTAATTGTTTGGATTTACATATTAATTTGTAGAGCACCTTTTCCCTGCCCAGACTCCACTGCAAGCTGCGAGATAGGGCACTAATATATCCGCAGTACAACGATTGGTGCGAGAAGGCTGATTGTTTTGTATGATTATACATAAAATAGAAAAGATGAATACACACGAGAAATGATGATTATCTGTTTAGAATCACCACTATATACATTTACATTCTATACAGTGCTACTTGCTATTATTACATTTATTATTAATAATACACTTCTATGTAAAACATATTAATATCTAGACATAAATTATGGAGAATCTGGGGGGGGGGGGGGGGGGCAGGCTAATAGAATTTTAAATGTTTATCACTAACATTCAAAAACATAACAAAAAAATAACAAAGATAATAAAGAAATAATATATATACTGTATATCATATAACTGTAATATCACATTAATCTGTGTAATCCAATTGATCTTCAGTGTTCACTGGACGGAACATTTATTATAAGTATATGTAGAAAAAAAAATATTTTCTATTAGGAAATAACGTTGTTGATAGTGGTTACACTATAACTGACAATAGGGTGCTGGGAATGGATTGCAGAGGACACATGTTCTGCATTGGATGTTGGGGATGGGGTAAACCCCTCTGGTATTCTTATTCCAAACTGGTATAGATAGACAAGACATAAAGACAAGTCTGTAATGTTCTCTATGCACTAATGCGTTTCAGTATTGTTTTCTTCTATTTTAAGTGAGGAGGAAGTTGTAGTAGAGCAGGGTGTGCTTATTATAGGGTGAGCAGGAGCCTCATTAGAAGGGATGCTGTCTGGAGCAGCTTCCCCTATCTCTACTTACTAGACCCTTTCATGTGGGCTGGAGATTATCCCAGCACAGTTTTTTTTTCCCCTGGTGTTAAGATTTTTTTTTTATTATAACATACAAAAAGGGGATAATGATTTATGTGTACAGCATCAAGTCAGGAAAGCTGGCCAGCTCAGCTGTAGACAACACAAACCTGCAGGATTCCTCGGTGCAATATTCGGGGGAGGAGGAGATACAAAGATAAGGGGTGTAGGGAAGGATGCTCATTATGAGAGCAGGAAAGGAAAAAGCTGGAGGAAAACAAACATCAAAATATATGTATATTTTTTTTAAACTGGTTTCCTTTAAAATCACTTCTGCATTTGGGCCATTGTAAATGAACAGGGGGTGGGTTACATTGGAAAATAGTTGTTCAATGTTCCATACATTTAACAATATTTACTGTTATAAAATATATGTAGTTTTCTATGTTGTGTGCTGTTGTTCAATTAAAAGCAGTGTAAACCTAAACAGAACACATGAGTATTGAGTAAAGTCAAATATACTGTACTTTCATAAAGATCACATTTATTTATATGTAGCTAATTTGGTTTTAATACTGCAGGGGAAAAATGTGTTTTACAGTCAAATTTTATATAAAAAAGTTATAAAAAATGACATCACAGCATTTCTTTCATTTTTCATATGGATGTTGTTTCCCTAGATTTTGATTGGTTTGTAAATCCATAGTATTTAGTACTAAAGACAGGTAAGCAAAATGTTAGATGTTGTTCTTTATCATGACAATGTTATGCAAAAAAAGATAATCACAATTGATTATTCTCTACATTTTATCACATGTGCTAGGATGTATTAACAGTATTAACTTGTATTCTATTTATTCAGGCTAATAGTATGATTTAATTATACAGTATATAGACCCAATCTGCACATTATGTCTATGTAGTTCCATATATAGAACAATGCTTGTGAATCGGCACTCTAGTTCCATATATATATATCATAGTGATCTTAATTAGGAAAATATACTTATAGGCTAAGCAGTAGTATTCAAAATGCACTTTTTATTAGGTGATTTTGTTAAATGTAGTTTAACAGACAGATACAACACTGTGCTGACATATTTGCAAAATGATTGTAATTTTATTTCAGGAATTAGTAGATGAACTTTACTTTCAGAATGCCTATATAATGTCACAAGTAGTTCCCTGGTAATTGTGTTTTAAGAGAACTGAAATGAGTTTGATGTCAGACTTTCCTTTATGTATATGTTATTACCATAGTCATGCCACATTTGTTCATTGATAAGTACAGTTAAAGACTTTGATGAAACACTTACCTTGTACAATGTAGGGGCAATAGAGATTTCATGATACTGGCATCCAATGTGATCAGCTTGCAAGGTAGCAGTGGATGTATTATTATTATTATTGTTATTATTATTTTATTTTATTGGAGCTTTTACAAACATTAACAATAAAAGATGCATGTAAAATACAATAAAGATGTCAAGACCAAGACTGTGTATTTTTTGTTTAAAAACAATTAGCAATATCTTGTAAATATAGTATTATTATTATATTTTATTAATAAGGAGTCACAAGGGTTCCATAGTGCCATGTAAACAGTTGAGTGTGTGAGTGAATGTGCAGGCCTACACTGACATCCCATCCACTCACCCTGCAAATGCTGTACTTTATAGCATTTGAATAGCCACTAAACAGGCAGATTGTTTATTATAAAATATATACTAACAATATTCAGTGAGAGATATTTAACTACAAAACAAAATATGAATTTCAAAATGTATTAGAACGTTTTAAGGATGTGTGGTGGTTTTCTTTTACTGTGCACATGAAGTTTTCTGTCAGTAAGCTAATAAAAAGTTATTATATTGTAATGTAGTCTTTCTCCAGCTTGTACTTATTAGTGCACATCAGGACCTGTAAACCATGTTATTACTTGACTGTATATATAACCTGCACTGACTCCTGCCAACATACAATCGGGCCTGACACCCACATTATATCATCTTTATTAAATAAATGTTTCCCTATTTATTTACACATCGATTAACAATAAAATCAATTGTAAAATTGTTCTTTCCAGATTTCAGAAACATAGCAAGATCCATGTAATTTCTGACCTGGATTCTGAGTATCATCTCTAGGACTATAAAATAGGAGAGAACAGAATAGCCTACAGTGAAGTAGAGAACACTGTTACATCTCCTCACAACTGCCACTGCATGGGAATTGTACACATACAGTAGATACAATGTTTATAAATGTTTCCAGATGCATGTAGATACATCAATTGATAAACCTAAAGTTGACAAGATTTTATTTCCAAACAATTTTCTTAGCATACAATTGATACATAGGAAATGTAGTTTAAATACAAGTTCAAATTCCATCATTTTGAATCAGAAAATTAATAAATTAATTATTGCTTTGCATATATTTCAATTTGAAACTGTCAGAGGATAACTTCATACAGTTTATTTATTTATTAGCAGTTATTTATATAGTGCACACATATTCCGCAGCACTTTACAGAGAATAGTTGAACATTCACATCAGTCCCTGTCTCCTTGCACTAGAGGAGCTTGCAATCTATATTCCCAAACACATATACACAGATAATTGTACAGTGTATGCCCAGCTTTACAATGAGCAAGCACCAATGCAAACAACTTTTTTCTAAGGGGTTAAAAAATTGTATTTTTTTTTAATAAGGATCATTACTAATTTTTTTTTTTTTGTAGGTATTGATAAGTTAATAATGAATGGATTGTGTTACAGCCAATAACTTTCGGATATTTACATTTTTTAGCACTTGGGCCTGGAGAGCCTAGTTTTCCATCTGCACTCACCCTCTTTTCAAAAGCTGGATATACCACAAGGATACTATTGGGAAGACACAAGGAGCAAAACAAGCACATCCATGTCATCATAATCTCCTTATGGTTTCAGGGGTCACGGAAGTGTCCGCACAAGCTAGAACGGGTAACGGTGTTGCCAAAGTAATTCAAGTTACGTTTGAATGCAAATTACTATGAAAAGTGGACCATAATAGGATGAGTGAATCAGAAAGAGAGAGATTTGGTAAGAAATCTCCAGTGTTTTTAAAGTGGCAATCATTTACATTGTAAAATCAAACTGGAGATTTCTTACCAAATCTCTCTCTTTCTGATTCTCCCATCCTATTCCAGCCTCCATGCAATTTGGGAAATTTACATGCGATTTAGGCATTAAATCGCATGTACTGTGCCCAGATTGCATGTACATGACAAGAGGGGCGATGCAATGCATGCTCCCGTGCGCATTGCATCAACTCTCCTTGGTCGCAAGTCGTTGCACCCCGGGTTGCCATGTCATCGCCACACCACTGCTGTCTGCGCAAGGCATTGCTGTTGCGAGGTCTTGCTGCTTCCTCCCTCCTCTCTGCTCCTTCCCTCCTCCTCCCTCCCAGCGGGGGCTGCAGCAGCAGTCTCAGACAGAAACACATTATGAGGCTGCTGCTGACACTGGCCACCAATGATTACAATATTTAAATATATATTTTTTTGCAATCAGCCCGCCACCCACAACCGGCAGGGACAGCCCCGGGCTTCCCCTTGATGGGGGGACCCCTTTATTGGGGGGTCCCTACTCCCCTATGATGAGCCCAGGGCTGGTTATAGCCGGATGGGGGGACCCCATGCAATTTTTTTCAATAATTTTTCTATTTAATTACACAGAGAAGCCTGCATGGATCTGACTGATGAGTGCAGGCTTCAGCCAAATACGCCTGGAAAATTAGTATTTTTTATGAGTATTTATTACTGAATTACCGGCCAAATGCAGCAATACTATTTAGGCCAGCCCTCCTAGCATCCTGTAGTACAGCCCATCAGATAAATTGTATGGTACAACATGCATACTGCATGCAATATATCTGATGCAAAATAAGCACTCAAGTACAGAATCTGAAATGCAGGATTCCCGGGAAGCTGCCGGGATGCAATTTCAAGCATCAGATAAATTGCCCTAGTGTATGGCCACCCTTGTGTCTGTAAAATATAAGGACGTTTGAGTAGATTAAGGAATCATTACAAATTTACATGCCACTTTATTTGATATAAATGTAGAAAACAAGAGCAAAACTATTTATATATATATATTGTAGCCCATTCACTATGTTTCAACCATCATCATTTATTTAGAATGCACCCACATGTGCAGCAATGTGCATGCTGTGAGTTCCCCTGGTAACGCAGATGTGCTGATGCCTGCATGGGCCATTTGGCGGGGTGGTGGGCAGTGCCATTACCGAGTGACAAGGTCTCACTTAGGGGGGTATTCAATCCCCGCTGCTATTTTCGATGGAGAAAATATTGGCGGGTGCCTATTCAATGCTGTGTTTCCCGAGAACAGATGTGGATTGTCGAGCTCCAGGTCGTATCTCGATGATCCACAGCCGTATCTCGCGGCCTTGCCCCCTTTTCGGTGTTTGACAGTCGTGACCCAGGATTGAATATTTGTTAAACCTCTTCTCATTACCATTATGCAAACCTAGGTGGTTGCTTATGGAGCCAAGAGTTAGAGGGCAATTAAAACACTTCGGAGCCCATGAACATCAGATGCTGACACAGTGGAAGCTACTAGATGGTGCTCATCGTATCAGTCTTATGTTGGGAATGTTGATATGGTATGATTTTACAGCCAGGTGCCACAGTCAAAATTTGAGGAGCAAGCATGGTGCCTTTAAGATTTACTCATGTATGGTGTTTTCCCTATAATGTTATTATAAAATATATGTATTTTGACAGAGACGTGAGTAATGTATAGGATCTAGACCAAGTTTTGGAGCTGTAGCAGAAGCAAGGTTGTGTAATCAGCAGCACCTGTGATCTCATGATATAAGTGTTTCCAGGGCAAAGGGTAAATGCTCTTGATGGTGAATTAGCTGCCCAAGTGATAGACCGGAGTGTGGGGTTACGCTAAGGACAACTGGAGCATTTTGGAAGAGTCTGTATTATACCGTGATTACCTGTATGCTGCTTGCTGTAACTACACTTGCCTGTGGAATTGATCTGATATACGATCTGTATATCCAGTGATACAGTATGTGATCCGTTTCACAGTACATACAGTAGTTTTACACTTAGATATTCTTCTTTTTCTCTAGGGTGCTGAATCATTCCCAGCATAAGACAGCATCGCCATCTGTGATAAATTCATATTGAATATGAGAGGAAATTCTGCCTGATACCAGTGGAACAGAGAACCTCTATCTGAAAATGGTGTTATATGCCAATTTAAGCATATTTCTTGTAAGTGTACTACCTAAAGGGGATAAAAGACTTGGGTGTGGTGATACCCGTCACACCAAAAGGTTTATTAAAGAAGGTTTATGGACACATTCATCATTATCGTGTGACCACTTCGGATATTTGTTCTAACATATTTGTTGACTTACTACCCTAGATTAATTTCCTTTTCTTGTAGTGTCTTTCATCAGACACTACAAGTGATTGGATTGTCGTCTTACCTCCATCTGGTATATTATTGATTTATGACTTGTTTATTTTGAGGCACTAGGATTATCTCTCAGATTCTTTCCATTCAGGTAGGAAGCAACATGGGTATGGGCACAATATCTTCTGGGTCACTGCTTCCGAGGAGTAACAGAACACAAATAGGATGATCCTGAAACAAGCAGCGGCAATGCTTCTTCTTAGGGGTAAATTTACTAAAGCTTCTAAAAATTAAAAGAGGTGATGTTGCCCATAGTAACCAATCAGAATCGGTCTATTTTTTCTCTATTGCATCTTAGAAAATGAAAGACAGATTCTGATTGGTTGTTATGGGCAACATCACCTCTTCATTTTTTGGAAGCTTTATTACATTTACCCTGCAATATCTATAGGCTATTGTGGCAGGGACAGCATGTTTCCACATAAGGGTAATGTGGAAGATCCAGTCCAGGTTTTAAAGCAGCAGGAAATTTAGATCCAGTCTAGGTTTCCTTAATTTATGTGATCATGGTTTGGTGGATTAGCAGCACCTGTGGCTTCCTTCCTTCCTTCCTTCCTTCCTTTGTGGCTTGGTTATATGAGTGTCCAGGGCAGGAGGTCATTGGTCTCAAAGCTGAAAAGCGGCTGGGTGATAGGACAGTGATGTAATATTACATTAGGTACTTTGGAGTGTACCCTGACAGTGAAATCTGTGGAAAACCCTGCAATTCAGTAATCTTGTTTGCTGAGCTGTTTACCTGCTACAAAATAAATACCCATACTTCATTTATATCCAGTGTATGTGATTCCTTGTCAAACTATTTACCTAATTGGAATAACACATCTATTAATTTTATTTTTTTATACCCAAACAATGTATTCACCAACAAAAAGGTTACTCTGTGACATAAACTGATGTACAACTGTAAATGAGGCCCTAAACCAGGCATGTCCAACGTTGGCCCTCCAGATGTTTTGATACTACACATCCCAGCATGCTTTGCAATAGTTTTAGCATTCTCTAATAGCAAAACTGTGGCAAAGCATGCTGGGATGTGTAGTTTCACAACATCTGGAGGGCCAACGTTGGACATGCCTGCCCTAAACCTTTATGCTAGGAGTAATGGTGCAACTGAGGTTACCTATTTTCAGTTTTTGGTAAAGTCACTTTGTCAGGATTACCATATCCTTCACATTTTGTAGTATCAGTGGTGGATCTGTCATTGGTGCGGACTTAGGTACATCTGCTGATTTCCTCAGATACATGGCGCTAGTTCCATACAGTGTGCGATCTCTTTGAACATATGACATTGGCACCATATTTTAAAAAAAATTAACTGAAGAATGGAGCCCTGGTGCATTTCTGATTAAATTGTTGGAAATACAAAATAGGCAGCACAGCATGAAACACCATTTAAAAAGTGATAATAGGTGTTCATGCTGTATTATCTGTAGCATTTTTTTTTTTTGTAGACAGTTTGGTGTACAGTAAATATCTGCTACAGCTTATTTCCTGGCATTTCCTGGTTCTTGTTATGTATCAGATCTGCTCATAAAGTTATATTATAGTTATTAGTAAGCAAAAGCTTTCAAAGCGAGTCTGCTACCTTCTGTGTTTGTGCATGTATGAGAAAGAGATGTAGTTTCACTCTCTGCCAGTAGATGGCAGTGTTTTGGAGACTAACGGACAATAGCCATATATAGATGATATACAGTAAGGAGGCACACTATGAGTGTAGTGTCATATATAAAAACACAGTGTAACACTGCAGATGAAGTTTAAAACAAATGTTATTGTATCAATTCCACAAGCTGTGTATGGAAGAAGACATAAAGGTGAATGGCAGTTAGATAAGAAACAGATGGTGGAGGGCAGATAGAGAGTGACTGAGACTGGGGCAGGTTAGTGTTAGCTTGGAAAGGGGGGTTGGAGGGGGGGATGTTAGGATTAGGCTACCGGGAAGTAGGGTTAGGGTTGTGAACTTTGAAGGGGTAGTTGGAGTTAGACAGCATTCGGGCAAAGGCCAAGCTGCAAAGAGGGAAAAGTAGGGTTAAGCATTTAGAGAAGGGGGGATTAGGATTAGGCTCAGAGCTGGATTGGGGGTGGGTGCTCTAAGGGTCAGTACCCCTAGGGTCTCCTCTCTGAAAGAGGCCCCCTCTAACAGCCGCGGATCAGATCTCTGTTAGCAAGTATTTATTTACAGTTTCTTATATAGCGCACACATATTCCACAGCGCTTTACAGAAAATATTTGAACATTCACATCAGTCACTGCCCCAGTGGAGTTTACAATCTATATTCCCCACAACACAATAGTTTGCTGCTTAAAGAGCCTTGTAAAGCCACCAACTGGGCGTACGAATGCATGACTTCCACCACCCAGATAATATATACGTGCTGCATTGCGAATTAATGATTTGCATATCAATCCATTCGCAGGCCAGTATGCTGGCCCGAAATCAGTAGAAGGTCACTGACCATGAAATGATTTCTACAGTGCTCACAACTTGCGATGTCCTGCTCCAAGAACTGGGGCGGGCAGCTGATGTCCGGTTACATCAGCCGCCAGCACCTGGAAGCCAGGTGCCCGCTCGCATTTGCACGGGGACACCCAGCAGTTTCCTGGGAGCACCCAGCGTTTTTGTGGGTATGCCCAGGAAATGCAGGACATTTACATGCAAATGCCCCTGCCCGCCTCCCCCTGTGCGTGCGCCACGGAGACTATGCAAGTCTCTGAAGGCACCCGCACTGCTGGCCTATACATGATGTGCATATGATAAAACATCAGTCCCTGGTGTGAACATGCCAAAGACCGAGTCAACCAGAATGACCTCTTATATTCCCTACCACATGTACACGCACACACATTCATTCTTGGGGTTTGTTGGGAGTCAATTAACATAACAGTATATTTTTGGATTGTGGGAGGAAACCAGAGTGCCTGGAGTAAACCTACGCAAGTATGGGGGGAATATACAAACTCCACACAGTTAGGTCCATGGTGGGAAGCAAACCCATGACTCTTAGCGCTGTGAGGCAGTAATGATAACCATTACACATTCCGTGCTGCCCATTAGCTCATGGACGCCTTTTTTTTAAATGGGTTCATTCTGAGATACACATGACTCAACATAAAGTCATAATTTCAGAATTGCATTTTGAAAGAGATAAAATAACAAAATGCAATGTATATAGAGGTAAAAGCTTAATGAAAGGCAAAAAAAATTACCTCCAAAGAAGCTGATACCCCTTTCAGACATACGCGAAAATCCTGGTTTTTTTCACATGAACGCGCCCAAACCCGGGCATGCAAATATTGCAAAGGTCCTTGCCCATTTTAATGATGAAACACTGAAATGCTTGAATAGCCTGGCTTATGTGTGAAAGGGGTATACCCGGGTTTTTCCCGGATCTGAGGTGTAGTGTGAAAGGGAGTCTGTTACTAAAATCCCGGGATTGATCTGGGTTGAAAATCCCGGATAAAACTGGCCAAAATCCTGGATAGTATGTCTAAAAGGGGTATATCTAAACAAAATGAGGGACAAGTCCATACAGTTAGCAGGTGAAATAGGATAATCAGTGTGAGACAGCGAGTGAGGGCTCAGTATAGACCAGACAGGAATGACTTCTGGCAAGCATGTCCAGGCAGGGCCGGCGCCACCACTAGGCAGCTCTAGGCATTTGCCTAGGGCGCCGGCACCTGGAGGGTGGCAGTTCGCCCCTCACCCCCAGCATGTGCATATAGCTGGCGGCGTCGGCGTCCCTGCAGTGCTGGAGCGGGCAGGTGCTGGAGCGGGCAGGGGTGTCTGTGCCACGGGGGTACCTGCGGCGCTGTCACTGTGTATAAAGCTGCTGAGATTTAGCCAATCAGCTAGCGGCAAAGTGTTTTCAAAATCAGAACCGCTTCCTGCGCTGCCGCATAGCGCTAGTTATACTCTATTCACTGCAGGGACCCCGCCACTGCCGCCGCCGACAGCAGCTTTACACACAATGACAGCGCTGCAGGTACCCCCACGGCACGGACACCGCTGCCCGCTCCAGCACTGCAGGGACGATGACGCCTCCAGTTTTATAATACAGGTACCAACCCCCCAGGCACCGGGGAGCCCCCACCCCGACTCGCCTGGGGCGCTCCGGTGCCTTGCACCGGCCCTGTGTCCAGGGCATAGACACAGAGGGAGATATTTACTAAGATGGGAGTTCTATTTCACATGGAATGTTGCTATGTTCAATCAATCAGAATCTATTTCTTATTTATTTAGCACCCTCTAGAAGATAATAGATAGTAACTGACTATCCGATGTAAAATAAAACCCCTTCCTTCCATCCAATTTCCCCTAGAATGTTTATGCACTTTTTCAAAGCACAAAATAAGATAAACTCAAATTAAATTGCTTAATTTGTAATTATTACAGTAATTTATCTGCTGACGTTAATTGCAGGAAGTCATATTCCACCATTAAAATAAATTATGGGTTGGACATATTAAACTGTGAAGTATAAACAATATTATATAACAACGTTGTAATGACCATGATATTGTGTTATGCACAAAGAGAATACATTTCTATTGTACATCTATGTCATGCTTCAATAAAGAAAATATATATATATAAAAAACGGTACTTATGAGTTATCCGGGCGCCCGATTTCTAAATCGGGTCGGATCGGGCACATCGCATCGCATCGCATGCGACCATCGGATGCGACCATCGGATGCGATGCGATGCGATGACCCGATTTTTCCATAGGAATCAATGTTAAAATGGACTGAGTCCATTTTAACATGGAATTCAATGGGAAAAAGGGGTCCTTTTCATACCCCTACTATCCAAGTGGGCATGGAGTTGGATATAAACCTGTGGCGAGCGTAGCGAGCCACCGAGCCCGAAGCGTGGCGAGCGTAGCGAGCCCCGCGAGGGGACATAGAATACCGTCCCCTCGCGGGGCTCGCTTCGCTCGCCACGCTTCGGGCTCTGTGGCTCGCTACGCTCGCCACAGGTTTATATCCAACTCCATGCCCACTTGGATAGTAGGGGTATGAAGAGGACCCCTTTTTCCATTGAATTCCATGTTAAAATGGACTCCGTCCATTTTAACATTGATTCCTATGGAAAAATCGGGTCATCGCATCCGATGGTCGCATGCGATGCGATGCGATGCGATGCGATATCGCATCGCATCGCATCTGATTGTATGCCTTAACTTAAGGCATACAATCAAAAAATCGGGCGCCCAGATAACTCATAAGTACCTAAAAAACAACAACAATAATATATAATAAGAATTGACATTAAATCACTATTTTTGAAAAGGCTTTATATTATTGGCATAGAGAGAGATAAATGCATATATATTAAAAATACTTTATATAACACCAGTATATTCCTTGCTAAATTCGGGAACAATCTCTGTAATAAAATGAGAATTAGTATTTAAAGACAAAGAGATAAGACCCCCATGCTCTTAAACAAAAATCTAAAAGACCATGGGGGTTATTCTAGTTCACTCTTTTTGACAAAATCCTTCTTAGATGGACAAAACCATGTGCACTGCAGGGGGGGGGGGCAGATGTAACTTGTGCAGAGAGAATTAGATTTGAGTGGGGTTTTACTTCAAAGTGAGACCTATATTGCAGTGTAAAAATAAAGCAGCCAGTATTTACCCTGCACAGAAACAAAATAACTCGCCCAAATCTAATTCTCTCGGCACATTTTATATATGCCCCCCTGCAGTGCACATGGTTTTGTCCATCTAAGAAGGATTTTGTCAGAAAGAGTGAACTAGAATAAGGCCCCATGTATATCAAAGAGAAATCAAAGAACTTGACATTTGCAAGAAATAAGCCATTTTGCAAGAAGGCTTCTGTCTTGGATGTTCTACAGTGGTCACAGTGTGTGAATACAAAATATGGAATACAAAGGTAAATGTACTAATACAGTAATCAGTTTAGTGATTTGTTAATCACATCCACGAATGCACCAGTAGAGCAGCCATTGTGGGCACACTACATGAGTTACAATGATTGGGATAAGCAATGCCTGGAGATATCAGGGTTCTAAAAAAAAAGATTGTGATATTATAAAACCAATACCCACAGAAACATCAGTTTCAAAAATTGTTCATCCTACTCACAAGTCTACCAGGCAAAGCAGCAATCTTGGGACACCATTTAAACCCATCTGCCCTAACATTAAAAACTCCCTTGTGCCATGAAAACAGGGCTGTCATGTAGAGGCATGGACTCCACAAGACCTCTGAATGTGTGCTTTTGGAATGTGGCACCAAACAGTTAGCAGCAGATCCTTAAAATCCTGTAAGTTACAAGATGTAGCTTCCATGACTTAGACTTATTGTCTATGCACATCCCACAGATGCTCAATTGAAATGAGACCTGCAGAATTTGGCAAACACCTTGAAATCGTTGTGTTCCTGAAACCATTTCTGAACGATTTTGCAGTGTGGCAGGGCATGTTATCCTGCTGAAAGAGGCCACTGCCATCAGGGAATACTGTTGCCACTTAGGAGTGTACGTGGTCAAATACAAAGTTTATATTGGTGGTATGTGTCAAAGTAACATCCACAGGAATACCGGGACCCAAGATTTACCAGCAGAACATTGTCCAGAGCATCACACTGCCTCAGATGGCTTGCCTTCCTCCCATAGTGCATTCTGTTGCCATCTCTTCCCCCAGATAAAAGACACACCCAGCCACCCACATGATGTAGAAGAGACACCATGGACACTCTGTCTGCAGCTAGGCAGCCCCATATGAAGCAAGCTGCAATGTGCTGTGTGTTCTGACACTCTCCTATCATAGAACACTTCTCAGTAACTTCAAACACAGTAACTTCAAGAACTGATTGTTCACTTGCTGCCCAATAGAGTATATCCCACTCCTTGACATTTGCCATTGTTTTAAAATATTCAATGATAATCGCATCATCGGTCACCGGTTTTGGTGTTATGGCTGATGGGTGTAGGTTACAATGGGTAGGGCAAGCAATACATGGAATACAGAATACAAAAATTACACATGGAATACAGGAGATAAACAAAATCATCAGTTCCATGTTTTTCATCCTACTCTTGTCCCTGAAACAGCATGGCGAAGATACTACTGGAAATATGATACACAGTGAAGGACGAACAGCACATAACAGATAGAATCAGTAACAGAAACAGTGGAAGGATAAGACATGGCAGCACAGAATGAAGTTGGCCATGCTAGGAAACACAAAGCCCATGGAATAGAATGGTTTGGTACTAGTACAATATGCAAATGTCTAGAAGGTGTGAAAGCCATGGCGGTGTGGAGGCCTCGGTGTAGCAGTGGCCTTGTTGTTGTTGTGGTTGTTGTTGTGTGTAGACCTAAATGTAACAGAGCTGAACAAGGGTGGATAATAGGGTCAACTACTAGAGGAGGTCAGGGACTAGGGCAGTGGTTCCCAAACTGTGTGCCGTGGCTCCCTGGGGTGCCTCGGGACACATGCAGGGGTGCCACGGCTTGGTGGTCCAGGACCAACTCAAACTATTAATGGTTAATTATTTAGGAGCAAAGCCAGTGCTGGTGGCTGCCAATCATAGAATGTGTACAAACAGAAGCAAATCCTGCCCTTTACCACATAACTGCCTCTAAGAATCGCATATAAACCCAATCTAATTAATTTTTTTTGGACCTAGGGGTGCCGTGAAAAAAATTCTGATTCTCTAGGGTGCCGTGAATCAAAAAAGATTGGGAACCTCTGGACTAGGGAGTATTAAATGAGTTCTAATTGACAAGGTCAGTAATGTAGAGAAATTACAATGGAAATAAGCAGCAAAGAGTTGATGATGTATGAAAGGAAAATGGAAAAAAATACTTCAAGAGATACATAGGAAAGATTGTGAAGGTGGGGTCAGGAATAGCTGAGGAAGAGAGTAGACTTTGTGGTTCTTATCTGCTGTCCAATTCTATGTTTCTATATTTCTATGACTCCAGTAAAATAAGTACAGTGCTTAAAACCTTGTAGAGTCCATGGAAATGTAAAGTGGAACAAAGTAAGTAAATGTATTGAATGCAAGTTGCTGTCTTGAAGAAACAGGACATCTCTTGTAGGCCTTGCAATTAGTCTTAATTATGAGACACTTTATCCACTGGCACATGGGGGAAGACAAGATCACTATTCCAAACAGACTTTCTGGAGCGTGCCAGGGCAATATTAAACATCATGTATGTAAGATGAAGATTGAATTACCTATGCCCCAATTAGAGTACATATATATTTATGATTTAGATGAAACACATAAGACACAGGCCTGAAGATTATTATTGTGCTTTATTTAAATGATGCCACAAGGAATCCACAGCGCCCAAATATGCAAGCTAAAGCCTCTGATACAAAAAGTTTAGTGCCACATGTCACATATTTGTCTAGCTATATGATCCAGTCACACAGCAATGTTGGTCTGAGAGTCAGAGAAGTTGCTTGAGCAATTTTTCTGTGAACTATGTATAGGGGTAGTCACTGGGTAATATAGAATAGGAAAGCTAAGACGGTATGTTGGGAAATGAATAAGCTTGTCTGAAAATGAGAGCTATCAGGTACATTTGGAGGTTTGCAGGCTAGAGCTACATATCGTTGTCTAAATCAGGAAATTCCACAGAGTGGGTGCAGGTCTAATAAGTCCTGTAATCATGATCAGGAGCTGCTAGTGAATGTGGACGAGAGATACTGCACAGAGCGAAGGATTGAAGGCTCGGTGATACTATATTTTGAGATGATGTTGGAGCAATGTCATTTACAGCCTTGTATGCTAGATAAAGTATATAATATTAGAATATGTGAACATGTGTTTGGAATATTACATTTATAAATTTACCATAAGGTACCCATAGACGGTCCGTTCCCGGACCGTCCGTTTTGTACTATGCGATGCGCGCTCCCGCGCATCACATAGTACGGTACAAAAAGTATGTGCTGCACATACTTTTTGTACTAGCTAAACATCGTATCGGATCGCATTGCATGCACTAGGCATGCGATCCGATACGATGCATGCTAATTAAGACCCAAACGGATCCGTTTAATGGACCGTGTATGGGCACCATTAGACCTAAGGTTGGATTAAAGCAGGGATGTCCAAACTTTTTGCGACGAGGGCCAGATTTGGTGAAGTGTAAATGTGTGGGGGCCGACCATTCATCCTGACATTCTTTAAATCATTAATCATGGTCCCCCACTCTGCCCCCATTCACTCTATGTCCCCCAGCCTGCCCCTTCACTGTATTTCCCCCAGCCTGCCCCCATTCACTGTATGTCCCTCAGCCTGACCCTCCTTCACTGTATGTCCCACATTCACTGTATGTTCCCCACTCTGCACCGATTCACTCTGTCCCCCCAGCCTGCCCCCATTCTCTTAATGTCCATCAATGCCTCCATTCATTGTATGACCCCAAGCCTGACCCTCCTTTACTGTATGACTCCTATTCACTGTATGACCCCCATTCACTATGTACCCCACTCTGCCCCCATTCATTATATGTCACCCAGCCTGCCCCTGCTCCCCCTTCTCTGAATGGCCATCACTGCCTCCATTCACTGTATGTCCCCCAGCCTGACCCTCCTTCACTGTATGTCCCCCACTCCGCCCCCTCCCTTCTCTGTATGTTTTACAGCCCCTTGTGTGAGCCAGAGGAAGGAGAGGCAAAGCAGGCACAGCAAAGACAGGAGATGCTTGGGCTCCCGCTGCTGCCCTCCTCCACTCTGCATGTTACGAGAGCAAGCTTCCCCCTTGCTGCTCCCCTCCCCAAACACTGCTGTCACTGTGATTGTGGAGCAGGGTGATCTACGATTGCAGC
The DNA here is from genome assembly GCF_055691185.1 of Crinia signifera. Lineage (NCBI taxonomy): Eukaryota > Metazoa > Chordata > Amphibia > Anura > Myobatrachidae > Crinia > Crinia signifera. Next base: position 179,864,707 of record NC_139217.1, on the reverse strand, counting down.
AGCAGGGGTAGGACTCCAAACACATCTGACTGTGGTGGCCGGTCCCTCCTCACTGCAGCAGACAGCAAGGTAAAGGTGTTTGCCGGGGCCCCACCTTTAGTGTCCTGTGCTTCCCACATCTGATGCTCTGCCCGCTTCCAGCTGGAGGCTGCGGGCCGCTTGAAATGACAGCACGGGCCGCAATTGGCCCCCAGGTCTGACTTTGGACATTCCTGGATTAAGGGAAGAACAGACAAGTGAATAGTTTGGAAATGTTTCTTAGCTGTATATAAAGAGACCTATGGAACTCTTTTTAGCTGTGTCTTCCTGCAGTAAATTTCTTAGCCACCAGGGGTAGCCAAGGCTTCTGTATGTGAGCTGCAGTACTGGTCCTTACCATAGGTACTGCCAAGGGCGTAACTACCATAGGTGCAAGGGGTGCAGCTGCTATGGGGCCCAGAGATGATGGGGTCCCATCCTTACTGTCTAAGTAATATGTTTTACATACACTTATTGGGGATGCGGTCATTTGGTCTACTGCATTATGGTAGAAAGTCATTAGGTCGAATCCATTAGGTCGACATGCTAAAAGGTCGACATGACTCTAGGTCGACATGGGAAAAGGTCGACATGATTCTAGTTCGAAAGGTCATTAGTTCGACAGGTCATTAGTTCGACAAGGTCATTAGTTCGACATTGTCTATGTCGACATTCACAAGGTCGACATGGAGTTTTTCACTGTTTTTTGAGCCAACATGTGCCGACAGGCGGTATTTCATGCCCTACCATCCACTAGGGCGTGGTGGGAGAATAAAATAGTGTGCCGAGCGTAGCGAGGCACCGTGCCCGACGCATAGCGAGCGCAGCGAGCGATGCGAGGGGATGCAGTGCACTTTAAACTGTGTCCATGTCGACTGTGTTGACATTCAGGTAAAAAAACAGTGAAAAACCCCATGTCGACCTTGTGAATGTCGACATAGACAATGTCGAACTAATGACCTTGTCGAACTAATGACCTGTCGAACTAATGACCTTTCGACCTAGAATCATGTCGACCTTTTCCCATGTCGACCTAGAATCATGTCGACCTTTTAGCATGTCGACCTAATGGATTCGACCTAATGACTTTCTACCATAATGCAATAGACCAAATGATCCCATCCCACTTATTGCCATCAGTTGCTAAATGGGGGGCCCTTACAAACTTTTGCTATGGGGCCTACTAATATCTAGTTATGCCCCTGGCTACTGCTCTTTGGTTCTGTCCTTAGGTTTTGGGTAATGTAGGATTTATTTACCATAGTAAGTAAGTTTAATTTATATAGCGCACTTTCTCCAACAAGACTCAAGGTGCTTTACAGACATTAAAAACAATACACATAATACAGAGGATGTTGGTGGAACAGTAACAGACAAGTCACAGACATAAGAAACCATTGAGCACACAGCAAGCATAATGCAGGAGTGGTGCAGCTTTTTGGATAATAACTTCCATGGGTTGTGTACTCCACCCTGACAAGGTACCAGGTGCGGCAGCCCTTTTAGCGCTCTGCATAGGATTACCCAGGGTGGAATAGATTACCCCTAAAAGAAATTACCCAAAATGGGTGATTTCAATGTATACTCAGGTCCATGTATTTTTCATCCCAACCACAAGTGCACCAGATGAGGCAGCCATGGTGGGCGCACTACGAAGGTTACACTGTAGGAGGCGAGCCATACAAGGACCCAATGCATATATGGAAAGTAAATACTTGTGTAGTAGTATGATAAACCCTGCACAGAAACAGCCATGTGATCCACATCCTGCCCGCAGAGATACCATCTGAGGCAACCAGCTTGGTGCACTGCATAGGTCAGAGCTAGCAGGATGTGCAATCTGCGGAGGTACACATTACAGGAAAAGCACATGGTGGGGTAGATGTATGCTGCAGGGGGGGGGGGGGGGAAACATGAACACACTGTTACAGGGGACTGATGGGGGAAGTGTTGCTTCATAGGCTGGCCCTGGTGCTTCCCCTCACAGCTCCATGCTCACCATGAGGGGTAGTCCTGGTATTCTCAGCCGTAGGGGTGGTGGGCCTGGTCCAGGTGTTCTCCTGGCAAAGGTGAGTTGAGGCCACATGATGTTCCTGAGTTTTGGGGTTCTAATGCAGACCTTCAGAAGTAATGTTGGAAGATAAAGGATGGCTGAGATTGTTACACAGTGAATGCAGGCTATAGGGGAGGGAAAAGGAGTGTCTCACAGCATTACGTGTTCAGTGTCCAGGCTGTGCTGACTGTTGGTGTTGCTGGATTAGGTAACTCACTGCAGTAATTTGTTTGATTGAATTTCAATGGAGGTTGAAGAGTTTCCAGTCCTTCTGTTTTCTCCTGTTTATCTCCAGTATATCTCTAATGTTCTATTAATATCTAATACTTAATACTAAAATACTTGACATCTAAAGACTAGATATCTAAAGACTACATAGCCAAGGCTTCACAGGATGAAAATATACTGATTAAATAGGCATACAGATGCTAACAATCCCTCCTTTAAACTCCACCCACAACAAATGGTTCAATCAAAGGTGTGATCAATATCAGATCACTGCCCCCGCTAGAACACAGATGTTCTGCTTGGGTACAGACTTATAATATTCTATTTTCCATTTACCCAGTAGAGTTCAAAAGCATGTGGATGTTACGGCAGAGAGAGATACAGTCTGCAGGTATGCCCGTGATAAGGTTGAATTTACCCATCATGGACTACACCTGATAGCTGCCTGTTTCGTTAGTCTGTTTCCCGCACTAAGGGCTGGGTCATTGATGTTCACTGGAACTGCCAAGCCAAGGAACTTTTGTTTGGACATATGTTTCATGTTTTGCCTTGCCAAGATTCCTGTATACCTGCACCTGTCTATGTACTTGGTTTCTGCCTTGTCAAAATAGTCTGCCTTATCAAGTTATTTTGTCATGCTAAAAAAACGCTATTGCCAATAAACCCTATACTGAATTTAATGCTACAATTCTGTAATCAGAGAGTTCATGACCAAGGATTAGGGCAGTATGGATGGTATAATGGTTAGCATTACTGCCTCAGAGCATTGAGGCCATGGGTTTGATTCCCACCATGGCCCTAACTATGCGGAGTTTGTATATTCTCCCCGTACTTGCGTTGGTTTCCTCCGGGTACTCTGGTTTCCTCCCACAATCCAAAAATATACTGGTAGGCTAATTGGCTCCCAACAAAGTTAACCCTAGAATTTCTGTGTGCGTGTGTATAGATTGTAAGCTTCACTGGGGCAGGGGCTGATGTGAATGTTCAAATATTCCCTGTAAAGCGCTGCGGAATCTGTGTGCGCTATGTAAGAAACTGTTAATAAATGATAAATAAATAAGGATCTGGATAAATACTGGATATGGGGATCAAAGGACGATTGGATAGTTCAGAGTAAAGAATAACAACTAAACAGCAAGCATGAACGGGATACATCGGCAATATGACAACTTGTATTTTGAAGTAAGTGGAATGTGCTAATAGGTAAATAAATATTTGAGGAGGTTTGTAGATTTGATTTAACAAAGGTGTCATAACACTGGAATTCGAGTAACTCTATGAGTCATCCAGTAAATATGTTACAGGTGAAAAACTACAAACTTGCCCTCAGTAGTCACTTTCCATCAGTCTGCATAAGGGAATTCAAAGCACTGAGCTCATATTAGCATATTTAAAGGAAAGGGCTATAGAATATGTCAAAAATTTTAATGTGATAAGACTCGTAAGATTTAGACTTTATGATAGCCCTATTGGGTTAGCCCAAAGAAATATGTTAACAACATACATATGTCTCGCAGTAAGGAAACACTGGAGGTATAGACAATTTTCTTGGAATTAAGTAACAAATAACATGAAACATATGTGCAGCGTGAGACAGCAGGAGACTCAAGCTGAAATTGTTGTCAGAAAAATAGTCTCATTTGAACACTGTGGAGCTCGTTCTCAGTTGGCACAATGACGATATTTATGTATGTTGGAGTTTCTTGTTCACACAGTGCATGTGTCCCACAATCGCATTACTAATTGAGCCGCATTGACTATGGAATGTATTGGGGTTTCCTGGGCAGAGACTGGAAGGTGGCTAAATAGATGAATAGAATATATACAGAATAAATATTCCGCATAGGAGAGTCCCAAGTGTGTCGCAGGAGTCATTTCAGACTTAGCTTAATTAAATACATTGAAGGCAACAATTTGATGGAGACTTAGCTTAATTAAATACATTGAAGGGAACAATTTGATGGAGATTCAGCACCTATCATAGGGCTGATGCAAGTACCGATGGTGCTTCTGAATTATGACTGCAAGGGCCAATATGTAAATTCCAGATTTAAATTTGGGTCTGAAATTGTGGACTTGAAAGAGCAAATTTTTTATTCAGTTACAGATAGCAAATAATACCAGTTAACATTTGACCTTTAAGCTCAGTCCACATAGTGATCTTGCCAACTGCCACCGGGTCTGCACATCTCTAATATATATATGAACATAGAAGAAGGGACACTCGGAGACGAGGGTAAAGTTGAGAAACCAACTGGTGGTGCTGCATGTTATATTAAACCACCAGTTGGTTTCTCACCTTTACCCACATCTCCGAGTGCCGCTTCTTCTATGTTCATATATATATTAGAGATGTGAAGACTCGGATTTCAGAGATCCGAGCCCCCACGGACGTCATCATTCCGAGCCAGGTTCCGAGCAGCGCTCTGAGATTCCCGCCTGACTCGGGTCTGTCCGCATGGTCAGAATGTCATCTCCCGCGCCGGATTTCACGAGGCTGTAAATAGCGGCTGCTGCGCCCGCCATCTTCACTCCAGTCTAGTAGTGGGTTGGGAGAGAGTGTGTTGGTGCTACTGCTGGGGCTTAAACTTGAGCTTGAGCTTGACCTTGAACCCAATATTTTTTATTCCCTGGGGCTGTCTCTCAGTGCTGATGTGTAGTCTAATTGTGTACTACTGTCTCCTCTGTGCGGTCTACCTCTGGTGTGCTGTAATTATTTTATTCGCTGGGGCTGTCTCCCTCAGTGCTGCTGTGTACTCTGTTCTCCTCTCTGCTTAGGGTGGGCTCTCCCTAGCAAGGAGGAACGTCTAACTGTGTACTAATAGTACTACTGTCTCCTCTGTGCTGGGGCCTACCTCTGGTGCTGTGCTGTGATATTATATATTATATTAATAATTAATTATAATATATAGATATATATAGTCCACTGGTGCTGCCTGCACTGAATCTGCCAGTATTATTTAGTTACTCAGTTCACTGTTGCCACTGGCAGTGCTACTTCCTAAGTGTACCTACCTAGTACATACTAGGCTGCTATATATAATTTAATAAAAAAATAATACTTGTGCTGCGTGGGACTGTAAAAAATAATTCCATGCTGCTGGTGCACTGACGCGTGCCACTGAGTGCCACTGCCTAATAATAAAATTAATTATTATAAATTCTGCTGGTGCACTGCATAAAGCTACTGGTGGTGTGTAACTACCTTTTGTGTTGACCACTGGCAGTGCTACTGCCTACCTACCTAGTAGTTTATTTTCTCTACCTACTAGGCTGCTATATTATTAATACTTAATTAATTGAATTATATATAGTCCACTGGTGCTGCCTGCACTGAATACTGTGAATAGAGGTTGCCAGTATTATATATTCAGTCCACTGTTGCCACTGGCAGTGTTACTGCCTAAGTGTACCTACCTAGTAGTACAACTACATATTAGGCTGCTATATCTAATTTAATTAAAAAAATAATACTTGTGCTGTGTGGGACTGTAAAAAATAATTCCATGCTGCTGGTGCACTGACGTGTGCCACTGAGTGCCACTGCCAAGCAGTACCTAATAATAAAATTAATTATTATAAATTCTGCTGGTGCACAATACTAGTATTGCTGACGTATCCACCTGTCTTGTGCCTAGTACTGCCTTATCTACCTGTCTGGTGCCTAGTACTGCAGTATCTACCTGTCTTGTGCCTAGTACTGCTGTATCTACCTGTCTGGTGCCTAGTACTGCCGTATCTACCGCTGCAGTGCCACTCTTACATGAGCCACGTGTTTGTGCCGCAAACTTGTGTGGCTTAGCATAGTTATCCAGCTACCTCGGTGCAACCTTTTGTCCTAAAAACAATATTGTGAGGTGTTAGGTGTTCAGAATAGACTGGAAATTAGTAGAAATTAATGTTATTGAGGTTAAAATAGCACAGGAGGAAAAAAAAAAAATTCTGTGATTTTAGCAGTTTTTATGCTTTTTTAACAAAAAAATCAGAACCCAAAACCCAAAAATCCAAACACAAAACACTTAGGAGGTGTTTTGCCAAAACCCATTAGAACCCAAAACCTCAAGGTAATAGACACAGGCAGATAGAAACTACTAGCTGGAAGCTAGCATGTGCGAACTGAAGCTATCACTGGCAACATTTTGTGTTGACCACTGGCAGTGCTACTGCCTGCCTACCTAGTAGTTTATTTTCCCTACCTTCTAGGCTGCTATATTATTAATACTTAATTAATTGAATTATATATAGTCCACTGGTGCTGCCTGCACTGAATCTGCCAGTATTATTTAGTTACTCAGTTCACTGTTGCCACTGGCAGTGCTACTTCCTAAGTGTACCTACCTAGTACATACTAGGCTGCTATATATAATTTAATAAAAAAATAATACTTGTGCTGCGTGGGACTGTAAAAAATAATTCCATGCTGCTGGTGCACTGACGCGTGCCACTGAGTGCCACTGCCTAATAATAAAATTCATTATTATAAATTCTGCTGGTGCACTGCATAAAGCTACTGGTGGTGTGTAACTACCTTTTGTGTTGACCACTGGCAGTGCTACTGCCTACCTACCTAGTAGTTTATTTTCTCTACCTACTAGGCTGCTATATTATTAATACTTAATTAATTGAATTATATATAGTCCACTGGTGCTGCCTGCACTGAATACTGTGAATAGAGGTTGCCAGTATTATATATTCAGTCCACTGTTGCCACTGGCAGTGTTACTGCCTAAGTGTACCTACCTAGTAGTACAACTACATATTAGGCTGCTATATCTAATTTAATTAAAAAAATAATACTTGTGCTGTGTGGGACTGTAAAAAATAATTCCATGCTGCTGGTGCACTGACGTGTGCCACTGAGTGCCACTGCCAAGCAGTACCTAATAATAAAATTAATTATTATAAATTCTGCTGGTGCACAATACTAGTATTGCTGACGTATCCACCTGTCTTGTGCCTAGTACTGCCTTATCTACCTGTCTGGTGCCTAGTACTGCAGTATCTACCTGTCTTGTGCCTAGTACTGCTGTATCTACCTGTCTGGTGCCTAGTACTGCCGTATCTACCGCTGCAGTGCCACTCTTACATGAGCCACGTGTTTGTGCCGCAAACTTGTGTGGCTTAGCATAGTTATCCAGCTACCTCGGTGCAACCTTTTGTCCTAAAAACAATATTGTGAGGTGTTAGGTGTTCAGAATAGACTGGAAATTAGTAGAAATTAATGTTATTGAGGTTAAAATAGCGCAGGAGGAAAAAAAAAAAAATTCTGTGATTTTAGCAGTTTTTATGCTTTTTTAACAAAAAAATCAGAACCCAAAACCCAAAAATCCAAACACAAAACACTTAGGAGGTGTTTTGCCAAAACCCATTAGAACCCAAAACCTCAAGGTGATAGACACAGGCAGATAGAAACTACTAGCTGGAAGCTAGCATGTGGGAACTGAAGCTATCACTGGCATCAGGGTCTGCATGTGCAGTCCCTATAACAGGAGCAAGAACCAATGAACACTGCTGCAGCGGCACAGGCCTCCAGAAGCACAAATTACTGCAGTTGAGACCAAAGATAACGAGCTAATTAAGTGCACAGAGCAACACACAAAATTGAGTTGCAAAGGCACAGACTCACCAATAGAGGCCACCAGAGGGTCCACTACCAGAAAAAGGGTAGTGCTATCAATACCAATACGAATTGCCGTATTTTCGGGATAGTAAATGTAAAAAATAAGTGTATTTCTGGATACAAATACACCTATTTTTTACAAATCTTCTTTACAAAATTTCGCCCATCATCTTTAAATTGATGCACTGTTGCTCATCTGTGGTACTTCCCAGACTCCATTCTGTCCAACTGTGGCTCTTAATGACCACAGACCTTGCACTCAGACCCAGTTTTTACTGGTACCCTTTAACAATTGCCATTGTTGAACAATTCATCATTGCAGCCATTTTGCAAATGTTGCAAGTGCTAATAATCATTCGATGTCCAAAGTCCATCACATTGCATTTGTACAGTGATGTAACAACAGGGGGTGCAGGGGATGCAACTGCTATGGGGCCTGGGGGCTGAGGACCAAGCAGTCAATCCCCTGTACACTTTTTAGTTTTAGCTTTTTTTCCCCATTAATTGTGCAGTGCCGCTCACCGAGTTAGGTCAGACAGCTCTACTTCATCTTAATTAAGGAGGTGGGAAGAGGTGGGGTGCAGACACAGCAGGCTGCATAGGGCACCATGCAAGAGGGCGCTGCAGCTGCATTCTTCAATTGCCACTGTCACTGTCCTTCAGTATAGGGAGGTTCAGCAGCCTTTCACACGGTGCCCATAATACACTGGGCGATGCAGGCTTAATACTTCTTTTAACCTGTGTTCAATTTCCGGGTAGGTCGACCCGAGTTATAAGTGCAATGTAAAAGGGGTATTCCTTGTCTTACCCATTCTTTGTGGATTGTTGTGAGTAGTTGTGTTGTTTAGTTGTTGTACCTTGTATTTTTGCTTTTACACTGTTATTTTATAATGTTTTTTGCATTTGTCAGCACTCTGTACACTCTGTGGCATACGAATAAAAGATAATAATAATAATTTCTGATGAATACACCATTTAGAAAGATCAAAGAGTAAGATGTAACTTGTATCTATGACATCAATTAGTGCAAAATTTACACTGTACCATCTCCAACTAGTAATTAAAGTTAGCAGAGAATCATTTAAGGGCCCCAGGCAGGGATAGGTGTGCATCTATATAAATTTAGAGAAATCATGGGGGATATGAGACAGGGGGAAATTTACTAAGCCAAAATCGTAAAAAATAGGTGTATTCGTATCCAGAAATTCACCTATTTTTTACACATTCGTATTTTCGGGATTTACTATCCCAAAAAATACACCAATTCGTATTCGTATTGATGGCACATTCGAATTTGTATTTACAAATATGATTGAATACACGATTGATAGAATACGAATAGGAATCACCATTCAAAAGAATGGTGATTTCTAATTTACTAAGCGGCCGTATTAAAATACGGCTGCTAATTATCAGCAAACTGACGCTAATTGCCGGCCAAATACGGCAGGAAAATAGACTTAATATTCCTGGCTTGTTTGGCAGAAGCCTGCATGGATCAGTCAGATCCATGCAGGCTTCAGTGTTAAAAAAAGGGTTAAAAAAATAAATTAAAAAACAAAAAACGGCGTGGGGTCCCCCCTCATGGCCGTAACCAGCACCAGGCTCAAAGAGCCGGAACTGGTTCTGAAAAAAACAGGGAAAATTGGCGTAGGGCTCCGCTGATTTTTTAAAACCAGCCCCAGGCTCCAGGGCCGGGTCTGGTTCCCAAAATACGCGGGACAAAATGAATAGGGGTCCCCTCGTATTTTAAGAACCAGCCCCTGGTCCAAACAGCCCACAGGGTAATGTCACAGCCGGGGGACACTTATTATATAAGGTCCCGTGGCCAAAACATTAACTCTACTGACCAGTCAGCCTGGGCAAGGGTCCTGGGGGAGCGGGGACCCCCCCAACGAAGGGGTCCCCCCCTCCAGAACTTACCTGCCCAAGACCCCAGGACCGATGGACTGGGACCTACCTATGGGATCAAGTTAGGTAAGTATCAGTATGTATCACTGTGTCAGTGTTTATTTAACTATTTCTATTACTGTGGAACTACAAGTTCCAGTGGACCCTTTAATGCCCGCATGCTGGGACTCATAGGGGTACATTTATTAAGCTTGGTGAAGTGATAAACTGTCTTGTTTTTATCACCGGCCAATAAGCTCTTACCTGTCATTTTTCAAACCAAGCCTGTAGCTTCACAGGTAGGAGCTGATTGGATCGATGATAAAAACAAGTTTATCACTTCTCCGAGCTTAATAAATCTACCCCATAGTTCCACAGTATTAGACAATAGTTTTCATTCTATTTTTTACCACTTTAATCAGCCCGGTACCCAACACCCAGGGGTACCGGGGACAGCACCAGGCTTCAGCCTGGGCAGGTAAGTTCTGGAGGGGGCGAACCCTTCATTGGGGGGGTCCCCACTCCCCCAGGACCCCTGCCCAAGCTGACTTGTCAGTAGGGTTAATGTTTTGGCCGCGGGACCTTATATAATAAGTGTCCCCTGGCTGTGACATTACCCTGCTGGCTGGTTGGGTCTGGGGCTGTTTCCTAAAATATGGGGGACCCCGATTCATTTTGTCCCCAGTATTTTGTGAACCAGATCCGGCCTTGGAGCCTGGGGCTAGTTTTAAAAATATCAGCGAAGTCCTATGCCAATTCTTCCCTGATTTTTTAAAACCAGCCCCGGCTCTTTGTGCCTGGTGCTGGTTACGGCCGTCGGGGGACCCCATGCCATTGTTTTCTATTTATTTATTAATAAAAATTAATACGAATGAATACGCCATCGGGGATTACAAAGCAGTCGTATTTCACTGCTTTGTATATTCCCCTCCAGAATACGAATTTGCATACGGCTTAAATAGCTGTATGCATTCGTATTCATTCGTATTAAGAATACGAATACGAAAAATCGTATTCGTATTCTTAGTAAATTTCCCCCAGTGTTACATCGGACATCACAAAATTATAGAATCAATATGTTCATAAATTAATGATTGCGTATTTCTTGGATAAATTAGACGTGTTACATACAATATGTTTAAATCTACAATGAGCATTGATACCATAGTTAGGGCCTTATTCTAGTTCACTCTTTCTGACAAAATCCTTCTTAGATGGACAAAACCATGGGCCTTATTCTGATCTGAGCTCAGTACAAATTTGTTCTTAAAATGGGCAAAACCATGTGCACTACAGGTGGGGCAGATGTAACATGTATAGAGAGAGTTAGGTTTGTGTGAGTTATTTTGTTTCTGTGCAGGGTAAATACTGGCTGCATTATTTTTACACTGCAATTTAGATTTCAGTTTCAGCACACCCCACCCAAATTTAATTCTCTTTGCACAGGTTACATCTGCTCCACCTGCAGTGCACATGGTTTTGCCCATTTTAAGAACAAATTTGTACTGAGCTCAGATCAGAATAAGGCCCCATGTGCACTGCAGGGGGGCAGATGTAACTTGTGCAGAGAGAATTAGATTTGGGTGAGCTGTTTTGTTTCTGTGCAGGGTAATTACTGGCTGCTTTATTTTTACACTGCAATATAGATCTCACTGAAGTAAAACCCCACCCAAATCTAATTCTCTCTGCACAAGTTACATCTGCCCCACCTGCAGTGCACATTGTTTTGTCCATCTAAGAAGGATTTTGTCAGAAAGAGTGAACTAGAATAAGGCCCTTAGTTACCAGCCGGAACAACATAACAGCAATGTAAGTGTGAGCAACTGTGCACTTCTGAACAGAGTAACAGCTAAATTGCATCTACTTTGGTCCAGCGTGCAAAACATTTGAATTACCCCCATAGAGGGGAGCAGCCTTTTTTTTTTAGAGTGGATTACAGTTGACTACCAAGTCTGACAATAAGTATATGTCATTTTGATGACAGTATTCCTTTAAACATTGATTAAGCTATGATTGCACTGAGAATCGAGAAAAGTCAAACAAGACCAACGCTGAAAACAGAACGCCTGCAGCCATTGCAAAACAGATTTGCTTTGTGTACATTAGTGCAACAGGCATGCACGGTTTGAGTCACCATCAGGTTACAATCTCTGAAGGTTTAATTACCTGTTGGTGACTCAACACCAGGGGACCCTGTAACTTCAAAGAGAGTTGCAGGACATACTGCCACATGAGTCATAGCTCTCAAGTGACACAATGTCTGAGCATGTCAGTAAATAGTATATATTTCATTTGACATCCCTCCTCTGTGAAAGCTATTTTTTTAACCCAAATGTTACAATATTATATATTTGGAATTATTCTATTTATTTATATATTCCAATCACATATTTGGGGCCATTTTTAAAACTTGTTGAGGCCAAATAATAATCTGATCTATTGCATCATTATCTAAAGCTGGGTACACATATGTACAATTTCATTTTTCTTGCGACCGTTCGATCGACCGTATACACGTTCGGCCGTCCGAAACATACGACCGATCTGCGCGTACACATATGTACAATTTTACTGGCGACGTCCGATGTACTCCCGTCCAAACAATCGCAAGAAAAAGATTGTACCACCGTACACACTCTCCCGTTCTGGCTATTCGAACGATAAAAATGTACACAACATTATCATAATGGGCTGGATTAAAAGAGCATAGCAAAACGAGGCGTGATCACGGAACAAAGAATCGTTCGTGTAGTACAGTGAATAGAGCCGTGACTATTCATATCCATTGCTAGCTGTACTGGATATACGTACGTACGTTCGTCTATCGGTGCATTTGGGCCTTTTTAATCATGAGCTTGAGGAGAAGGAAGGCTCGTGCGTGCATTTTGGCTGCTATGGCCATCAGATTGCGGGCTATTAAAAAAAGAAAAAGGACCAAGAATCGGAGCTGCTGGACCAGAGACTGGCTTCTGAGGAGAGACACCTTCTCCCACATGCCATTGCTACAGGAGATACGGGAGAACAATCCTGATGATTTCAGGAATTATCTCCGTATGGATGACGCTACCTTCATGGAGCTGCTGACACTGGTTACCCCTTTAATAGAGAGAGAGGACACCTATTTCAGGAGGCCTATTTCTGCAGAGCAGAGACTGGTGGCAACGCTGCGTTATCTGGCAACAGGCAGGACCCTTGCCGACCTGAGATTCACAACCGCAATATCATCTCAAGCGCTGGGGTTGATAATACCAGACACCTGTGATGCCATCGTCCAAGTTCTACAGGAGAAATACATGAAGGTAAATATAGAAATTACATACATGTCCCCCATATGTATAGCTGTGCACATACCTGTACCCTATATGTATATCATTACAATGCCTGTTAATGTAATCTTTTACACCAGTGGGTGGGGGGTCATTTTGATAAGGCGGGTAATAGCTTTGAGGCTGCAATGGGGGAGGGCTGATGTGTCTAAAATCAACCCAACAGATTAATAATACGCATATACTTTTATATTGCAGTTTCCATCGACCAAGGAGGAGTGGCAAAATATTGCACGTGATTTCCGTGATCTTTGGAATTTCCCTAATTGTGGTGGAGCTATCGATGGCAAACACGTCAGAATCATGCCCCCTGCAAAGAGTGGCTCTTTTTATTATAACTATAAGGGGTTCTTCAGCATTGTTCTAATGGCCATCGCTAATGCTCGATACGAGTTTGTATTTGTGGACATTGGGAAAAATGGTAGAGTTTCAGATGGAGGAGCCCTGGAGTATACCTTTTTCCACGACCAACTGAAAAAAAATCTACTGAATCTGCCAGAGCGGACTGAAAATGAGCACGGTTTGAACTTTGTTTTTGTGGCGGATGAGGCCTTTGCATTGCACCCTAATGTCCTTAAACCCTACCCACAAAGGGCACTGAACAGGGAACGGCGCATTTTTAACTATCGCCTGTCACGTGCCAGGCGAGTGGTTGAAAATGCGTTTGGGATTCTGAGTAATAAATTCAGAATTTTTCACAGTGCCATCAATCTGCGCCTAGATAAGATTGACAAAGTGGTGCAGGCCTGCTGTGTGCTGCACAACTACATGCGCAGAAAAGCGGTGCACACACAACAACTGGGGGCTACAGTGGACGACAGCCAAGTTGTTGACGAGCCTATTGGTCTGACAGCTTTGGCAAATAATTTAAACACCAGAAATGCATCAACGCAAGCAAAGTTGTCAAGAGACGAGTACTTGGATTATTTCAATGGTGTTGGGGCTGTGGAGTGGCAGAATGACATGATTGCTTAAAAATGTACGTTTTTGTCATTGTAAATATATTGTTTTTTGGTGTGTACTAATCAATATTTTGCCAATAAAATTTGTATACTCACAGTTCCGCACAAGTTGTCCTCTGCGTCTTATTGCAGCAAGGAGGGGGAGGTGGAGGCCGAATCACGGCAAGTGAGTGGTAGTACTCAGGTGCCAGGCATTCCTGGAGGGCACAATGCCACGGCACCTGGAGTGCAGACTGTACCCAGTACTGGTGTTTATGTACTAGCAAGTAGTTGCTCCACCACACCTATTTCTATGCCAATTTCTCCTGGTACTTTTGTACAGTCTCCAGGAGCAATACATGAAGGTAAATATTGAAACAACATGCATGTACCCCATATGTATATCTGTGCCCTATAGTCACCCTGCATGGTAAATGATATTTTCACACGGACACCAACTAGATTACAGAATTTTTAATTTTTGTATAAATTATTAACTTATAAACTTATAAAAAATATAACATAAATAACAAGGAAATAAATAATAAAGAAATACTTAAACATAAAAATATTTAAACTATATTATTAAAACAAAAATGCAATTAAATCAACTATATAAAATATTTACATCTGGTGGTAAACTTGGCCCACCCCATAATCCCCTGTATCCATCGGTGGTTGGGAGGGAGATGGAGTTTGGAAGGGGCCACCAGGTGGACCTGGTGGGAGCGTATTAGCCGCCGTTGCCGGTTGGTGCTGCCTTTGCCCAGTTGGTGGCTGTAAATGGTGATACTGGGGATATTGCACCGGGTGAAATACAGCTTGTTGGGGTATAGGAGCTGGGCTGATGGGTTGAAATTCAACCCTAGGCAGAGGGGTCTCATCGGTGAGACGTGTGTGCCGGGTCAGAGTCCCCACACGGGCCCGGTACAGCGTCTCATAAAATATGCGCTCTACCTCCACCCTTGTAGCCGGGTCCAACTTTCGCAAATTGTCCGCTAATACGCTCCCCACCCGGTCCGCATCATCCTCATCCATGCTCATCAATCTGTTGGCAGACTCCAGGATCTTGGTGGTTGCCACGTCCGCAGCATCTGGAGTCTGCCTCGGCCTTTTGCGCCCTCTTCTTGATGGTGCTTCTGCTGCACTTTGAGCGCTTGATGGAGGTTCACCGCTGGTCGTGGCGGTTGGTGTGGGGGTGGAGCAGAGGGTCGGTGAAGGCAGCTGTGATGCCACCTCCAGCGATGCCGAAGACTCCTCCTCAAATAGCGATGGCTGTAACAAAACAAGATGATGTATCACTATAGATTTTTAAGACTTCCATATATTTTTATATCTACGCAGAAGAACGCAGCCCACACACCACCATGTTGCTGCCATGGATGAAAGTGAGCTAGTTGAAGAGGCGTTATGATTGGCATCTCTGGAAACTAATTATTTAGATACCAGACATAACAAATACTAATTTAAACACCAGAAATGCATCTATGCGTGCTAAATTAACCAGGTATGAATACATGCAGTATTTTATTGGTGTTGGCGCTGTGGATTGGCAGAATGATATTATTTCGTTAATTTTACACCACAAAAAAATATTACAATAATCCGCGCCAGAAAGACTACAACAGTGTAGATACCAGGGATTACCAATGGCAACCAAAACTTCCAAATACAAAAAATGTGGGAAATGCACTTGCGATGTCTGAATATTGATCACTGTCTTCCCAGGCGGATAAGAGTATAGCTCCACCACTGAGAAGAACCAGAATTAGGGCCACAGAGAAGGTCAAATTGACGATGTAGAACCAAAAGGGTGGGGTATCGCCCCCTGCAACTGACCTCTCTGTTGTGCCCAACAGAGAGGTCAGTTGCAGGGGGCGATACCCCCCCCTTTTAATTTTACATGTTCACAATTTTTATACTGTACTTGCTGTTATATTTATCTTGTGTGCAAAAAATTTTTCACAAAAAATCCGTCTACTTACTGTGCCGCAAATGGTGTCATCTGAAACCTCTTGGGTGCACGCGGAGGTGGAGGGTGCAGGCTGGTTCCTTGAAGTGTTGCCGACCGAATCCCTGGGCAGCTCCTGGTCCACCGTGAAGGCCAGCAGGTCATAGTACCACAGCCTGGGCACATACACTTGGTCTGCCCCTGCCCCAGACCGCTTTGAGGACTCAACCTTATTTAATTCCTTTTTAAATACGGTCCTCATATTAGCAATGCGAGTCCGGACCCACTCCACATTTGCTATGGGGTAGTATGTCTGGCTCACCCTCACCAGCTCCTCCAGAGCAGATAGCCTCTTCTGCCTATTCGAATGGTCTCTGGATTTGGTGTTCCATAAACAATTCTGATCCCTGTAGGCCTCAATGAAATCCTTCATAAATTCGACATTTTTTTCTGCCATGGTTGAATTTCTGTGCCAAAAAATAAAATAAAAAGGCATATTATTTTCTTGATACAAAAAGCACACCATAAACCATTTAATGTACAGGTGTTCAGTCTGTGGGCCACTAGATATACTGTAGCTATAGTACAGGAGTTGAAAGTCTGTGGAACATAGGATACACGGTCACTACAAGCCCCAGCATACCCCTGGCCCACAGATTGAAGTCCCTGTCATAGAAAACTACACATTTTGTTTTAATACTCACCGAAATAAATGTCGATACAGTCCGGAAAATTCGCTGCGCTGCTCCGATCAATCCAACAGCAACGACGGAATATTCTTTCGTGCAGAACGTGGCTTGAAACACAGTGATTGGATGAGCACAGGAATCTCCGCCCCACTCACGTGCTTCGCGTCACACAGACACGGGACATCGAGGAGCCATGTCGGAGGGTCTGGCGCCACCGCATATGGGGGAGGCCAGTACAGAACCTTTGATTTCCAAATCAGTGATAACCACAGATAAAGAAATCGCTGACAGACAGGACAACAAGGAGAAAAAAGTGACGCGCGCATCCGCCATGTCATCTGCAGAGGTGGAACTGATGGTCAAAATGCTGGATAGAAGGGACTACGATTGTTCGAGAAAAACATACCCCAAGACAAATTACAGAAAAGAAATTATTATGCAGCGTGTATGCAAGGAGATAAAGGAGAAGTTTGGGAAAAGAAGGTCCAAATACCAGCTCCAAAAACGGTGGTCGGACCTGAAGCACAAGGAGCAGGCCAAGCTGAAGAAAATTCGTGGAATTATTAAAAGAAGTGAGTCCAATGCCCTAGGTGGCTTTATTAATATACTGTCATGATCCATTACATTTTGAGTGTTTTGCTGACATGTTGCTTGTTTTTATTTACTCAGAGGAAATCCAATCCAGGAGAAGGCATGAGGAAGGCAGAGACAGGGCCTCCAACCTAAAAATAAAGAAGGAGAGTACAACAGGTAAGGTTTTGTACCAGCACACCAACAGAACAACACATGTTTTATACACACAACAAGGGGTAGTAATATGTCACTTTACCTTGTCACTATAGATGATATCCAGGCTGCGCAGCCGATGGAAGGGACCACAGAGGGCCACCAAGTGATTGCGATCACCAGCAGTGTAGATGGTGAGTGTATACTGCAAATCATCTTTATGGGATAGTGACGTATCATTTGTGGAAAGGTAAACATTTCTTTATCTGTACTTATTATAGATATCATCGAGATTTCAGATGTCAGTGCAGAGGGGGAGAAGAACACACCATCACCTGACACGTCCAGCGACGAAAGCACAATGCAAGAAAACATGACACAAGTCCATAAATGTCTACAAGAACTAAGCGGGAAAGTCCATACCGTAGCCCAAAAAATTACAAAAATCCAAAAAGGCGTAGCAGTAGTACACTCTTTATACGAAAAAATTTATAACGGTTTGCATTATAAAGTCAAAAAATAGTTTGTGTACTTTATTTTACTTGGTTCTCCTTCTTGTTTATTTGGAGGCCAGCAGCATGCACCTTAAAATGGTGCATGTCATGGCAAGCAGTCCCACGGCAGCAATGCATCACATGTGAGCAGGCCGGGATGTTCCCATGTGATGCGTTGCTGCCGTGGGACCGCTTGCCACTACATACACCACCATGTTCAAATGTGTTTTCATGTTTTTTTGGGTGGGTGGGCTTTCCTGCTAAACCTTCACACGTGGCACTTATGTCATGGCAAGCAGTCCCACGGCAGCAATGCATCACATGTGAGCAGGCCGGGATGTTCCCATGTGATGCGTTGCTGCCGTGGGACCGCTTGCCACTACATACACCACCATGTTCAAATGTGTTTTCATGTTTTTTTGGGTGGGTGGGCTTTCCTGCTAAACCTTCACACGTGGCACTTATGTCATGGCAAGCAGTCCCACGGCAGCAATGCATCACATGTGAGCAGGCGGGGATGTTCCCATGTGATGCGTTGCTGCCGTGGGACCGCTTGCCACTACATACACCACCATGTTCAAATGTGTTTTCATGTTTTTTGGGTGGGTGGGCTTTCCTGCTAAACCTTCACACGTGGCACTTATGTCATGGCAAGCAGTCCCACGGCAGCAATGCATCACATGTGAGCAGGCCGGGATGTTCCCATGTGATGCGTTGCTGCCGTGGGACCGCTTGCCACTACATACACCACCATGTTCAAATGTGTTTTCATGTTTTTTGGGTGGGTGGGCTTTCCTGCTAAACCTTCACACGTGGCACTTATGTCATGGCAAGCAGTCCCACGGCAGCAATGCATCACATGTGAGCAGGCCGGGATGTTCCCATGTGATGCGTTGCTGCCGTGGGACCGCTTCCCACTACATACACCACCATGTTCAAATGTGGTTTTATGTTTTTTGGGTGGGTGGGTGTCCGTTCCTGCTACACCTTCACGCAAGCACCTGTATGTGATACTCTGTTCAGGTCCGACCACCCAAATAAACAATGTGTTCACAGTAATTTTTGTCAGTATTTCTTAATAAATGTTAAGTGTTTATGCAGAACAATGAACATCACATATCTATCTATCTATCTATCTATCTCTATCTATCTATCTTCTATAACAGCGATCGCCAACCCGTCGCTCGCGAGCGACGGGTAGCTCGCCTGCCGTTATGTGGTAGCTCGGCGCAGCTTTTCATTCCCACTGACCTCCTGCCGCGATGCGCCTCCTTGTTTGGCGGCAGGAGGTCAGACAGCAGTGTGTGAACCCGACTTCACGGCACGGCAGTGTGTAACCTCCTCGCTTTGCGGCAGGAGGTCTTAGGTCCGGAGGTAGCCGCCCAATAACGTCCCCAGCACGTCCCCAGCGCAGGAATTTGCGCTCTTTTTGCAGCATAGCCTGCAGCCCTGCACAGAGTCCTGCGCCACAGCTTTTACAGACGCCTGCCCTGCATGAAAATCAGTCCTGCGACAGGTAATAAATAATTTTACTGCTTGAGCCTTGAGGTAAAATGGGCATCATGTGTGTGGCATATGTTTATGTTTGATCATTAAACATATGCCACACACAGGATGCCCATTAAACATATGCCCCGGCCCACACCTTGATTCTCATTAATTAATAATCATCAAGGTGTGTGGGGCATATGTCACACACATGATGCCACACACATGATGCCCATTATAGAAATGACCCACACCTTGATGCTCATTAATAATGAGCTTCACGCTGTGGGGCATTTGAATAATGTGCATCATGTGTGTGACATCATGTGTGTGACATATGCCCCACACACCTGGATGATTATTAATTAATGAGCATCAAAGTGTGGGGCATATGTATAATGGAGCATCACGGTGTGGCATATGTATAATGGAGCATCACGGTGTGTGGCACATGTTTAATTGAGCATCACGGTGTGGCATTTGTATAATGGAGTTCAAAGTTCTGGGGCACATGTAACATGGTGCATCACAGTGTGTGGCATATGTAACATGGTGCATCACGGTGTGTGGCATATGTAACATGGTGCATCACGGTGTGTGGCATATGGTTAATTGAGCATCACGGTGTGGGGCATTTGTATAATGGAGTTCAAAGTTCTGGGGCACATGTAACATGGTGCATCACGGTGTGTGGCACATGTAACATGGTGCATCACGGTGTGTGGCATATGTATAATGGTGCATCACGGTGTGGGGCATATGTATAATGGTGCATCCCGGTATGGGGCATATGTATAATGGAGTATCCCGGTGTGGGGCATATGTATAATGGAGCATCCTGGTGTGGGGCATATGTATAATGGAGCATCACGGTGTGTGGCATATGTAACATGGTGCATCACGGTGTGTGGCATATGTAACATGGTGCATCACGGTGTGTGACATATGTATAATGGGCATCACGGTGTGTGACATATGTATAATGGGCATCACGGTGTGGGGCATTTGTATAACGGAGTATCACGTTGTTGGGCATATGTATAATGGGCATCGTGTGTGTGTGTGGAAAAAATGGGGGATGTAGCCTCGCAGGAGTTCCACGGTAGTAGCTGAAACTTCTAATTTTTGGCGCGTGCCTACGGCACGCGCAGATAACTCTTCTCCTCTGCCTCCAGTGTTGGGAGGTATGTTTTGGGGCATTGCAGTGTGTGGCATAATGTGTCAGGGGCATTACAGTTTGTGGCATTATGTGTAAAGGGCATTTTTTGGGATATTATGCAGATTTTTAAATTTTTTTTACTTTAGTAGCTCTTCGAGCGGTTTATTTTGTCGCGAGTAGCTCCCGACCCAAAAAAGGTTGGAGACCACTGTTCTATAACTTCAGGAATGCACACACAACGATTATTTATTTCAAAACGAATGCACACACAACGAATATTCTTTAACAGCATGGGGCGGAAAGTACGGGGGAGAAGACTTCCTGTTGTTTACTTGCTGCGCTGATGGAGGGATGACGCAGCTAGTCAACACCCACATGGGCGTGCTGCGTTTGGGAGGAATGATCGCAGGAACGGGCTGCATATCGATCGAACGTGCGTACACATGTCACTTTTCTTTCGATATGGAGCCGTCCTGTCGGAAGAATATTAAGCAGCAAAGAACCTGCGACCGACCGACCGTGGACGGCCAAAAGCGTTTTTGGCCGTTTATCGATCGCAACGAAGGGATCGGGACAGCGTACACATATATACAATCGAACGGCCGTTCGTCCGCAGATCGGAAGAACGGCCCGACGATTGTACATATGTGTACCCAGCTTAACATGAGTGGAGTAGGAAGACAACTACAGATGGCAACAGATCAGCCTAAAGCTGGGTAAACATTATACAATATATTGTGTGATATTGGTGTTCACCTAAGAGTGCGGTCATCTTCTGAGTATACTATTATGTTAATGACAAAAAAAATGCAGCTGTTTAGGTGCCCATACACGTACCGATTCTGCCGTGCATTTTGTGCTAAATTAGCATTGCATCGCATCGCGTTGTGTATGTGATGTGCATGTGATGCGATAAAAAGACAGTACAAAAAGTATGTGCAGCACATACTTTTTTGTACTGTGCGATGAGACGCCGCGGGAGCGCGCATCGCATAGCACACATCGCATCGGCAGAATCGGTACGTGTATGGGCACCTTTTGAATCATGAACCAACTGTTGGATTTGGGAATGACAGTAGGGGTAGGAGTCTATCAATATTCACTCATTGTATCTCTGTATAGAAATATGGACTAACAGATGGTCGATTTTAAATGTTGGTACTCCCCAAATAACAGTCAATAATAACTATCAATTATAATTAGGCTATATATATATTAGAATAGTGAAACAGTATATATATATATATATATATATATATATATATATATATATATATATAGTCAACGGAGACAGGGTCGGCACTCTGGAAGAAATGATGGATGCCTAGGTGCCTTCCAAAGCAATAATATACAGGTAGGAGCCGAAGGTTGCTGGTGTGCTTCCTGCGGATGAAGAGGCGGCACTCAGAGGGCTTCACATAAAGATTTTATCGGAATAAATGATGCATGTAAAAACGACAACGTTTCAAGGCCCACACTGGCCTTTTCATCAGGTCAAATAACGTGCATAGTGGTATAAAGATAATATATAAGTGAACCAGGAGCTTACCTGGATATCAGGTTCATATAGCATGTGTCAAACAACGTAAGACCAGCGTTCAGTAGCCAGGGCTTCCGGGCGTGCAGGCTCACGGAGCACCGCCCCTCCTCGGGCAGGCACTGCGTCAGACACACCCCCGGCGCCATGGCGACCAGGACGCTAGAAACAAATGTGAACTCCAACTTAGTGACAAATCAACAATAACACCGTGAATAAGTGCTGTCAAGTATATAACAACAAACTACATTAAAAACTGACAGGACTACTAAACGACTTCAACTGCACTTTCGGCTTCATGAAGCTATGCATAAATATATAAATATAAATATAAATGTGACTGTAGAACACATATATACTTCAGAACACATATATACTTTACGGGTGCCCAGAGTCTTTCCAAGTCACCGATCAGGGAGCATCATTAGCGGGGACCGCGCTATGTTAATAGCGGAGACCGGGACCTACTAGCTCTGTAAATTTATATCCAATAAGGGTAACTGTCGCGTGACTAGATGAAAACGTTCCATGAGAACTTCTCATTCAGGCCTTTCGGCGACAGCGTATTCAAGACAAAAATCCATTTAGATTCACATCGGGAAAGCGCTCGTTGGCGATCACCACCTCTAGGGGGGGGTGGGATGTGATCGATGATCTTACAGCGAAGACTTGTTAGGGAATGTCCAAAGTTCTTAAAATGCTTCGCCACTGGTTGGTCCATAGGCTTACCCTCCAGGGCTGCCTTTATTGCCGAACGGTGGAGCGCCAGTCTTGTGCGGAGATCCCGAATTGTTTGTCCCACATACACTAGTCCACACGGACAAGTGATAGTGTAAATAATGTGCGTTGTGGTGCACGTTACGGGGTGTTTGATACTGTATTGTTTACCAGTATGAGGATTTTTGAAGTACGAGCCCGATTCCATGTAATTACAGGTGGTGCATGACAGGCATTTATGGCAGCCTGCTTTCTGAGAAGGCAAGGTGGAGATCGGAGATAAATTGGTCTTAACCAATCTGTCCTTAATACTACGTCCCCTTTTATAGCTGGGACGTACCTGGGTATTCTGGAATGGGAGAGATTTGTCACTCCTTACCATCGGCCACAGATGTTTTGTGGTATTGGCAATACACGGGCTTGCTGGGGTAAAGGACGTAATGAAAGGAATTTTGTTTGAATCAATTTTGGGAGCAGTTTCTGTCAGTAATTGTGTGCGGGAAATTTTCATAACTTCATCTTTTTGTTGTACTAATACACGGTACTTGTATCCCCTGTTCATGAATTTGATGATCATTGCATCCAACGTATGTTCCAGATTCTGTCTGTCGCTGCAGATCCGCGCTGCCCGCAGCATCTGTGATCGGGGTAAACCCCGTTTGAGGGCAGGAGGGTGACAAGAACTGTTGTGGAGAAAGGTATTACGGTCCGTCTCCTTGGTGTACACCGTGGTCATGATTTTGTTATTTATCAGCGATATTGACACATCTAGGTAATTAATGATATTGTGGTTGATTTGAAACGTCAGTTTAATTGGGGAGTCCCGTGCATTAATGTCCTGTATAAGTGACACCAGCTCTTGCTCAGAGCCCAGCCATAAAATCAGGAGGTCATCTATATATCTCGTAAATAGATGAATTTTTGCCGCTATGACAGGATCATTGAAAAAAAATGCTGCTTCTTGTTCAAACATAAATATATTTGCTAGCGACGGGGCCACAGGGGACCCCATCGCACATCCAGTCCTCTGTAAGAAATATTGCCCGTTATGTAAAAAATAATTGTGCTTCAGGGTGTATTCCAGTAATTGAAGATAAAGGGGTATAGGTATCCGATCAAACTGATATTTGTGAAGGAATGTTTTCATTGCCAGGAGCGCACCTGAATGTGGAATCACCGTATATAGGTTTTTCACATCGAGGCGTTGCTGGGTACCTCCTTCAGATTTTCTAGTAAATTCAGTAATTGTGAGGTGTCCTTAAGAAATGTCGGTTCCCTCGAAATGTACGGCTGTACATAAGCATCCAATAATTGTGATATTGGATGAGTCAGTGATCCACGTGCCGATATAATCGGTCTAGGTGGGGGATTTAATGCATCTTTATGCAATTTAGGGATCGAGTACATCACCGGCACAATAGGGTGCTCTGTTGTTAGTTTTTTAATTAACTGGTTGTTCATTTGACCCGTTTTTAGTGCATCAGAAAGAATTGAGTCCAGTATTTTTTTAAATTTATCGGTGGGATTGAAACGAAGTCTTTGATATGTCACAGAATCTTCCAAAAGAATGTCCAAATTTCTCACATATGTATCTCTGTCCTGCAGGACAATCCCGCCTCCTTTGTCCGCCGGGCGTGTAATTACCTGAGGAAGTGTTGCTAAGTTGTTCAATGCCTGTAGTTCCTTTTGGGATAAATTATTGTGCGATTTAGGAACTGATGTGGTCGTACAAGACACATTCTCATCAAGTAGGCGGTGAAACGTTTTTAATGTAGCACTGGACGATGGAGGATCAAAGGAAGATTTCTGTCCTTTGATGGGTATGAAGTCTAGACGTGGAGCTGTGCTGGAAACAGAGTTTTGGAAGAATTCTTTGGTTTTGAGAGTCCTGTGAAAGTCATAAGATTGTATTTTCCAATTCAGGTCATGGTGTTTGGTAGTAGGAACAAATGATAAGCCACGGCTTAGTACTTAGTAAAAAGGAAACAGATTATCTCCTTCATGGCACATCATTGTCGGACTATTACCGAGCAAATATGATCCCTAGAGGATTTTGCATACGCAATGTGCCTACCATAGGTCGCAACAGTGCTGATTTCTGTAGGAAGTGGGTTTCCATCTTGAATAAAGCAAGTATGGACTTAATGCTCTTGGTTATTTCAGAATCCGGCCGGATTCTAGCGGAAACTAAATCCAAAATACAATCCATCAGGACTATCCATAAAACAACCATCGATGACAAGAAAAACATCCCAACGTGGGACAAATTAGAAGCACAATGCCACAAATATAAACAAGATCTAATCCAATATAAAAAAACTAAGCTACTGGCAGTGCAAGCCGATTATGAAGATCTAAAAGTATACCGTTGGCTGACAGGCTCCAACCAACCGCCTGCCCGACAATATCAAAAATCCAAACAATCCTGGAGAAATTGGCGACGGGATCCCAATCGTGGAGGGTCTCAGTCGAACAGCGATAGCGACTTTCAATGTCAGGAATCAGATGATGGAGGTTCCAGCCCGGCAGTCCCTTTAGGGACCGTCACTCGGGCAAGAACTGGAGCAAACCGACCCGTAGGGGGGGCCAGAACGAAAGACTCTTCAAGGCCACCAATAAACAAAAAGAAACCTTAGTGTTTAATTTGTCATCGCACCAATTATCCCCCACGGAAGCGGCAGTACTAAGCCGTGGCTTATCATTTGTTCCTACTACCAAACACCATGACCTGAATTGGAAAATACAATCTTATGACTTTCACAGGACTCTCAAAACCAAAGAATTCTTCCAAAACTCTGTTTCCAGCACAGCTCCACGTCTAGACTTCATACCCATCAAAGGACAGAAATCTTCCTTTGATCCTCCATCGTCCAGTGCTACATTAAAAACGTTTCACCGCCTACTTGATGAGAATGTGTCTTGTACGACCACATCAGTTCCTAAATCGCACAATAATTTATCCCAAAAGGAACTACAGGCATTGAACAACTTAGCAACACTTCCTCAGGTAATTACACGCCCGGCGGACAAAGGAGGCGGGATTGTCCTGCAGGACAGAGATACATATGTGAGAAATTTGGACATTCTTTTGGAAGATTCTGTGACATATCAAAGACTTCGTTTCAATCCCACCGATAAATTTAAAAAAATACTGGACTCAATTCTTTCTGATGCACTAAAAACGGGTCAAATGAACAACCAGTTAATTAAAAAACTAACAACAGAGCACCCTATTGTGCCGGTGATGTACTCGATCCCTAAATTGCATAAAGATGCATTAAATCCCCCACCTAGACCGATTATATCGGCACGTGGATCACTGACTCATCCAATATCACAATTATTGGATGCTTATGTACAGCCGTACATTTCGAGGGAACCGACATTTCTTAAGGACACCTCACAATTACTGAATTTACTAGAAAATCTGAAGGAGGTACCCAGCAACGTGATCTTATGTACCCTCGATGTGAAAAACCTATATACGGTGATTCCACATTCAGGTGCGCTCCTGGCAATGAAAACATTCCTTCACAAATATCAGTTTGATCGGATACCTATACCCCTTTATCTTCAATTACTGGAATACACCCTGAAGCACAATTATTTTTTACATAACGGGCAATATTTCTTACAGAGGACTGGATGTGCGATGGGGTCCCCTGTGGCCCCGTCGCTAGCAAATATATTTATGTTTGAACAAGAAGCAGCATTTTTTTTCAATGATCCTGTCATAGCGGCAAAAATTCATCTATTTACGAGATATATAGATGACCTCCTGATTTTATGGCTGGGCTCTGAGCAAGAGCTGGTGTCACTTATACAGGACATTAATGCACGGGACTCCCCAATTAAACTGACGTTTCAAATCAACCACAATATCATTAATTACCTAGATGTGTCAATATCGCTGATAAATAACAAAATCATGACCACGGTGTACACCAAGGAGACGGACCGTAATACCTTTCTCCACAACAGTTCTTGTCACCCTCCTGCCCTCAAACGGGGTTTACCCCGATCACAGATGCTGCGGGCAGCGCGGATCTGCAGCGACAGACAGAATCTGGAACATACGTTGGATGCAATGATCATCAAATTCATGAACAGGGGATACAAGTACCGTGTATTAGTACAACAAAAAGATGAAGTTATGAAAATTTCCCGCACACAATTACTGACAGAAACTGCTCCCAAAATTGATTCAAACAAAATTCCTTTCATTACGTCCTTTACCCCAGCAAGCCCGTGTATTGCCAATACCACAAAACATCTGTGGCCGATGGTAAGGAGTGACAAATCTCTCCCATTCCAGAATACCCAGGTACGTCCCAGCTATAAAAGGGGACGTAGTATTAAGGACAGATTGGTTAAGACCAATTTATCTCCGATCTCCACCTTGCCTTCTCAGAAAGCAGGCTGCCATAAATGCCTGTCATGCACCACCTGTAATTACATGGAATCGGGCTCGTACTTCAAAAATCCTCATACTGGTAAACAATACAGTATCAAACACCCCGTAACGTGCACCACAACGCACATTATTTACACTATCACTTGTCCGTGTGGACTAGTGTATGTGGGACAAACAATTCGGGATCTCCGCACAAGACTGGCGCTCCACCGTTCGGCAATAAAGGCAGCCCTGGAGGGTAAGCCTATGGACCAACCAGTGGCGAAGCATTTTAAGAACTTTGGACATTCCCTAACAAGTCTTCGCTGTAAGATCATCGATCACATCCCACCCCCCCCTAGAGGTGGTGATCGCCAACGAGCGCTTTCCCGATGTGAATCTAAATGGATTTTTGTCTTGAATACGCTGTCGCCGAAAGGCCTGAATGAGAAGTTCTCATGGAACGTTTTCATCTAGTCACGCGACAGTTACCCTTATTGGATATAAATTTACAGAGCTAGTAGGTCCCGGTCTCCGCTATTAACATAGCGCGGTCCCCGCTAATGATGCTCCCTGATCGGTGACTTGGAAAGACTCTGGGCACCCGTAAAGTATATATGTGTTCTGAAGTATATATGTGTTCTACAGTCACATTTATATTTATATTTATATATTTATGCATAGCTTCATGAAGCCGAAAGTGCATTTGAAGTCGTTTAGTAGTCCTGTCAGTTTTTAATGTAGTTTGTTGTTATATACTTGACAGCACTTATTCACGGTGTTATTGTTGATTTGTCACTAAGTTGGAGTTCACATTTGTTTCTAGCGTCCTGGTCGCCATGGCGCCGGGGGTGTGTCTGACGCAGTGCCTGCCCGAGGAGGGGCGGTGCTCCGTGAGCCTGCACGCCCGGAAGCCCTGGCTACTGAACGCTGGTCTTACGTTGTTTGACACATGCTATATGAACCTGATATCCAGGTAAGCTCCTGGTTCACTTATATATTATCTTTATACCACTATGCACGTTATTTGACCTGATGAAAAGGCCAGTGTGGGCCTTGAAACGTTGTCGTTTTTACATGCATCATTTATTCCGATAAAATCTTTATGTGAAGCCCTCTGAGTGCCGCCTCTTCATCCGCAGGAAGCACACCAGCAACCTTCTGCTCCTACCTATATATATATATATATATATATATATATATATATATACTTAACATCGGCACTCACCTTTCCTAGTTTTGGGGTGCCCTATGGCTTGTGACCACATTGTTTAAACAGACATTGTAGGGGCTCCGCACACACTAAATTAACTGATAATAAATAGTGGAGATTTGGTTCATGAATTGATCAATGCATTTAAGCCTGCAGCCCCCTTCACGGGACCCGGGATTCATGAACCAAATCTCCACTATTTATTATCAGTTAATTTAGTGTGTGCAGAGCCCCTACAATGTCTGTTTAAACAATGTGGTCACAAGCCATAGGGCACCCCAAAACTAGGACAGGTGAGTGCTGATGTTAAGTGTATATATTGTTTATTAGATTATTTTTTTTAATTAGTCTTATTGTGGTCACATTCTCTCATGCACCCTGCTTTAACTAAGATTCCATAGCTTATGTTAACCATTTCCCTAGATGATTAGTGACAGGTGTGTTGGTAGCTGCTCACCTATAAAAGCAAAGTGTGCTGTGAGCTTCAGACCAGATAGCATGCCTGGAATCAAACATTCATGTGATAGCTATGTGTATTGTAGCCATTTTCAGCGATAGTGTTAGGACCTGCAGAAAAGTGGGGTCCTGTGAAGGGGGCTGCAGGCTTAAATGCACTGATCAATTCATGAACCAAATCTCCACTATTTATTATCAGTTAATTTAGTGTGTGCAGAGCCCCTACAATGTCTATATATATGTGGTCCAATTATGTTATTTTTGATGCTGTGAGGAGACCTGGAAATCATGCACCCTACACAGATAGTATATCCCATGGGCTCTAATGAGTTACAATGCTATAGAGAAATGATGGAGCACATGGTGTTGTCTTTTCAAAGCAAATGACAGAACAGGGGACCCGATTCAGACCTGCTTACTAGGTAGCGTATAGTTACACAGTTACATAGTAGGTAAGGCTGAAAAAAGACTTGCGTCCATCTAGTTCAACCTGGTATAGATATCCATTGCTGATTTGGTAGGTTCTGGTATTTTACAGACAAATGATATTTCTTATTTGTACCCATGGATGTTTTTCTCCAGTAAATGTTTGTCCAACTCTGCCTTGAACGCATTTAATGAGCCAGCCATTACCACCTCTCTGGGAAGAGAGTTCCAGAGTTTGACTGTTCTGACCATAAAGAAATTCTTTCTACTAGCTGAATGAAATCTTTTTTCTTCTAATCTATACTCATGCCCTCGCGTCCTAGATTCCTTTCTAGTAGAAAAGAGGGTGTGTGACAGTTCCTTATATTGGCCCTTGATATACTTGTACATGTTGAGCATGTCCCCCCTTAAACGTCTCTTTTCTAATGTAAATAGTCCCAAATTGCTTAATCTCTCCCCGTAGCTTAAATTCTCCATTCCCCTAATAAGCTTTGTTGCTCACCTTTGGACTTTTTCTAATTCTATGATGTCCTTTTTATAGTGTGGGGCCCAGAACTGCACTCCGTACTCGAGGTGAGGTCTCACCAATGCTTTATACAGTGGCATAATTACCCTTGAGTCCCTAGTTTCTATTCCCCTCTTAATACATGCCAGAATTTTGTTGGCCTTTTTTGTAGCTACATTACAATGGGCACTAAATCCCAGTTTGCTGTCTATTTGGACTCCTAGATCCTTTTCAAGTATGGAATTACCCAGTTCCTCTCCGCTAAGGTTGTAACTTGCACACTGGTTGTGTCTCCCAAGGTGCATAACCTTACATTTATCTACATTGAACCTCATCTTACATTTTTTTGCCCACTCATCTAGAATTGCAAGATCATTTTGAAGCATGGTGACATCTTCTGATGATTTGATGACTTTGCTAAGTTATATTCAGAGCCTAGCAAGAAGGATAATGCAAGCAAGAGCCGGCAAACACAAGCTTGCCCCTGCTGGCCGGATCCCCTTGCTACGCTGCGAGCAGTTGTGTACGCTTACACATCCACTCGCAAGTGCCTGCACAGAGGAGAAATCATTCAATGGTTAGTTACTTACCTAAATAGAAGAAAAGTTCAAAATAACGTACTTTTTTGCTGTGCACGTTCTTTTGCGAGTTGGGGGCGGGACTGAAGTCATGTGACATCATCCGCCTGCCCCGAGCAGGCAGGGGAACGTCTGAGTGCACAGCGGCCCGTCTAGCGTTTCTGTGGGTGGGCCCACCATTTTTTGTGAGCACGTCCATGAAACGTAGGTTGTCCACCGCGGAACGCCCCCTGACTGTCAATCAAAATGCAGACCCCCACCAGCGGGGATGGGGCTGAATTCACTGCTCAACGAGCAGGTCTGAATCAGCTCCAGGGTTAGGGCAAATTGATCGCTTGCTTCTTTTTCATGTTCTAGATTTGACCTTCAGCTTAAAGCACTGCTTCAGCATATTATTATTATTATTGTTATTATTATTATTAATAACAGTTTCTTATATAGCACACACATATTCCGCAGCACTTTACAGAGAATATTTGAACATTCACATCAGTCCCTGCCCTGGTGGAGCTTACAATCTATATTCCCTACCACATATACATGCACACACACACAGGCATTCTAGGGTTAATTTGTTGGAAGCCAATTAGCCTACCAGTATATATTTTTGGAATGTGGGGGGAAACCGGAGTACCCGGAGTAAACCCACGCAAGCATGGGGAGAATATACAAACTCCACACAGTTAGGGCCATGGTGTGAATCGAACCCATGACTTTACACCATCTGTACTGCCCATACAGTATCTCAATACTTATTCATTTTTGGCCCCAACCAATTATTTAGTCCCCAGCTGAGCACTCAAGAATAATCTAACAAAAATGAATGAACAGAAACAGGTCCCTATGAACCAGTCGCCAGCCCATATCAATCTTATTTAACCACATTTATGGCCAATTCCCTACCTGAAAATAGGACTCACCCATGTGTGATCACCTTTAAGGTCCATAATGAATGAAAAGTAAAGTGGCTTGGTTATAAGAGATTTTATGATGTACATGTGTCTGTTTTATTTACCATACAATATCTTTCAATAAAATTATTTTAGGCAAATTGGATTCCATGATTTTATTTCTTCACTACATTGAAAGGCAGTTTACAAAACTGACAGTCTATTGACTTGATACAAAGACAATGTTCTATAGTGTGATGTATCTCATACAGTCAATAAGAGAAAGCCCATCTCCGGTCTTACCTTAATGATTAGCTGTATGAAACACATCAGTTTACAAAACAAAAGATACTGTAATTAGCAAGCCATGGCTATGTTCCCAAGGAAACCTGCACACTCAACTACGTGACCATTTCATCCATTCCCACACAACCTACTCCCAATACACAACACCACAAGATTTTGGTAGTGTGGTCATGGCAGTTTTAACAGGTCATAGGTCCTGGACAAAACAGTGCACTGGGGCGCACCCATTTGCAGGAATAAATAAAAACAAATCCTTCTGCAAAGTCTCTCCACATGCTTCCATACAGATAATAGCTGTCAGCAGTCTGATTGGTGAATAGTATGCTGACATCCATTCACTGTCTGGCAGAAGGCTGAGAGGCAGGTAGGGAGTGCTGCACTCTGATTGGTGCATAGTTCTAGCCTTAAGCCCTGCACACAGGTGCGATATCAGCCGAAATCGACCTGGCTGAGTGACCATATACTCATGTTTACAGGGAGATGGTCGCTAAGAGTGTGCTCCCACGACCAGTCCAGTACTGATCACTGCAGAGGCGTAACTAGAACTCTGTGGGCCCCATAGCAAAATCTTCAAAGGGCCCCCCTCCGCCCCTACCCCATCCTTTGCCACTACAATACCCCTTAGTAGAATAGAAGACAGAGGGGAGTTAGAAAGAAAGAGAGTTTCATGGAAAAGAGAGAGAGAGAGAGGGTATCAGGGAAAAGGAGAGAAAGGGATGAGAGGGATAGAGAAAGGACATCAGAGGGAAAGTTTCAGGAGGTAGGGAGTTGCAAGAAAGAAGGTGGCACCAGTATATGGGTGGAGGGTGAGGAGGCACAGGCGGACCGGTGGAGGTAAAGGGGGCACAGGCGGACCGGTGGAGGGGAAGGGGTCACAGGAGGATGGGTGGAGGGGAAGTGGGCACAGGCAGATGGGTGGAGAGGAAGGGGGCACAGACGTATAAAGAAAGGGGCACAGATAGACTGTGCA
This sequence comes from Crinia signifera, assembly GCF_055691185.1. NCBI lineage: Eukaryota > Metazoa > Chordata > Amphibia > Anura > Myobatrachidae > Crinia > Crinia signifera. The sequence continues at coordinate 179,832,133 of NC_139217.1, read as the reverse complement.
TGGAGCAAGTGGGGAATCCAACAGTTATGTGTGTGCTGCGGTGGTCAGGACTGGGGGCTGCTCCTGACCGATCCAGTGAGGATTCTTGGTCCCCACGTAGGACCCACAGGTGAGATTTGGAGGAGGTGCTGCCTCAGTGCCTGCTGCGGGTGTGTGATTTCAAACCAACACATACTGGGCCTTATTCTGGTTCATTCGCAACGGCTGCTCGATCGCATTGGGGACCGATGTTTTGCGTATATGCAGCAGCATTTCTGCACATGTATATACACTGGGTGCATGCGAACTCAGCGAGAAGTCTGGTCGCCGAGTGCACGCTCCCAGCCTTGTGAGTGGGGGGGTGGAGAGGGGCGTGGGTTGCTGGGCTGGAATAAGCATTAGCATATGTGTACACCCTGCATTTCATTGTTTTTCCCATTAAAACGCTGGATGTAATGTGTTCATGGCGCACGTGCAGGGGGCGGACTGCTGACCTAGCCAGATGTCAGCTGCCCGCCCAATTCCCTGCATTTCTTCGCTCATATGTATGAGTGGTCTGGACCATTCTTACATATGTGTGCACCTTCACCATCATTCGATGGTCTGCGATCATCGAAAGGTGGGGGAGGTTCCTACTGGCATGTGAATGGATGTTCGTGTAAAACAGGGGTGGGGAACTTTTTTTGTGCCAAGGACCGTTTGTATGGGGAAAAAATCCTTCAAGGCCATATGTAAAAATGTCTCTTACAAAATGTCCTGCTGCAGTCGTCCCATGATTTGGCGGCTGCCGCTGAATAGGACTGACAGTCTCCAGTTACTCTTGATTAAGAGGAATCTTGCGAGAACTACCGACCTCTTGCAAGAATTCCCCTGTACTTGACTCCCGGCAAAGCCGCCTGGTGGGTGGGAGGGCCACTCAGACCGCTACGGGGGCCGCATATGGCCCCAGGCCCTGAGGTTCCCCACCCCTGATGTACTTTCGCAAGTCTTGAAAGTAAATTTGGCGTGCAAATTGGTGGTGTGGGCTAACCATTCACAAGGGGGGGGGGGGGGTTTGGGTCATTTGCAAGGGTGCATGCACGCATCCGAGTGAATTAACCAGAATAAAGACCCTGTGTGCTGGGGTATAAAAGGCTGAGGCTGCTACAGCTTCTGTGTAATCGAGAGGATAGAAAAAGGGGGGGCAGGCTCAGAATTGCTTCTGGCAGGTTAATTTTAACTTATGTCTCTGCCAGGTAGCATTCTCTATTGGTTGTGTCTAGATCCACTTGTTTTTTGACTTGGAAGTGATGTTAGGTGAGAGCAGAGGCGGATTTAGGGATGAGGGCGCCCCTAGGCACAACAATAATGTTTACTAAGTAGGACTGATTACAGAGGCAGTATCTGCATGTCCTATCCATTTACACTCTATTTAAGATGGAATATATTACAGTACAGTGGATATTTTGCAGTTATTGGTACATTTTGGGCTGACAGTACTATAACAGACATCCAAGTGCCTAATGGGAAATTCGGCTCTGGGTGAGAGTGAATGTTGTTAGATGCCCCTTTTTAAAATGTTATCTGTAATTTATGTAGGTGTAGTTTATTTTCTTTTATTTCAGCTGGATTGTACCCTAACCGGCTTGTTTCGCTCGCCACAGATTTATACTCTTCCTGCAAGTATACATGGACCCACTGCATGATGGGAAAAGTCAGAAAACAGAAGTGGTTCTAGCCCAACTTTTCTGTGCCTGCTTCCCAAGAAGTCCCTACTCAAAGGCCCCTAGAGTGGTGGAGCCCTGGCCAGCTGTCCAGTGTGACCATTTGTTAAGGAAGAGCTAAGTGTTTACTTACAATTAACCTCTCTGTAATTTAAAACAGATGAAACAGGTTTGATCACAACAAATTCAATATCTGTCACCATAATCCTCAACCCAAAGTGGGCTCTGTAAATGGCTCTGAGTTAATCCCTGCCTCCACAGACCCACAATAACACTCTGGCTAATTCTTCAGGTCAGTAGCTGCCACCATTGAATGCAGTAACTGAAAAACTAAAACAAAGCACAGGTTACAATGAGCACAACAATTCTTAGTACACAATATGGCTGAAATGTACGGAAGCAAAGGAGATGTCCACATACTGTACTACTACGAGATGTAAGTATAGAAAGTCGCTGAGTAAGAGAGAGCTGTAATTGTAGTGTGAGGGAAGAGGGATGTAAGAACAGGAGGGAAGATAGTTTACAGCAGGCATGTCCAAAGTCCGGCCCGGGGGCCAATTGCGGCCCGTGATGTCACATCAAGCGGCCCGCAGCCTCCAGCCAGAAATGGGCGGCTGGAGGCTGACGTGGAACGCACAGCACAGGACTCTAGAGGTGGGACCCCGGCGAGCGCGCCTTTACCTTGCTGGCTTGCTGTCTGCATTGGTGAGGGGGTGCCAGCTGCCACTGTGAGACGTCTTTACCGTCTTTCAGATGAGTATGTGTCCAACTCCTGCTGCTGCAATTATATATCACCCTCCACCGCGATCACAGTGACAGCAGTGTGCGGGGAGGGGGGAGCAGTAAAGGCGAAGCTTGCTCCCGTAATATGCGGAGCTGAGAAGGGCGGCGGCGGGAGCCCAAGCATCTGTCTCCTGCAGGGGAATATACAGTGAAGGGAGGCAGTATGTGGTACATTCAGAGAAGGTGGGCAGGCTGGGAGACATGAATGGGGGCAGAGTGGGGACATACCGTGAATGGGGTACATACAGCGAAGGAGGGGCAGTTTATGGGAATATACAGTGAATGGCGGCAGGCTGTGGGACATACAGTGAAGGGGCAGAGTGGGGGGCATACAGTGAATGGGGGCAGAGTGGGGGGCATACAGTGAATGGTGCAGAGTAGGGGACATACAGTGAATGGGGGCAGAGTGGGGAGCATACAGTGAATGGGGGCATGCTGGGGGACATACAGTGAATGGGGGCAGAGTGGGGGACCATGTGATTAATAGCTCAGATGGCATCAGGCTGAATGGTCGGCCCCTACACATTTTCACGTCACCATATCTGGCCCTCTTTGCAAAAAGATTGGACACCCCTGGTTTACAGTCTAGACTCGGAGAGGGAGACAGACAAGTGACATGAGGTGCAGGCCTATTCTATGTGTTCTTGTCATAACCAGTGGTTCCCCTGGGGTGTCTTGGGGGTCTTGCATTTAAGTTTATGGAGTGTAACATGTTTAAAGAGTTAACATTTTCTGCACTAACTCAATGTAACCTTACATTTCTTCTAATAAATACAGGTTGAGTATCCCTTATCCAAAATGCTCGGGACCAGGAGAATTTTGGATAACGGATTATTCCGTATTTCGGAATATTTTAATATTTTAATGATGTATTTTGAAGTATCTTGCATTTATGCTGTATAAACACATAATATACACACAAATATATTTTATTACCACATAAAATACACACAAATATATTTTATTTGTTCAAAAAACAAGGTTTCAAAATGTGAAACAAAATGTGTGTACTATCTCAGCACTGAATTTGAATGCCAAGCAATCATTGTCTTGCACATATATAGTGCCAGTTACATATCATGTCCCCAGTGATGCTGTTACAAATGTCCCCAGTGAGTTTTTAGCAAAAAAAAAAAAAAATTTTCACTTTCCGGAATGTCTGGTTTTCGGAATAATTCGGATAACGGATATTCGGATACGAGATACTCGACCTGTAACACAAATGTATAACAGTAAACTATTATAATATAGCAATTTTGCAGGGCTAGATTCAAAACTAGTATTTGATAATAATAATAATAATAATAATAATAATAGTGACTAATCCTGACATGAGTCACTTTATGTCATGATTACACATGGCCTAGAAGGCAGTGTTACATCAGGATCTGCATGTGCAGCATTCTCTCCAACTAAAAGAAACAAGACGCTAGCTGAGATTTGCACTAGCACTGAGCGGTCTCTTGCACACCCGGCACCAGCACACAGCCTTGTTGCGTGAGAAGCAGCAGCGTAGGGACTGCAGTCTGTAAGGGGGACTGGCTACACACACATACACATACACACACACACACACACACACACACACACACACACACACACACACACACACACATACATACAGTACATGCACACACCAGGGCGGGCTCTGGCTGCTCAGCCTGGATCCTTTCATCTCCAGGCGGCAGTCCCTTTCATCTCTCTCTCCCTCCCCCTCCTCCTCCTTCTCTCCCTTTTTTTTCTTAGCCCCCTTTGTGTGACTAAATTTGGAAGAAAAAAAAACACTGGAGCTTGGGCAAGGATTTTTTTTCCACGTGTGCTCAGAGCTCCCAGCTGAGCAGCAAAGGGGTTTTCTTCCGGGTGCAGAGGACTGAGGCGAAGATCAAAGAGTCTGGAGCTGGATCTGCTGAACTCTGGATGGAAGAAGAAGAAAAAAAACACAACACACAAGACTGGACGGCTTCCAGCACTGAAGAGCAAAGCCAGCCTCACAGCAGTGAGGGGAAGGGAGGGAGCAGGGAAAGGCTGCAGCTAGTCTGGAGGGGGAAGCCAAATCTAGGTTTAACTTTGCAGCCCATACACCGGGTTGTCAGAAGGTCTGACAGTGTAAAAGCTGCTGAAATGATTTATACAACATGTAATTATAGCCGAATGTATCTAACAAAGATGATGGTTATTTGACTACAAGCAAAAACTGATTTAAAGAGGAATGTTACATTTCCTGCCATGGCCACAAAATGCCTGGTGTGACGATCGGGCTAAGGCAGGGTGTAGCCAACTTCAGTCCTTGAGAGCTAACAACAGTAAAGGTTTCCAGGTCTGATCACAAAGGGTGAGATGTACTAAGTCTTGAAAAGTTATAAAATGGAGAGTGATATGCCACCAACCAATCTCATACCTCACAACTTTATGAAAAAGTCCGGCGGAACCCCTGTGCGTGCCGTAATCGCCCTGTTTTCACAGCTCTGGGGGCATAGCCAGCATTGTGTTAGCTGCTAGCCAAGCCCAGAGCCCCTCTCTCTGCAGGAATAGACACTGTGCTCATGCATGTTCTGCCCCTTAGGATGCTTATTAGATGCCCAAGCAGTTTTTGCTCATTAAAAGAATATATATCATGACTATATTCTGTATGTAATTGCATAGCTCCCAACATTTGAGCACTGCAAGGAGGTGCTTGTGGTGAAATTTGGAGGTGTGGCCTAGCAGGAAGGGGCATGGCCTGTAATTGCAGCATTTCCATGAAGCCACGCCCCAATTTAGCCACAGCCCCAGCGTCTATTCATGGGTGACATGGGTGACAGGGGGGACTCCCAACTGTCCCTTCTCCGAGGGACACTGCTGGCACAGGATGGTATGCGGGAATGTCCCAAAACCCAGGAGGTTCCTGTGAAAAGCAGGACAGTTGGGAGGTATGTAATTTGTCCCTATAGACAGATACACTTATTATATAAGGTCCCATGGCCAAACAATTAACCCCTTGACAGGTCAGCCTGGTCATGGACCTTGGGGGAGTGGGGACCCCCCCAATAAAGTGGTCACCCCCCTCAAAAATTTACCCTGCCCGGGCTGAAGCCCAGGGCTGTCCCCGGTGCCCCAGGGTGGTGGGCATCCAGATGATTGAAGTGTAAAAATAAAATTAAACTATTATGCACTAGTCTTAAGGCCCGTCCGAGGAACAGGTGAAAGTTTATGCTTACGCAATTCTCAAAAAATTTGTAAAGCTAAAATATTTTTTTATTTAATAGACCCTTATAGGCCTTTAACCCCTTCAGTGGTATGGTCGTAAATTTCTCGTGCTGAGCTGCACTGTAAGAGCGGGCCTTCCCGAGAAGTTTGTGTGCATGCCACGGTAAAGAAAGGGTGTGCCAGTGGTGCCTCCAGCAGTAAACCACTGGTGCACCACCATCCCCCCTGTCACTGATTCTCCCCCCCTCCATTGCCGATCCTCCACATCACCGATCCTCCCTGTGGCTGCTCGGGGAGGTATGTCCACGCACGGTTGTTTGTGTGTTCAGGGATCCAAACAAAAAAATGCCCGAACAGGTAAACGGCTGAGCTCCTGAACACCTGAGTGCTCCTGAACCCCCTCAAGCAGCCCCAAACTTCTCCAAGCAGCCGTAAACAGCTGAAGCTGGCAGCAGCAGCCCCATGGTAGCAGAGGCTGCTGTGAAAGGCAGCAACTGCCCCTTCTGTGGTATTTGTGGGGCAGGACAAACCCCCAGGAAAACCCACCACTCAAGGGGTTCAGGGTCCACTTAAGGGAGTCTGTTTATTGTGTTATACTAAGTGCCGTCAAGAGGGGGTCAGACGGGTACTATTTACACAGGCCTACGTCCGTTGGAAGGACCCTATGCCCTGCGCCCCCTCCACCGCTGCAGTGGGTGTAGAGAGCAGAGGCTGCTGCAGCAGCACAGCCTCTCTCCCCGGCTCAGTACACGCTGCTGCTCAGTGATGAGCTGTGGAGAGAGGCAGCTGTAGCAACAGCCTGTGCACCTGCACACAGCCCGCACCCCCTGCAATTATTTTTACAGGGGCATGGCCACACACCCTCCCATTGGCCATGCACCGTCCATTGACCACGCCCTTTTTTTACCGGGGCCGGCGGCACTTTCAGTAGCCTTGGATGTATTCAGAAAGTCCTAAGCCTCCCAACAACATATCACAATGCTAGAAAACATCAAAAATAGTATTGACTCTTATGACAGCACCCATAAGGGTTCATCAGATTAAACCCATCTTCGAACTTAGATTGTCCCTTAAGATGATAAGGTAGTGTGCAAAGTTCGAAGACGATTAGTTTAAGCGTTTGCGAGTTATCTATGGTTATGTAGATAGAACCACGAATGCTGAATAAGCAATGAGAGAGCATAAACCCCTGATGGGTTCCCCAGGTTACGCTGGAAGGTCAGCTGACATGTTAATAGGATGGGCACAAGACCTATCAGAGCTGTGGGAGGAGTATAGACAGGGAAGAAAGGGCATGTAATACCAGTAGCTCTTCCTCTGTCCAGAAAAGCTGTTGAGAAGGCAAGACCTGCTGCTGCAGCTGACTGGGTAGTACACGTGCTTATTAAAATCTAACCTGTTTCTTTTTCTTTCTCATCACTCTTTCCCTGTGTAGGCTGTCTCTTTCCCTCACTCTCCTTTCACCCCTTTTTTTTGCTATTATTCAACTCTGGGTACCCCTCGCGCTATGCCCCGTCCGCGCAGAGTGTCTCGCCCGCCCGGCTGGCAGAGGACGCCTACCTGGCTTGGGGGGCTGCAGGGCCAAGCGGAGCCATCCCTGGTGGTTCCAGTGGGGACCGGAGGAGTGCGCGACGCGGCCCTGCGGCTCCTGAGCAGACCGCGTCTCCAGACGCGACGGACGCGGCACTGGCCTATGACGCGGCCAGACGCCGGGCCTCACGTGTACAGCACGCAGGCCGCGGCGGCCGTGCGTCGCTCGGCCAGCACTCGGGGGGGGGGTCGGGCAGGGGTAGAGCCCGTGGCGCAGTGACTCGGGGTGGCGGGCTAGGCCGCCTCCGCCCCGCGGCGCATGAGGCTTTGGCAGCTCAGGTCTCCATGACAGGCCGCGGTAGGCAGCAGCCACACCGCAATACCGGGGGGGTCGGGCACGGGTAGAGCCCGTGGCTCCATAGCTAGGAATAGAGGGCAAGGCCCCCGCCACATAGCCGTGCCCACGAGTATAGTTGGCAATGACGCCAGTGGTCCCACATTGAGGCCTTCCAGCCGGGCTCGCGCTGGAAGGTCAGGGGGGCAAGCCAGAGCGCCAGTCAGGGCCCTAGGGACAGGGGTACTGTCCTCTCCAGCACTCCCGTGCCGACACACCATACAAGACAAAGGGGGCTTCCCTCTGGAACCCCTTCCCCCCATACTCCCACACAGGGCAGAGGTCGGGGGCGGTCGGGGGGGGCAGCACAGGTGCAGGGCCTGATCGCTGGGGGACAAACAGGCCCGGCTGGGCTTGCAGATATTCCCCTGGGGGCCCCTAGGGGTAGGTCCCCTTTACATATTGCCAGCCGACAGTTACTCAGGCGAGCCAGGCTGTTTCCTCTGCGGTCTTCATCCGCACCAGCCCCCTCTGCGGTGGTGCCAACAGCCACTACCCCCTTAACAGCCGGGGATGGGGGGGTACAGCAGTTTATGACGCTACTGTCCAGCTTGATGAGCCAGGTTAACCCTCAAGGGGGTCAGGTGTCCGCTCCTAGTCAGTCTGCTACTGCCTCTTCCGATACGACTAACCCTCCTCATGCAGTGGTGGCGGGTACTTCCACTTCCCACCAGGGTTCTACACCCCTCACGTCCGTGGCGGTTGTCGCATCCGGGACTCCTCCAGTGGGGACAGTGGATACTTCTGCCCAGATGAGCCTCGTGCCAGCGGGAGGCACTGCAGGTGGGTCGGCTGCTAAGCGTAAGCGGCGTAAGCGTAGAGCGCACACTTCATCCTCCTCGGGCGGGTCCAATTCGGGAACGTCCGAGGGGGAAGGCGGCCGTAGATCACGCAGGAGGCGTCGACACCGTCGCCGCCGACACTCCAGTTCTAGCGGGAGCTCTGGGTCACCACTCTTTCCTAGGGGTCAGGTGGTCCAATGTGAGAATACTGCGGTGCTTAGGGGTTTACGACGCAGCGTACAAGAAAGAATAAACGAAGGGAAGTACGTTAGTTTCTTTTCCATGACGGCGCAAGCCGAAAAGGAGTACCGTGCAGCCAAGCGCCGAGGCGGTATAGGGGAGGAAGCCTTCTGCACCTATCACCGGTGGCAGGCGGGCATGTTTATGTTTGCGGCTTGTTACCTGGAAACGAGGCCACAGGAACACATGAATATGGTGCGTTACATGCACATGATTCATCAAATGTTCCTCTCGGAGGCTGACTCATCATGGCGCTCCTATGATGAGAACTTCCGGCGCAAGCAGTCAGGATTGCACATCATGGCATTCGGGTGTAAGGACGTGGAGATCTGGATGGGGCCGAAGCCCTCTTCGGCTCAGATGTCCACACAGGTCTCCACCCCTGCCCCGCGAAAACCCCAGCCCCCCTTTCGCGGGAGGGCGGGGGGAACCCCCGCAGGGCGTTGCTTCGCCTTTAACGGTGCGGGCTGCTCCCTCGGGGCTACCTGCAAGTTCAAGCATGCTTGCTCCAAGTGCTGGGGCAATCATCCTTTCAAGGATTGCAGGAAAGGGAAGCAGGGAGGGGCCACCCAGGCTGCAGCAGCCGGGGGTGCACCTCACTAAGGCCCCTTCTCCTGTGCGGGTTGACCGCTTGGCCAGCTGGCTGAGTAGGTACCCGCGGAGGGGGGAGGCTGAGTTCCTAGAGTCCGGGTTTCGCCTGGGCTTCCGCCTCCCCATACAGGGGGACATCATAGCCCACGCCCCTAGGAATTTGAAATCTGCGATCTAGATGCCCGGGGTGGTTTTAGACAAGGTGGCCAAGGAAGTGAGTTTGGGTAGAATGGTGGGTCCCTTCCCGTCACCACCTATCGAGAACCTAGTGCTATCCCCAGTGGGGGTGGTCCCCAAAAAAGCCAGCGGCAAGTTCCGGCTCATCCAGCATTTATCAAACCCACCGGGCACCTCGGTTAATGATGCCATCCCTGAGGACTTGTGCCGCGTGCGGTATCAGTCGTTTGAGGAGGCGCTGGATATAGTACGCGGCCATGGCCCCGGGGCTTTGATGGCTAAGGTGGACATTGAATCGGCCTTCCGCCTTCTCCCGCTGCACCCGGAATCGTTTCGGTTCATGGGCTTTCGCCTCCCCACGGGTTTCTACGTGGACAGGTGTTTGCCTATGGGCTGCTCGATTTCTTGCGCCTACTTTGAGCGCTTTAGCAGTTTTTTGCACTGGTGCGTGGTGACAGGCTCGGGCGAGTCAGGTGTGGCCCACTACCAGGATGATTTCCTATGCGTGGGCCCCGCCGGGTCCCAGCGGTGCGGTTTTATCCTGGCATACCTGCAGGAGCTTTTTCAGCACTTGGGGGTTCCCATAGCGGTGGACAAGACGGAGGGGCCGGTATCGTGCCTGTCCTTCTTGGGCATCAAAATCGATACTGTGGCAGCATGCTGCCGCCTCCCCCTCGACAAGCTGGCTAGACTTCAAAGGGCGGTTAGCCTGGCTTTGGCCACGGGAAAACTCCAGTTGCGCCAGCTCCAATCACTCCTAGGGCTTCTGCACTTTGCCTGCAGGGTGATACCCATGGGCAGGGTGTTTTGTAGGAAGCTGGAGAGGTCCATGGCTGGTATCAAGCACCCCCTTCATTACGTCCACCTGCCGGCAGAGATAAAGAGGGACTTGCGCATTTGGCTTTCCTTCCTGGAGCAATTTAATGGGGTCCTTATTTGGCCAGCAAACCCCCGCACCAACGCGCAGTTGCAACTGTATACCGATGCTGCGGGCGGGGTGGGTTTTGGAGCCTTCTTGCACGGTTCATGGTGCGCCGCGCCATGGCCCGTCGAGTGGATGGCCGAGGGCCTCACTAAAAACCTGTTGCTGCTTGAGCTGTTTCCCATTATAGTCGCACTGGAACTGTGGGCAGAGAGGCTCCGCGACTCTAGTATAATATTTTGGTGTGACAACTTGGGAGTAGTGCACGCAGTGAACAGGCAGGGCTCAGCATCCATGCCGGTTGTTCGCCTTCTGGCGCGTCTAGTGTTAAAATGCCTGCTGTTTAACATCCAATTCGTAGCACAGCATGTACCTGGAGTAGAGAACTCTGTGGCAGACGCATTGTCCAGGGCCGACTGGGTTAAGTTCCGGGCCTTGGCACCTGATGCAGATCTTGTTGGTGAACGCTGTCCCTCTTATATTTGGCAGATGATCAGGCCGGAGTGGAGGGGCTAGCCATGCGGGCTATAGCACCACGGACGCTCCATTGCTATCAGGCAGGATGGCAGGAGTGGGAGCAGTTCCGATTGTCTGCATCGCAAGCAGGTAAGACACCTGAGGCGGCCATGGTGGCTTTTGTGTGGAGTGCATACTCCTCTGGTCGCTCTGTCGCCTCCGTGCGCAGGACTTTGGCAGGGGTGTCATTTTTCTCCTCACTGCAGGGTAGGGCGGACCCGTCACGGTCATTCTTGGTGTCAAGGGCGTTGCGAGGTTGGCGGCGAGCTACGCCGGCTCTCCCAGACTGCAGACGCCCTATTGATATGTCGTTACTTCCAGCATTGCTGGACGCCCTGGGGGACATTTGCTGGCCTTATTATGAGGTCCTCCTGTTCCGCACGGCGTACGTGATGGCGTACCACGGGGCCTTCAGGATTGGGGAGTTGGTGGCCCCGTCAAAACGGGCGCCCTCACCGTTGACTGTGGATGATCTGGTGGTCCAAGCTGATTCGGTGCTATGTCACCTGCGACGTTCCAAGACGGACCAGGCTGGGAGGGGGCGGTGGCTGTCCTTGCTCCCGTGCACGGTGGAAAGGGCGTGCCCTGTGACGTTGGTCGCGGCCTTCGCCCAGGTGCGCCCGGACCTCCCTGGCGCATGGCTGATGCATGAGGATGGGTCACCGCTCACCAAATACCAATTTTGTCACGTATTGGGACGGGCGCTGGAGGCCACGGGTCTCGATCCTAGGGAATTCGGGTCTTATTCCTTTAGGATTGGGGCTGCTACCTCGGCGGCTGCGGAGGGCCGCTCCGACGCAGAGATTCAATCTCTGGGTCGATGGCGCTCGGCAGCATTCCGGAGGTACATTCGGCCAGCCTTATCTGTCACTTTTCACCATGGTCGACTGGACGCATAAGCGCTCGTCAACTTACAGTGGGGGCCTTGAGGTGTTTTTTCACATTCGTCTGGGGGCACAATTCGGCTTTAATTTCAATCTGGCATGGCGTACTTGTTAGTTTACTCCAGACGGTGTGTTTTGTGCCTCAAGAGCTGGTCGGCCACGGTTTTTCTCATTCCTCTCTCCTAACAAGTGTGGTGAATGCATGGTATGCAAGCTTGTCGACAGCCTTCTAACCTCTCTATAAATATTTCAGGTCGACAGGACGTTAAGTCCATATGGATGATTGGACATTCCTTTGTCTATTGGGCTTCCAGGGCAAACATCGCCTCTGATATAAGTGTGTTTGGTCGAGCTGGGGAGGTTAGGTGGCTGGGTGAGAGAGGTATGCTGTGGAGAGGACTGCAGGCTGGGCTGATTCGAGCCCTGCGAAATTTTGGGGTCCCGAAGGTCATTATATTACACCTGGGTGGCAATGACCTAGGGCGGGTAACCGCTCTTGAGCTACGCTCAGTGATTGTGCGGGACCTCTATTTCATTTCGCGGTACTTACGGACATGTAGGTTAGTGTGGTCCTCCATTATCTCTAGGATTGTGTGGAGGAATGCTGTGTCCTGCCCCCGCCTGGAGCGTTCACGGAAGACGGTGAACGCTGCAGTTGAGAGGTACCTGCTGACCAGTGGCGGGGGTGTTATTCGCCATGACACCATCAGCTTTCAGCGGAGTGCGCTGTATAGAAGCGATGGTGTGCATCTGAGCCCGGAGGGCGTGGCTCTGTTTTTGGGCGATGTCTTTAGTTGGTTAGATGCACAGTGCTGAGCGTTTTCTTACTTGGTGGCGGTGCTGCGGCTTAGGGCCTAGCTTTGGCGGTAAAGAACGGTCATCCTTGTAAGATCTTGAGGTGTGTGTGCAGATAGTGGGGTGTCGCTCTCCCCTGACATCGATGGTCATTGGCCATGCTCCCGCCCGGGGGGTGGTCTCCACTAGCACGAGTGGATGACCGGGGAGAGTGATCACCAGCGATGGTGTGTATGGTAAACATCTTTAACCCCACTTTCCCTATAGTGACCGTTCTTTGGTGCCGCCACCATTATATATATAGTTTAGTTTAATTGTCAAATAAATTTGACATTCAGTTTTGAAACGCCAGCACTTGTGTCTGTGTCTTTTTTATTAGATAAATTATTGGTTAAGGTTAGGTTAAGTACATGATGAGTTGAAAAGCGTGGACCTGGGGGATACCTGATGGGGAGTTTAAGAACCACGAATGCTGAATAAGCAATGAGAGAGCATAAACCCCTGATGGGTTCCCCAGGTTACGCTGGAAGGTCAGCTGACATGTTAATAGGATGGGCACAAGACCTATCAGAGCTGTGGGAGGAGTATAGACAGGGAAGAAAGGGCATGTGATACCAGTAGCTCTTCCTCTGTCCAGAAAAGCCCCACCCACCCTTCCCTATTTCTTCTCTCTTCGGCGGCGGTAAAGAACGGTCATCCTTGTAAGATCTTGAGGTGTGTGTGCAGATAGTGGGGTGTCGCTCTCCCCTGACATCGATGGTCATTGGCCATGCTCCCGCCCGGGGGGTGGTCTCCACTAGCACGAGTGGATGACCGGGGAGAGTGATCACCAGCGATGGTGTGTATGGTAAACATCTTTAACCCCACTTTCCCTATAGTGACCGTTCTTTGGTGCCGCCACCATTATATATATAGTTTAGTTTAATTGTCAAATAAATTTGACATTCAGTTTTGAAACGCCAGCACTTGTGTCTGTGTCTTTTTTATTAGATAAGTTATTGGTTAAGGTTAGGTTAAGTACATGATGAGTTGAAAAGCGTGGACCTGGGGGATACCTGATGGGGAGTTTATGTTGTGGAACTACAAGCCCCAACAAGCCTGCACCGCATGGAGTGACTTAGAGAACCACAAGTCTCGGCATGCGGGGCATAGGCAGTTGGTAATTGGTAAAGGTACTCCCCATATCCATCCGCGGCACTGTACTGTAGTTTTAATTAGTTTAACCATCGACACCCAGCTGCAAGCAGTGTAATTACATGCTTTTGCAATCTTATCTTATAGTATGCCTTACGGTGTGTACACACTGGGCAATATAGTGAACTTTTGATCCTTAGGGGCATATTTACTAAGCAGTATATATTCAAAACTCTCGATTTGTGCAGATTTTTCCTGCTTGATGTAAAAGACCGATAATATTTAATGCAAAACAAACCTGATTTTGCATTTGCTATTATTGCTCTTTTAAAACCCATTGCTTAATAAATATACACTTTATTTCTTGTTTTCCAGGTTGGTTCCTGCTTTGAAATATGCCTCGTTCTAGCTGATCTATAAATAAATGTATATATAGACACATCTACACTCTGCAAATAATAGTATGGCATTACCCAGTATGCGTGCAGCCACTGCATTTGTCAGTCATACACCTGTGTGTCTATCTCACTTCCCACACACAAACACATCATTGTCATTTCTTCTGTTTTACGCACACATTTTCCTGGTTACAGGGAATGTAAATAGTGGTGAACTGGCGACTTTTGCAGATGTGAAAACAACACTATTCTAAGTTCTAACATTCACAGCAAGCTCAGACAAGTGTTTTCTTAGATTTTGCACACATCTTGTTTAGGCTACAATTTATGGGGTCTAGCTATTATCCTGCAATCAGAGTTCGAAAACTAGCATTCTCTAGACCAGGGCTGCGCAACACCGGCCCTTCAGATGTTAATGAACTACACATCCCAGGATGCTTTGCATTAGTTTTGCTATGTGCCCATGCTGAAACTGATGCAAGGCATGCTGGGATGTGTAGTTCATCAACATCTGGAGGACCGGTGTTGCCCAGCCCTGCTCTAGAAAACGGATATTGCAATACTTTATGCAATTTATACAATTATTAACAGTTTTCTCCTGCATTAACCTATGTGCTGTAGTTAGGTGCCGATTCGCACAGGTCCAAATTCGATCCCATCCCCGATGGTGCGCATGCGCAGTCCCACACAGTGAGCACATTCAGCAAATTTTCATGTGCGTATACATCCGCTCGCAGCACATCAAGGGAATGTGGCCAACGGAGAGGGCATGCGTTCGGTGGGGCGGCTTTTACATGCTCGCTAGGCACTGAATACATGCAGCCTAGCAAGCAGGTCTGAATCGGGCCCTTGGTGCAGTTCTCATACACTGTGAACACAGCAGAGTTAGGCAGTTCATTAGGTCCCTGGTTCCCAAACTGTACACCTGGACACCCAGGGGGGCCTTGGAACACTTGCAGAAGTGCTTTGTGTTGGAGGTCAAACACCATTTATGATCAATGTATAAGGCAAAACCAGTGCCTGTGGCTTCTAATCATAAAATATGTGGCCGACCAGAAGCATATCCTCTCCTTCACCACATGACTAAAGGTGACGTCTGAAGGGGCACACACACATGGATAGATTTTATCAACAATTCAAACAATTTATACAATTTCCCTTGAAATCCAGAACACTCCTGTCCACATAATGTCATGAGCACACACATAGAACGATGCGGGATCTTCCAATATTTTGTGTAATCCCGTGCAGCCCCATAATAGTAGGCAGATCTCCTGCTTCCTACCGAAGCGGACAGGATGGGGAGATTATTACGGGAATCGTGGGTCTGTATTGAGTTTCTAAAGCTAAATGATTTAGCACAACCTCTTGATTCTTTGTAAGTCCCAAGGCCTCTGCCATCTTATTTGTAGTATAGGTCCAGTTTGTAAGAATTATGGGACAAATCTTGTTTCCAAGATTGCCTATTTTTTAAAGCACAGTAAAACAAAAATATTACATTTTGTTTGAAATAAAAACTTGAATTTCTTTGTTAAATATATTTGATTGAAGTTGTCTTTATTTTTATTTAAAAATGCTTTCAAAGGAACTCTAATAGTTCTCCCCTAGATATGGCTAAGGGGTCCTAAAGATCAGGGCTGTAAGTTTGTCAAAGTTGCCTGGTGGCAAGTTTGAGTTTGTTTCCCCCCCACCCCTCCACGTTAAAAACAAAACAAATATGGGGCCAAATGTAATAAGGTGTGAGAATCAGTATATGGGAGATTTTAAGAATATTTTCCCACTTTTTTAAAGCACCAATCATTTACACTGAAAAAACAGGTTGATTTTGCCATGTAATTGATTGCTGCTTTAAAAAGATTAAGAAAACGCTCACCAAATATCTCACTTTCTGATTCTCTCACCCTATTACATTTGGCATGTGTTGTGTGTTTGTATATATTTATTTATTTATTAACAGTTTCTTATATAGCACATACATATTACGCAGCGCTTTACAGAGTATAGTTGAACATTCACATCAGTCCCTGCCCCAGTGGAGCTTACAATCTATATTCCCTACCACATGTAAACACACACAGACATTTTAGAGTTAATTTGTTAGGAGCCAATTAGCCTACCAGTATATTTTTGGATTGTGGGAGGAAACCGGAATACCCGGAGGAAACCCACCCAAGTACGGGGAGAATATAAAGAATCAGTGTTTCTGTGCACCGGTGCTTTGCTGCAGCACAGTTTGAGTAGTACCAAACTAGATGCCATGTTGTAACCCCAATTGGATGCAGGGCTTTGCCATGTTAGTAGGGTTCCTGCACAGCAGAGGGTACACCTGCAGAGCTTTTTTTGGAAGAGCAGTGGTCACGCTTAGATGATTCTGTTGTACATGCAGATTCCCCTTTAAGGTTGGCCTCTGGGAGTTATACCCCTGCCAAAGAGTCCTTTTTCCCCTCATTGAGGCCTTTTGGTTTTGAGAGGATGGAGAGAAATGGGGCCCATATCCTTTTGGAAAAGGTCCCAAGCCCCAGGACAGTTTTTGCACTGGACTGGGTGAATTGGAGAACACACCTCAGGCTACAATATAAAATTCTAGGAACAAATAATTAGAAAACACATGGATTATAAAAAGATGATGCCATCAGTGATTAAGTCATTGATGGGAACCATGTATGGTTAGCATAGATTGATGCCCATCTTTGCTGTGGAACACATGAGCTGCAGGCCAATCAACGTCATGGTTTAATGGCGCAATGCGGGGGTGGGTCTCAGCTTCAGTCCATCTGATTTAAGAAAAAAATAATATTGCTGTGAGGCTGGCATTGCTGACAGAGAACTATCGTCTCTTCACCATCAATGCAAAATCGTCGAAAATCAGTCGCAAACCATCATTAGTTGTTAACCATCCATGGATGATGCCAATCACTACCATGTAATAACACTTTATCCCCACCTTGGTCCTCTTCCTACCGCTGGTACTACAGTGCTGGAGCATCATCATACATGTATATACTGTATGTATGTATGAATACAGTAGGAATAATACATCTAAATGCAAAAATGCATGACAGCAGCATAAGGTATACAAAAACCACAGCATAATGAGATATAGGGGATATATATGAAACATGCTAAAGAACAAAGATGGATAAGTTGCACATAGCAAACAATCAACTTCTAACAGTTATTTTATAAAATGTATGTGGTAAATGATTGCTTGCTATTGCCAACTTCTCATCTTGTCTTTTTTTAAGTTTCAAATTTCTTCCCCACACCTGACAATTCCATACATGTGAGATTAACAGGATACATCTTGATACACACTAGACAATATTTTTCACAAAATCGCTCAGAAAGGGCTTTCTGAGATATATTATGGACAATATCGCTAAGTGGGTACTTATGTATTATTTGGGCTCCCATGTTAAATGCACCCCATTTTTTCATACCCCTACTATCCAACTACGCATGGAGTTGAATGTATATAGTGTTGCGAGCGCAGCGAGCCACCGCGCCCGAAGCGTTGCGAGTGCAGCGAGCCACCGCGCCCGAAGCGTGGCGAGCGCAGCGAGCCCCGCGAGGGGACGCGGTCTCATAAGAAAAACGGGAGCCCAGATATTACATAAGTACCGCCGCTAAGTGTGTAAGCTCTCGGTCCGTACAAGGGGGGGTAATCTTTAACGGTTGCCATGCTGCAGCTGCAAAACGGCCGTCGCCCATCTCCCCCCTCGCCACCCCCTGCCATAGCTTACCTCGGAACAGGCATCAGCAAGTGTGTCCCCGACACACTTATCACCAATATCGGCGGCAGGAGGCATCGGTTAGTGTGTATATGGCTTATGGATCAATGGGTCGAACCCTATTGCGTGACGTCACCTCTGGCCCCGATCAACCTGTAAGTCGTGGGCTAAACATAAACTGCACACACTGGAAAATTCAATTGATGATGATTTGATTTAATTCACTTTTTTGTTATTACCATATACACATGGCAACAAAAATACAGTTTGCAATATTATAAAATAAAAACACTTATCTCCACATTAATATAATAAACCTTACACACTGGAGTTTAATGCCAAAACAGTTCTTGGGAAGAAGCTATTCCTTAGTCTGCTTGTTTTTGGCTAGGGCATCTAAAACGCCTTCCTGACGGTAAAAGTGTAAACACTCCCTGAGTCCGGTGAGTCGGATCCTTCAGAATATTACGTGCTTATTGCAAGTAATGTTTCTTCTCAATATCCCAACAACTCAGTTGTCTTTACTACCCGCTGAACCATTGTACAGCTCCCATGCCATACTGTAGTGCAACTAGTCAGGATACTTTCAATTGCACAGCCGATAAAAGTTCCTCATTATCTGTGGTTTCTTTTTAGAACCCTCAAAAAAAAAAAAGACATTGATGAGCCTTTTTAACCAGTCTTCTAATATTCACAGATCAAGAGAGGTCTCTTGAAATATAAGTGTCTAAAAATGTAAAGCGATAGACCCATTTGACATCAATTCCATCAATCTGAACAGGCATATAATGGTTCTGCCTAATTTTCCTAAAATCCACAATAAACTCTTTAGTCTTGCTGATGTTAAGAACCAAGTTATTATCATTACACCAGGTAGCCAAATGCTGAATTTTTTTTCTATAGGCTCATCATTACTGCTCATGAATGCAACAACTGTATCATCAGCAAACTTGACCCATAGACTGGTGTACAATCGGTGGTAAAATAGAATAAAGAAATGGACTCAACACACAGCCCTAAGGTGCTACTGTACGTAGTGTATGGGTAGAGGAACAAATGTTTCCTGACCTCACATCCTGAGATCTGTTGATCAGGAAAACCATAATCCAATTGCACATGGAACTATCAATTCCAAAAACAGTTTAGTGGTCAACTTTGCCGATATAACAGTATTAAATGCAGTAGTATAATCTATTAACAATAATTGAGCATCTGAGTTACTTATATCCAGATGTGTTAATACAGAATGTATCAACATGGAAACTGCATCTTACTTACTTCTATTACTGCGAATTGCAAACTGATATGGATCCAATTGGAATGAGTTCCACAGGACGATAATCATTCATACCAGTTGGAATAGAATTCTTTGGTATCAGAATGATAGCCATATGTTTAAAACATTTCAGAACAATCGCTTGAGCCATGGACAGATTGAACATGTCTATAAAGATCCCCGCTAGCTGCCCAGCGCATGCTTTAAGTACATGCCCCAGGATGCCATCAGGTCCGGCAGCTTTACTTGTATCAATTTGACTTAATAGCACACACACCTCTGTAGATGTAAAACACAAGTGTTGTCTATCTGAAGGCAATCTATTCACATTCATATCATTCCATCTGTCGAAACATGAATAACAATTATTTAAGTCATTTAGAAAATAGACATATAAAGCTATCAAGTTCAATTTGCTTGGCTTATAGTCATTAATGACCTTGATGCCCTGCCACATGCGTCAGATTTAAAAAAAATGCCCCTCGACATTTTGTCTATAGCCATACTTTGCTCTAGTCAGGGCCGGCGCCACCACTAGGCAGCTCTAGGCATTTGCCTAGGGTGCCAGCCATGGAGGGTGGCACTTGGGACAGAGCAGGTCACATTGTACCCCCCCCTTCCCACCCTGGACCCAGGTGAGGTGAGCTGCAGCAGCGCCCGCACCCGCACCACTACCCCACCCCTACCGTACAGCAGGAACTCTCCCGGGCGGTGATTGACAGCGGGGGATCAGGAAGCGCTGCTGTGTTATGATGGTGCCACCGGACACACAGCGCGTGCGGACACTGAACTTGCACTGTCTCACTATCAGCACAAGCACCATCATAGCAGAGGAGCGCTTCCTGAGTCCCCGCTGTCAATTGCCGCCCAGGAGAATCTCCCCCCTGGAGTGACCCGGCAGCGGCGGTGGACGCATCACCCAGCCCCCCCCCCCGGCGGGTGAGTGGCGAGTGGGGGGCGGGTTAGCGTCGAAGCGCACCACCCCGCCTGGGGCGTTGTGGTTACTAGCACCGGCCCTGGCTCTAGTGATACTCCTACTTAAATTCACCTCGGATTCTCTATGTGCCTGGACATCCTCCTTTCTGTTACAAGCCCCCAGAAGAAGCAGAACCTCCTTGTTCATTCACAGCTTCTGATTGGGTACATGAAAATCTGCTTCCAGGTTGGAAATTTTGGAAAAAGCAGTGTTGATATACTGCAGCACCGAGAAAGTATAACTATTAATTTCCACGTGGGGACCCTCCACAGCCTGTATTTTAAACCTACTCCAATCTATATGTTCAAACTTTTCCTCCAGCATAGAATCAGCTCCCGATGGCCAAACCTTAATATTTTTGACCACCGGCTTCACTCGCTCTATGAGTGGAAAGTACTTAAGTATCAAAAATACAGAAAGATGGTCGGACTACCCTAAATGAGAGAGAGAGTAGTTGCAGTATAAGCTCCAGAAATATTTAGTATGAACATGATACAATGTTTTTTCTTCTCTTGTACTACAAGAGACATCCTGGCAAAACTTAGGTAATATTGTTTAATTTTGCATGTTTGATGAGTGATTGCGAATGGATTGCAGGATTAACAAATTTTTGCAGGCCTTTCGCAGACTTGCACAGGGCAAGATTTCAGTCTGGCGGGCCAAGGGCTACGCAGGGCTCCAAACATTAACACTGGTCCGATCAGGCCTGAATTAGACCCATTGACTCAACAGGAAATCTGATGTTTTCTAGATCGTTTAATCTGTAAATGAAAAATTGTGGATGTTCCTCTTATCTTTCAAGTGTGTGCTTCACTTAAGTGAGTGTGTCTGCAACATGGTTATTCATTGCAACAACGCAGACAGTTAAACAAAATTTCTGTGAATAAAAAAGTATAAACTTATAAAACTCAATTAAGGTTTCAAGGCTAAGCTAATGTTTGGCTTTTATATTGGTAGTTTTAATAGGTATATATAAACAGAAAATCTACAATAACTCATTAAATTGTATTAACATACAATTATGCAACTTATTAAGGAGTAATGCTATCAAAGAAAAAAAAGATCAGAGGTTAATCGGGGGAAGATTACTGTGAGAGCAAAAGTGGTGTGACAATTACTCTATTAGGAGGGCATGTACTTAAGGGCAGATGTTAGAGTAATCATACATATGAATCAGTCAGAAGTTTCTGTGTTTGTGACAACAGTGTGTGAGAGAAGATTCTAAGATTCCACTGACAATACCTAGGGGGTCACATTTAATGTATTTGTGTACAGAATTTATGGGACTAACATATGGCCTGATTCTGACTTGTTCACTAGGCTACGTATGTTCGCAGCCTTGCGATCAGGTAAAAGCCACCCGCCTGTTGCCCGACCAAACCCCTCCCCCCCACCATGTGAATCCTACATTGCCTAGAAGGGGATGTGTATGCTTACACATACTGTACACTTGCATGCGGCTGAACAGAGGAGAATTCATTCGATGGGCGCTTACCATCCAATGATTTGTGCAATTTTCAGTCTGAAAAGCAAGTCTACACTTACTTTTCAGATGGCTGCTGATCTCCGAATACAGAGCGGGCGCTGAGGCCTGTGACGTCAGCCACCCACCCTGAGCAGGCTTCGACACAACTGCTTTCCCAGGTGAACGCTGCTTCATTTTTATGGGGATGCCCATAAAACACTGGTCTTTCCCTTGCTGCCGCCCCCTGCCTGTCCCCATTCCGCACCTCCTGGATCGAATGGCTCAGAGAGTGTGAAACTCACCAAAGTTGTTTGCTCCTGGGGTTTGGGCATGCGCATAATCGGGCAAATCCCAACCAGCGGAGAAGTGGCTGAATTCGGACCCAAATGAGCAGGTCTGAATCAGACTCATAATGCCATTGTGTAGCCTTATGGGCCGATTCAAGTGGAACACAAGTTAACGGTAAATAGACCTGTATAGATAGAAGTATAGATATTCACTTCTATGCAGAGTTGTACATTTCTATGCATATGTGCCACGCATATTAATACAATTCAATTTAATAGCCGTCATAGGGGGACATTTACTAAGGTGGGCAACATCACATCTTCAATACAACTCCCATCTCAGTAAATTTACCACATAGTGCATTCTTGCATCAGCCATAGCCTGGTGCAATTAATCCACCAGTAAGCAGGTTTATCACCCAGTATTCATCAATCAATGATGCATTGGCATGCCCTCTCTGCTGGTATAGCTACTGCAGTACCGCCTACTATAGACAATCCTGCAGTTTCAGCAGCTGACCAGACAAGGGCGAATTTATGTGGGTGAGGGCACCCCTAGGCACAACAGTAAACCCCCCCCCCCAGTTGCTTAATTTTATTATTGTTATTGATTGGTTATATGCCCTTATTTGATGATAATAAAGCCACTTACTGTGACTTATTTATATTTAATTTTGTGTACAAATTTACAGTAGGACAGCTTACAGAGGTACTGTAGTATGTGCATGTCCTACCCAAGTTACTTGTACATTTTGGGCTAGCAGTACTAACAAAAGCACCCAAATGCCACCCGCAAACAAGTGGTGGTTATAAGCACGTGACTCATGGGAAATTCACCACTGCTCTCAAAACCACTCGGAGCTGCCTTTCCTATTGCTGGCAGTACTGCTCTCTCTGCACATCATCATGATGTTATCAGTGATGGCTCCTACCTGTGAGTAGGAGGGGGGCTGCCGCACCACTGGTTCCCGCAGCTCCCCACTGCTCCCTGCCACCAGATTCCCAGACATCGGGCATGGTGCACAGTACCAGTGGCAGTACTGCGCATGTGCAAAAGCCTGGCTTCTATGGGCTACGTTGGCTGTAGCCCATGGAAGCCGGCTATGGCTGCATCGTGAGAGAGAGTGTGGCTTCATACATGAACCAGCTCTCTGCCTATTGCAGCCTTAACTGGCAGTCCTTGAGGGAGGGAACACCACCCAATAGGAAGTCACTGCCAGTCACAGTGAAGCCACTGACCACTAATGCTGAGGAGTGGGATTTTTTTTACCTCGGGTGTGTGTGTGTGTGTGTGTGTGTGTGAAGGGGGGGGGGGATAGGCTGCCACTGATTGCTATGCATTCTGGAGGTGGAGCATCCACAACCTTGTAATACTGTCTCCAGTCCCAGGCTGGTTAGGGTTTGTCAGTTTGAGGGGGAAGGTTAGGAATAGGCAGTATAGGGGCATTTAGGGTCGGGGGGAAGGCATTAGGGCTAAGCCATAAGAAGGAAATTAAATGGATCTATGAGCTTTAATCTCTGATTCCTTATGGCCTTAAAAATGATTTTGAGCTAAAATGCTTTTTAACTTAACTTATTTATTGCTTTTTTCATGTGCTCTTCACCGTTCATTATATTGCATCAAATGTTGTTTTCATAGGCGTGCGCACATTGAGAGTTAAGGGTGCACAGGCACCCCCTAATGCTGTGCCCCCACCCCCACACTTATTGCTGCTAGTAATACCAGCAACACCTTTTACCAAAGACTTTTGCTCTTTAGACCTGTATTCCATTAAAATAAGCGCCAATCAATTATGTGTGTTTTGCATTATTAATTGTATTACACCATTGTCATATCGCTACATACCTGTGTCATCCAGATATGATTTTGACTTTATTTTCATGTACTGTTACACAGAGTAATTAGAAGATTAAAACTGAAATAGGCAGGATATAATGGTGTGGCTGAGAGACGTTTTATATTGCAGTGAGTGCACGTCTGATTGGCGGCGTTAGACAGACCCAATGATGGTGTTAGACCTGCCCAATAGGTGGTGCTAGGCACAACGCTTTGACTGTGCACCCCCTAATAAAATGTGCTGCGCACGCCTATGGTTGTTTTAATTATGTTTTTAATTTGTTGTTAATCTTTTATTCCCCTTTTGTGTGTTTTTAGAAATATTCCCCCTTCTGAATGAATTTATGTATAATTGGTGTCATAACTTCAATAATTTATATGATCAGTGGAATGCAAAGTGATTATTTATGAACACTTCCTGGAATCTGCAGGAAGAAACGATATCCTGAGCCGCCAGTGGAACGCAAGTGAACCGCAGATGTAATTTCCGGCAGCGGTGGATGACGTATCCGCTTCCGGCGCACAGAGTTTTCATGAATAGATGTGACCTATTGTTTGACCGCGGGAAACCGGGTCAATTCAATAAACCGGATATTACTAACTTATCTATACATGTTGGAGGCTATAAATACGCATCAGAGGAAGCTTTACACACACTTCTGATAAAGAACACCTATGTCCGAAATGCGTTAAATGTGTGACGGTCTAGTCTATACAGAGCCCACCCTTCCAGTATTAACACCCTACTTGTGCTTATTTGGATTAGATCTAGAGCAGGGGACCTCAAACTATTTTGCTCTGAGACCCCAACAAACAATAAAAATAATTACAGGACCCCAGCAAGTTACTGCAGAAGGTCATCACATCACATATGTAGTCAGCAGACCGCACATACATGGCAGCATTGTGGAGGCACAAAATGATGGGAGGAGCCTGAAGTAACAGACAGCTCAACAGATATTTCAGACTTCTTGAATCAGTGACTGAGATTAGAGAAGTCATCAGCCTGATGGTCAGCGACATGGCGTTGCGACCCCATACTGAGAAGGTGGGGACCCTCTTTGGGGTCAGGACCCACAGTTTGAGAACCGCTGATCTAGAGGAAACACATTTTCCATCAATATATCGATATGTATTATGTCTCACAACACTAGCTAAGGTTTTGATAGCTAGAAAATGGTTAGCTCCTGAACCGACTTCTATCCACCACTAGTAAATGAAACATCCGGACATGAGAAATTTACGTATAAATCCAGAGAAGCACTTCAAAAGTATAAAAAAATAGGGATAGATAGAATGTGTCAACAATAAGAATGAGAGTAGCAACTTTAAGCAAATGAAATGGGAAGGAAAAGAGGCAATAACAGCGAGTAAAAATGTATAATTGTGTTCATTTATTCACTTATATACCGTAATATGTTTTTTTTACATACACAACTAAATGAATTTCAATCTCTTGCATATATATTGTATTCACATAAAGATATGAGTATTATAAATTTCTGAAATACATAAATATCACATCACATAAAATAAGCACTGTATAAGCACTTTAGATTAATTTTGGAAAACACATGTATAACACATGTATATATACACAAATTATGTAAGCAATCAATATAGTTTTCTTTTTCTCTTTTTTCTGTACAATATTTGGTAGCTAAGTAGTAAATGTGTGTAAACGTGTAAATGTAAGCATTATGTCTTGTTAAGTGTTAAATGTTATTTATTTTTATATATGAAAACAAAACGAATAAAGATTTCACAATTAAAAAAAATTGTGTGACGGTTCATCGTGGTTTTGCTGGATGGTTGCTTCCTTCCCTGGACATGTGGATCGGTACCTGGATTCCAGCGATCTCCCTTGGTTCCATCATTGGTGATATACAAACGAGATTACAGAACCACTAGCGCTCCTTCTTGTTCACAATAGATTGATAAGGAAGCGATATTCCAATCAGGTGTATTTTCAGAACCTGAAACAATACAAAATGCCTCCACACACACCCTCACAAATGGCAGCAGCAGAAGTCCACAGCAGGGGATCCAACACACTTTACGCGTTTCGGACGCTCAGGTCCTTCGTCACACTTCTGACGAAGGACCTGAGCGTCCGAAACGCGTAAAGTGTGTTGGATCCCCTGCTGTGGACTTCTGCTGCTGCCATTTCCCCGACGGGTTTGAGGTATCCTGAGCCGGCTATCGGACACCTTCTACTCCGCACCAGATGACATCTTGGTGGTGAGAAGAACTTTCACGGGACACTAGCCCAGCAGTTGTTACCATATGGGATTTGCTTTACATGCCTATTTACCTCATATGTTTGTGAGTGTTTTTAAACGAATAAATTGTTAACCCCTTTAATACCAGACGTATTGCACCAATCTGTCTGAACTGCCTCCATTTCACCTCATATTTCATTCATGTGAGGGTGTGTGTGGAGGCATTTTGTATTGTTTCAGGTTCTGAAAATACACCTGATTGGAATATCGCTTCCTTATCAATCTATTGTGAACAAGAAGGAGCGCTAGTGGTTCTGTAATCTCGTTTGTATATCTTGTATTTTTTTGGTGGTGGGTGTCAAAACACCATCATTACAGTAACCCAGCTGCATACCTTTAGTTTTGCGCTTGGATTCTTAAATCCATTTCTCAGATTCCATCATTGGTGAGAAGTTTGGTGTGGAACTGGCCTAGCAGCATTTGCCTGATGGACATGAGTTGTGCTTTTATATTCTTTTAAGTTTGTGAATGCTTTTTTCAAATAAATATCCACTGTTAACTTTGAAGTATTGCACCAATTGCCTTTCTATTCTGTGGTCTCCAATCCATCCCAATAAATCATTATTTGGATGTCTTGGAGACCTATCTGATTTCAGAACCATTGCATCTAATATGGAGAGGCTGAGGCTATATGGAAAGCCCAGCTGTTGTTGCCTTGTGCATTATATACCACGCATGTTTGTGAGTGCATCTTGTTGAATAAAATAATTTTTCACTGTTGAGGAAATATTGCACCAATTGTTCTTTTTATATCCCCAATTGTGGGATATTTGGACACTATCTTTCAGATTTGTGAGAGTGATCTCCTTTTATTGGGACATACGGGACAGCAAATACCTGTTTTTTAAGTTATGTACCTTAATACCATCTTAATGTGTATAGTGTTTAATGTATACAGAAGTGGAGGTAGCGCTTATGGGTTTTGAGTGATACCTTCTGCACAACTATCCTGTTTCTTTGGTGATTGACAAACACTAATTTCATTCGATACCCCAGCTGCATATCCTTTGGAGCGCTGACATTCTAGAAATACTGTTTGTAAAAGAGTACAACCTGGGTACAACAACCTGGGTACAGCATTTGATTCTCCTCTTTAATCAGCTCTTTAATGTTTGGATCTGAAGGCCACATTCCCTGTGCATTCTTAGGAGTTAGGCTTCAGTGTTTTACGGCCTACTAGGCCTCTCTCCACTTCAAAGCCTACCTGGAGTACTGACCTCACAGGGTCTGATCATCTGACCATGAGCTATCCAATCCAGCCTGAGTCTTTCTTATCACCTGACTCTAGTCATGAATCACCTAGGACCCAGAGGTATAAATAGAGAGACCTGGGATTCAAAGGCTGTAAGTTCCTCAAGTCACACAGCTAAGTGTGAGCGTAGCATCTGAGCTACCTGTGAGAATAATAGTAACTACCCAGGTTCCTGTAAATCTCTGCTCTTGGTATCCAGCTGCTCCAAAGCAATATTCTGGTACCCAGCCTGGTTCATATTGCATTTTGAGCCATATACCAGTACCCAGCACGCTTTACAGTCTGCTTCCAGTTATTCCAGTACCCAGTCTGGTTCACAGTTTGCTTCCAGTCATATCCAGCATACAGCCCAGTCCAGTCATATCCAGTATCCAGTCTTGTCCATAGTGCACTGACAACCAGTACAGTTCAGCCATACATCTATACATTCACCATTCTGGTAATCCAGTGGTCAGGATATGGCTTTATCTGCTGAAGCCCAGGTTTGACTCCCGGTCAGGGATCGCTCTCTATTTCTTCACCTACTCACAAAGACCTCACACATACGCCGGGTTCACAAAACTCACAGTCATGCCCATGCCTGGGTGCCTGTCTTGATGGGTCTGTGTTGTAAATTTGCTGAATGGGAAAATGTGTGTCTCAGTCATGTGTCTGTGAAGGGATGACCATGTGTATGGTTTTCTTTAGTGTTCTTTTAAATTTCAGAGCACTAAAACTGGGTATATTAACTATCCGATCTACAAGAACGATATGAATGATAAAGGAATTGATAACAATATCATCGTGCATATCGTTTAGTGTGTATACTCTAAATGGTTAAAGATGTGCAGGGGCGGATTGGCCCACAGGGAAACCGGGGCATTTCCCGGTGGGCCGGCCCAAAACTAATAAAAAGGGGCCGGCCGCGCTCCCCCCTGGGCTGGCCGGGCCGCGGGCAGCGGCTGCAGCACTTTGCCCATATCAAAAAATGGCCGCGGGAGGGCTGCTGCTCCTCCGTCCGGCAGCTGAAGAGCAGCATCAGCAGGTGAGCCGCCCAGCCGCCGTCCCCCCGGGCATACGGCCGCCACCCCACCCCACACGCACCCGGGCATGCCATCACCCCCCCCGGCGCATACCACCTCCGCGGCCCCCCTCCGATGCATACCGCCGCCCCCTGCGCATACCGTTTCCACCAACCCCCCCGGCGCATACCACCACCGCCCCCCCCCCCCCTACCCCGATCTCCCGGGCCGGTTTCGTCAGCCAATCCGCCCCTGAAAATTTGCGTTCCCGCGGATCGTCAACGATATGCCCGATCATTTGAACATGCAGACTGCGATGCCGGGTGCCGATGACAGCACTTAATGTTATAGTTAACAACATGGCTCAGGGTTTATCTGGGGGTTTTATGGCACCTCCAATATTTTTAACAATAATGGTGGTGCCGCATTCCATGTACTTTAGGCATGACATGCATGTGCGTGTGTGCCAATGTCATCAGCACTTTATTTTATTATACAGATTAATATTGATGCTGAATTCATCTTGAGGATGGTTCTTTGGAACCCTATTATGATTATAGTGACAATACAAAGCAGTGCTTGCTGCTGTACAACATAGTGTGACAAAGACATTTGTCTGCTTTTTGCTGGCAAAAATGTCACCATTATTCATTAAAGCAAATGAGCTGTAAAGTGCGTTATTTACCAAAGCATTTGTGTTTTTCTTTTCTTTTGAGGTCGGATCATTCAAAGGGACATTTACTAACAACAACTGCTGAAGAAAGGAATCGCAGCTTGTTACAATCTAGCCCCACCTTAAGCATTTAATCTCCTTCTTTAACATGTCTGTACCTGATCATTTTTACTATTATATAAAAGTATTCCCTCAAGCCTACCTTAATGCATCTACCTGTGCATCGCATGCAATGTTCTGGCATCTCCATCCTTTCACTGAATATAATTAATTGAAATCAACAGAACAAATTGGGAAATCCTATTCTCCAAATATGTTATTCATTTACTACATGAAATATTTTGTTATTAGTTCTTTACCGCTGTTCCGTATAACAAAGGAAACAGAGGAAGCTATCAATGTAATTATACCCTCATAAAGTCATGCAATGCAGAGTAAACCTTATATCAAAAACAAGCCACCAGGAGATGAAAATAAAGATAAACCAGCAGTGATTAAAACAATTCTGTTATCACAACCGGAATCTTCCCAGGGTTCTGCGCTGCAAATTTCCAATGATGGTACTTGTAAGGAACAGGTGTGAAATGATAATTAAACATTTGTTTATAGACACCAGCAAAGTGACGAAACCAAGTAAAATATATATGGATAAAGCAACATATAGAGCCAAATGTGTCCATCATCAAATGCTTGATAAATTACAAATTTGTCCAAAATCATTAGGTTGGTGACCAATTTTAAACCCCCGGGAACAGAAGGTGCTTACATACTAGAGAAGGACTGTGGAGTCGGCTGCGGAGCCGGCACCCTCTCCTACGCTGCCCAATTGAGCTCAGGGATTGGATGCGTACCGAGCCCAGCTGTTTGCCAGGAGGATCCCACCGGTTGGTGGTGATATGCCATTTTTATGAGCTTTATGTGAGTGTAATGAACCTGCCAAGAAATTCCATTTGCCAAATACTGATGTATTTGAACAATTCAGTGGAAAATTTAAGCTGATGAATTGGATTTGCTAAACACCAAAGTGCCATTGATGACGCTCTATGTTTGAATTGAATTGAATTGTCCGCACTAGATAAACAAAGTAATTCCAACAATCCTGCACCAGTTTCTTTAAAGGACTGTTTGGCTATTTTACATTCAACTTTTTTAATCTATATCAATAGAAAACAGTTCAGTTTGTTTCCTTATGCCGTCCAGCATTCTATGTGGTTCTGTGTATATGAAACTGAGCTGAATTCTCTGGACTAAGTAAAAACCGGACCCAGACAAGACCCCGGAATACCGGACTGGACATAGTTTGTAGTGTAGTGTTCGGGGGGTGTCCGGTCCGGGGTGTCTTGTCCGGGGGGATGCCTGTGATGGCTTTCACCAGGGACACGGGGAAGGGGAGATTACAGCCTCCCCATGTATTGCGGACCATTCCGGTTTTTATTACATCCCCGGACCATGCAGGGTGGCTGTAATCTTCCCCCTTCTCCTCTCCCTGGTGACAGGTATCACAGCAGCCCCACCGGACAGGACACCCCCAGACAGGCACCCCCCCCCCCCTGAATGGACACTACAAGCTCCAGAATGACAGATATTGATGAATGGAGCCTGTTCAGTCCGGCATTCTGGGGTTCTGTCCGGTACGGTTTTTACCCATGCCCTGAATTCTCTTCTATAAATGTTTATAGACACAATAGTCAAACAACACTGAAGCAGTACAAACCATTTGTATCTCTTGTTATTAAGTGGCATTGTGTAAATTGCAGTACTCTTTCAGCACCATCCGAGTCATGTTCCAGAGACAAAGGTATAAAGTATTGATGCATGTGAAAAGAGCATACAGTACATGATAAAAGGGCACACGTATCATTATAATGTGTATTTTAGCAGAAAGTAATTATGTAATGTTTGGGGAAAGGTTTATTTCTCACACTCTGTCCTCCCAAAAACCACTGTGCATTTACGGTCTGCTAAAATAAACACAGAATAACTAGTCTTTGAAGTGACACACGTGTTTTGGTGCCTCTTCTATGTTTGATGCTATTCACTGAGGATGGGCTTGTTCTCTGTGACAAACGTGTCCTGAGCTGTAAGTAACACTTAGCCTAGTGTCTTCAATACAACAGAAAATACATTTGTATGATGACTTTATTATGTGACAAGAGAGAGTGGAGACATTTAACCAGCACTTAGCAGAGAAAGGCAATATGTTGTTCCTCAGTTTTGTAGAGTCACTTATATCACTGCAGGCAAGGTTATAACATACCATCCTCTAGGTTCATCCAGCATTGCTAAAAGTAATGCACATGTTGCTAATGATATAGTATGATTGAAATCAAGTGACATTTTCTATAGAACATATGTAAAATGTAGATATAAAAAAGAATTTGAACACGAGACATGTTCGGTGAATAGGTAAGAACCAAACCCGGTCAAGACTCTGGAGGGTGTCCTGTCAGTGGTGTAACTAGAAAATTGGCTCCCCTCTGCCGAGAAAATCAGCGCTCCCCCTCCATTACCCCTTGACTTGCCAATGCCGTGTCTGGAACTGGGACCCACAGATCTACCTGTCTGTGGTCCTGGGGCTCCTCCTGGCTCCTACTAATAAAATATGTCCCTGGAGAAAGCTATCACAGGCATCCCTCCTGGACGAGACACGTCCAGACGGGACTCGGTTTCTCATCTGGGTCCAGTTTTACTTAGTGTTTGTACTACTGAGGTGGCCAGGGATGTAACTAGAACTTTGTGGGCCCCATAGCAAAATCTTGAAAGCCCCCCTATGCCACCATTGTCATTGCTATTAGGAGAGCAGGAGAGAGAGAGAGAGAGAGAGAGAGAGAGAGAGAGAGAAATTGTATCAGGGGGAGAGCGAGAGGAGCAAGAAGTTTCACAAAAACAGAGGGAATGAAAGAGAGAGGGTATTTGGGAGAAAGAGAAAGGAATGATAGGGAAGATCTAGAGTGTCAGAGAGAGAGCTGGGGAGAAGTAAAAGAGAAGAAGGGGAGTGAGAGCCAGTAAGATAGTTTCAGAGAGGGAGAAAGAGAAAGAGAGGGGAGCAAGGCAGAGCCCCATTACAGGTTACACCAGGCAGAGTCCCCGTTTTAGATTACACCACACAGTTTATACCCAATGGCCAAGCCAGCATTTGAAATTAAGACAGGCAGAGCCAGTGTTTTACGTTATGCCAGGCAGAGCCCCCAATTAAATGTTATGCCAGGCAGAGCCCCGTTTATGACAGTCAGACCCAGCGTTATACGTTAAGCCAGGAAAAGCCCCCCGTTCTGCCAGGTAGAGCCCCCATTTTGACACACAGATCACTTTATGACAGGTAGAGATGGAGGTAAAAATGGGGGGGGGGGGGGAGGAGAGAAAGGTAGTGAGGGAGAGGGAAAGGAAGAGAGAGGAGGGAACCAGTTATTACCTCTGGTCAGCAGCTGCATAGGTCACTGTTAGGGACAGGCGATTCCCGGCATTAAGCACAGCCCCCTAAATACCCACAAATCGTGGAATTCAGAGTCCATCAATTTCCTCTATGCAGCTGCAGCCTTCACAGACAAGAGGGAAGGGTGAGAGGAGGCGGTGGTATTCTCTGGGTGGGGTTTGTGAAGCAGAGCTGCAGGATTTGGAGGCTGGCAGCAACTGGATGCAGGAGAAGTAGCAGGCCCTTAAAGCAGGTTGGGCCCCATAGCAGCTGCACCCTCTGCACCCATGGTAGTTACGCCACTGGAGGTGAACAAGGGGTGTGGATTGATGGGGATGCTCCCATTTTCTGTCACTATGGGGGCATGGCCAGCACTGTGTAAACTGCTGTTCATGCACCCAGCACCTCTGCCTCTCTGAATAGACATTATATAAACGTTTAATTAAGGAAAACATAGGCCCACTAACTGATACTAGTGGAAAAAGTGTTACTGAGGACAAGGGAAAAGCAAAACTGTTAAATGAGTTCTTCTCATCAATATTTACTAAGGGAGAGCAGACTGTGGAACGAACATTTACCACAAACGGGACAATTAAGCCAGATCTCATTGTGGATTTCACGCCGAAGGAAATAATACTGAGGCTAAGCAAACTCAAAACAAATAAATCACCAGGGCCAGATGGGATTCATCCGAGGGTATTAATGGAATTAAGGGATGAACTAGCTACCCCCCTACATTATATCTTTAGCAAGTCACTATCGACAGGTATAGTACCAAAAGATTGGAGAATAGCAGAGGTAGTGCCAATATTCAAAAAAGGAAAAAAAGAAGATCCCGCTAATTACAGACCCGTTAGTTTAACATCAATTGTGGGTAAACTATTTGAAGGATTTTTAAGGGATGGTATCCAGAAATATTTAGATCATCACAGTCTACTCAGTGCTAACCAACATGGGTTCGTGAAAAATCGTTCATGCCAAACTAATCTACTAGGGTTCTATGAAGAGGTTAGCAAAAACCTCGATAATGGAAATGCTGTAGATGTGATTTTCCTAGATTTCGCTAAAGCATTTGATACTGTCCCACACAAGAGATTGATTAATAAAATGGAGAACCTAGGATTGGGTAAAAAATGTCTGCAGATGGGTAAGGAATTGGCTATGTAATAGAGAACAAAGAGTCGTTGTGAATGGTGCCGTATCAGATATGATACCGGTACTAAGTGGAGTGCCCCAGGGTTCCGTTTTGGGGCCCATTTTGTTTAACATTTTTATTAACGATATTGGGATAGGGTTACTCAGCAATGTATCCATCTTTGCGGACGATACAAAACTTAGCAAAGTCATCAAATCATCAGAAGATGTCACCATGCTTCAAAATGATCTTGCAATTCTAGATGAGTGGGCAAAAAAATGGAAGATGAGGTTCAATGTAGATAAATGTAAGGTTATGCACCTTGGGAGACACAACCAGTGTGCAAGATACAACCTTAGCGGAGAGGAACTGGGTAATTCCATACTTGAAAAGGATCTAGGAGTCCAAATAGACAGCAAACTAGGATGTAGTGCCCATTGTAATGTAGCTACAAAAAAGGCCAACAAAATTCTGGCATGTATTAAGGGGGGAATGGAAACTAGGGACTCAAGGGTAATTATGCCACTATATAAAGCATTGGTGAGACCTCACCTAGAGTACGGAGTACAGTTCTGGGCCCCACACTATAAAAAGGACATCATAGAATTAGAAAAAGTCCAAAGGTGAGCAACAAAGCTTATTAGGGGAATGGAGAATTTAAGCTACGGGGAGAGATTAAGCAATTTGGGACTATTTACATTAGAAAAGAGACGTTTAAGGGGGGACATGCTCAACATGTACAAGTATATCAAGGGCCAATATAAGGAACTGTCACGCACCCTCTTTTCTACTAGAAAGGAATCTAGGACACGAGGGCATGAGTATAGATTAGAAGAAAAAAGATTTCATTCAGCTAGTAGAAAGAATTTCTTTACGGTCAGAACAGTCAAACTCTGGAACTCTCTTCCCAGAGAGGTGGTAACGGCTGGCTCATTAAATGCGTTCAAGGCAAAGTTGGACAAACATTTACTGGAGAAAAACATCCATGGGTACAAATAAGAAATATAATTTGTCTGTAAAATACCAGAACCTACCAAATCAGCAATGGATATCTATACCATGTTGAACTAGATGGAAGCAAGTCTTTTTTCAGCCTTACCTACTATGTAACTATGTAACTATATGCATGCGCAGAGCATCTATTTCCCAATGACAATGGCATGCAGGGGGGACTCCCAACTGTCCTCCCCCACTGCGGGACATTGCAGGACATTTGGGAGGTATAAAGTGGTGTGGGGGTATTTTATACATCCCTACTTTGAAACTCTCTGAACCTGGGCCACATGTGCATAAAATTAGGGATGTGACCTCACGATTAAGGGGCATGACCTACTATTGCAGCGAGGCCACACAGAGTTTTCGCTGCATTGGGGGCATGGCCAGCATTCTATGAGCTGCTGGCCATGCCAGCTGTCCCTCTCTTCATTGAATAGACACTATATCTATTGCCCTGAGGAGAGCAGTGTCAGGAAAGGAGGTGCACCTAACCGCCTCCCCCTTTCCACCGAGGGACACTGTTGGGAGGAATTAAGACCACTGGGGGTTCTTTCAATAATGGGGCCTATGGACATGAGAAATACTTTTTAAACTTCAAGCAGTAATAACACCACCAC
Organism: Crinia signifera; assembly: GCF_055691185.1. Taxonomy (NCBI): domain Eukaryota; kingdom Metazoa; phylum Chordata; class Amphibia; order Anura; family Myobatrachidae; genus Crinia; species Crinia signifera. The sequence continues at coordinate 179,797,179 of NC_139217.1, read as the reverse complement.
CCCCAACAATTTCTGAGCAGTTTGGGAGGGGGGGGATTGTCAGTGGTTAAAAAAGAGCTCAGCCCTCACAATAATAAACTCACTCACAATTATAAACAATAGAGGTTTATTACAGGGAGTGCCACCTGTGATCTGTACAAATAGAGTGTCAGAAGACTATGGCACTGTGTTAGGTTGTAATACACATGTGCTCATCTCCAGGTAGATGGCATCAGGGCCATTTCCCCAATGATTTATCTACTGCACACAGATCCATGTAAATGGTGCCACTAGTGTCAGACGAGTGTGGTATAGGGTTCCGACAGTCGGGATTCCAACAGTCATTAGCCCGACATCGGGATCCCGACTGAATCCGTTCAGACAGCATGGCGAGCGCAACAAAGCCCCTTACGGGCACGGTGGCTCGCTACTCTGGACCCCCAGCGGTGGACCCCCACTGTGGCCATTGGGAACCCACGTGGATTCCATGAGGGAGAATAGCCGGTGACTATCGGGAACCCGTCTGTCGGGTAAATGACTGTCGGGACCCCCTCCGGCACCCTTTCAGACAGGTTAGTATAGTCAATGGGTGCAAGTTCACTAGTGTAGGCATAAAAAGAGAGTGTATGATGAGTGTATGTATTGAAGTGTGCATGATGCATGGTGACAATTGTGCAGGGGTTTGTTTTGGGGTATGTGGGTATGTTTGCAGGGGTGTTTGGAGATGTGTAAGATGAAGTTCGGGTTATGATGTGTATCATAACCCGTTGTATTGTGTATGGTACCTGTACACAATACCTGTACACGCAGGCTTCCCACTTGTGGATGTGGTATGAGGAAGAAATGTTGGAGATGAATGGTATATGCTGTTATTAGGGTGCCACCCTTTATGGCTATAGCAGTAAGTAGCTTTACATCTGATTTATAAATCTGATTTTGCAGGCATGTAATGTGGAGGGAGGTGGGGTTCTCCTGCAGAAAGCAACTTTGTTCAGGCAACAGCATGCATTCATTTCAGTACTTCAGGGTTAAAAACAGTCATAGTAGAGACCTTCTAAATTAAGTGACTTCAGTGGCCCTTGGGGTCTGCCACCTTAGTTATCTTCGATTCCCGGAGATTCCTCCATCCTCACTTTCATATGCGACGAAGGCGCGCGCGCCCTCACGGAACAGAGGGCGTGGCTTTGTAAAACAGGCATGTCCTCTTTGGGAAAGTGGGCATGGCCTCTAATACAGACATGTATTGAAGTCCCCATAGTTACATTAATAACACATTTCCCATACTGACAACTCCTACACAGAGATACCTCATACATCCTCCCCTCACCCTGACACCAGTGACAACAACTTCAAAGCAACTTCCCCCACCCCTTCACTTCTCTAACATGCATATCTGCCCCAAACACCGCCCACACACACACCCCCCCCCCCTCCACACTGGCCTCACCATTTTCTCAGCTGACAGCACAGACGGCACTGCACTGGCACTGATACACAGTACCAGCCGGCTTATCTCTCCTCTGAGGCTCAGTTTGGAAGGAAGTGCTTCTGTAGCATCCTAAGCTGTTGGTGGCACAGTGCTCCTCCATCCTCTCCTGTCCAACAGCCCAGTTTAAATATTTCTGGAGGTAGAGGGATCCGTGGGGCGGCCAGCAACTCATAAGTGCTGGAGACGCACTGTGTATGCCTTGTGGCCTTTCTGGTGACCGTAGATCGCTCTCCACCGGAACCACCCTCCCTACACCCCTGACAGTGTGCACACTTAGTTGGGAGGCTGTGGAGGCTTTCAAATTCACCCAGATTCCAGGAGAATCCCAGATTCCGGGAGACTGCAGAAACTTCCTGGAGGGTTGCCACAAATTCAGGGAGAATCCAGGAAATCCAGGAGAGGTGGCAACCCTATGTCTGGCCCTTTCTGTAGCTGCTGGCCACAATGTGTGTAGGGGATGGTCACAATCAGAAGCGAGATTAAGCAAATTGTCCAGGTGGGGATGGTCATATACAGAGGTGAGTGTGCGGGTGAGTTGGTCCTGTTCCCTGAGGGGAGGTGAAGTTCCAACACTCTTGATGAGCCTTTTTGGAAAGGTAGGTGAATGGGTACTTGTAGTACATGTTGCATGTAATGTGATGACAACATGGGTGGGATATTGTTATATACTACAGAGAAGTACAGTGCATTTCAGAGTTGTCTCTGCTCATTGTTTGACCTTCTTTAACTATGCCAAAGAGAAATGAAGTTCAGTTTTTGTAAATCATATCCCAAAAAGCAGAAATGTAGAATCCGCAATCTAACATGATAAATAATACTGTGCTACACATAAGTTTATTTTCTGGTGGCTGTGGTCTGCAGGAAGTCTGAAGTCTTTGGAATGACAGGAAAGGTCACCTGAATGTTTCCGAGCAGCACATGAGTCTGTTTGATCAGCCTTTAGCACACACACGCAGCTGGTCACAGCACACTGGAGGAGCGGAAGTGGGATGGCTGGCTGGATGTGGCATGAATTTCCTCATTGTGAGAAAATCTTTTTTGCATTTGTCCCATAGGAAATACGGCAGTTAAATTGCAGAGTCCTCATCCTAGGATAACACGTCTTTTATTAATTACATATTCTAACGTGGCTAATGGATTTTAATAAATGTATTATCTTTTAATGTTTATCTCGTAATGCTGTCTTTGATTTGTGTGTCTTCTGTACAATGTCCCAGAACAGTAGGTAGTGTAGTGGAATAGTATTATTACCATCCTTTATTTGAAGCAATGTAAAATGTGTGATTTTTACAGTTGGCTTCCACAGCAGCCTCCAGATTGGGCATAACCAGCAAGCATGGGGTGTGGCTGTAACTGTGGACAGTGTTAGCCCAAAGCCCTTCCCATACCCTTCAAATAATTAGTCCAAAATAGGAAACACACCATTAAATGACACCCCTATTCTCACCCCACCTCTATTAGCCAAAGCACCAACAACCTGGTACATAAGGAGCTGGGTGGAGTGGTGCACATGTCAGGTGGGTGGTTTTGCTCAATTATATTTATTGCAAAGGTATTCATAGATTATATGTATGAAAAAATATACTCTACACTTACAGGGGCAAACGCAGGATTTTCAGAAGGGGGTTTCCAGAGGGGCGGAGCAAAGGACGGAGATGGACACTTAGATGACCCAGTGTATGCCGGGTCAGTTAAAGTGTTATAGATAGACCAAATTTATATAAATAATAATAAAATAAAAAAATATATATATATACACATACAGGGACACCAACAGCAGTGTAGACCCCTGGGCATAGCATTGTATTGGGGCCCCTACTGATCCTCCAGCGGTAGGGGTGGGGGAAGCTTTGATGTCCCACAGGTGGTAGGGGGTATTATATCAACCGCTCAGCATGTAGGGCCTGGATCAGTAATATCCACTAAGTACCCCTTTACTGCACAGATGGTGGGAGATGGGGTGGGAGAAGGGGGCATTGGGCTGAATGAAGGGGCACTGATACATAACTTCCAGGGTGGTAGAGGATGTTTAATATGCAGAGGAGGGGTGTATAGTGGAGTGGGCTTATTATTCATAATTTTCTGGTGGGAGGACAGCTTTCTTGACTGCAGATATCTCCAGTTCCAGGATATACATTTCTTAGATTTTAATGGAATTAAAAACTAGATAATCCCACCTACCAAATGGTACTGGGGACTAGGTGATCAGAGTTCAGGAGGCAGAGAAATCTGCCAAAGAGAAAATAAAACTACATACCAGGTGTGTGGAGCTGGAGCAGTAACCAGCTGCTGGAAGGCTGATATCTCTGGTTTTGGGAACAGTAGAGACAAGCTACTAGTGTCCATTAAGGTGGAGAGTCCCAGCTTTTGGAATATACCCTCAGAAAAACTCTAAGTCAGACAGAACCTGAAATATCTGACTGGGTAAAACAATTAATAGGCTTGGATGGGGACCACTGCTTTGAAGTCAGATATCTCTGGTTCCCAAAGGCCGATTTTTACAATTCTAGTACCCATGGAAAGAGGGGACCCTCAGCTTTCAGCGAAGCATCCTTAGACTCCTGGGGGGGGGTTCTGGGTACTAAGAAACCCCCCCTGCGTGCGCTACTGACTTATACTGTATGAACACAAGACCGTGAAGGGCTGTGAGCTAAAACACTAAGACTGTGTCAGTGAAGATTGGTGGGGGCCAGGGGTGTAAGTACTTTTGTGGCATTACTGCTGTGGCAGTGTCAGACTCAAGGGCTGTGGCCTGCAGCACAAACACTGTCAGTGAAGGGCTGTGGGATGCAAGCATTACTGTGGCATTACTGATATACTGTTTTATGAAATGAATGGCTGTGGACTGCCTGCAGAACTAAGAAGACTGTACCAGTGAAGGATTCTGTGGTGCATAAACTACTGTGGCAGTGAAGGGGTCTGAGCTGCAGCACTAAGAAAACTATATAACTGAAGGGCTGTGCGGTGCATCCCTACTGAGGCACTATTGCTGAGGTTGTGTAAAACCACAGGCACCCAAAGCATAATCCTTGCAATAGCACTTGGATCCGGGAAGTTATTCCATGTGTTATTGCATGAGAATTTGACCTTTTTCACCCCCATAAATGGTCCCTAATTGGATAGTCTGATAATGACCATTGGTTAAATAGCATGCTGGGGGCAAAAAAGTATTGGGGCTAATTGGAAACCCGTCTTAAGAACAAACAGTGTGTTCACAATTCCCTTTGGAGAGACTAGGGCGTGTTTACATTAGCTATGTGAGTTTGACACTGCACTCATAAAGAAGCCTTCTTCCACCATTTCTGCACCCTCTTCAAATGTACAAGTATAGATGGTGACAAAGAAATGGAGGATGCTACTGTGGAAGTGCAACAAGATATTTGTGCCTCTGATTATAATGAGAATATTGATGATGAGGATGTTATTTGTGTCAAAGCAAGCCAGCAACCAGTGACTGCAGTTTTTGCCCATGATATAAAGAGGTCATTGTCATACCTGGGTATAAGACTAAAAAAGACACCCCTGTGTATGTGATTTTACCCAAATCCTGACAACTTTTTTCAAGCCATCTGTACTGTAAATCCAAAGTAAGTAGGGGTGTTAACAACCTAGGAACCTCCTACCTGTGTCATGATTTGCAGCAAGTTCATGCAAGGTTTATGTTACAGCGCAACACCCAGCTCCAGTCACCGAGCAGTATCTGCCATATTGGTGTCACCGCCTTGGCATGTGACACCTGGGTGCAGCCCACACCACCCTTGTGACACCAGTGCCAAGAAGGCTAGTAGTTTCAAACAATAATTGATTGTAAACAATATTTTGCTAGAGAAATCATGTATGAAAGCTGCCATCCTGTTGCACAGTGGATAACTGAAGCCATGATGACTATGCTAGTATGATTTATCCATCATCACGCATTTTCTGCAAGCTACTGAAATCATTTGACGTGGCAACCAATGAAGTGAGTTCAGACACTACCAGCCTGAGTTAGGTGATTCCCTTAATTAAACTAGTGGAAAAGCAGCTAGAGAAACTGAAGAAAAAGAAACAATTCAATTAAGCTAAATATGTTGGAATTGTTGATCAAGTTCTTTATTCACTTCAAGATCATAGGTTTGTCAACATCTTACAATCAAATCCTAGGTGTAAGAATTATGCTATGTGTTTCTTTCCAACTGACACAGATCTTAACAAATGCATAGAGCTCATTATGAGACCAAGTGGCACATGCCGCAATTGTTCCTCCAACTGCTGCTGCCATAAAAAAAAAAACATCTTTTCCCAGAGTCCCACTGGTAATGAGGAGGAGTCCGTTTAGCTCATCAGAGTGAAACAACATTATGAATATGTGGTCACGCCTAAATAACTTTTCCCAAGGTACTTACACCTCCACTATGACTCAATCAGTAACCATCAATAGAATGGGGCAGGATTATTGTTACTACAATTTATAAGTTAGCATGTTAGACAGTCCCTATTACTGGGAGGCAAAAGAGGTAATTTGAAGCCCCTTTGCTTTATTTAAGCTGCCCAGCCTCCAGTGTGCATTCACAACATGGAACCTTGTGAGCGATCAACATAGAAAACTACTTCGAATAAATGTGGAAAAAGCTGATCTTTATACAAATTCCATGAGGAAGACATTTCCTGCCAAACATTTAAATGTTCAGAGACTATAATAGTGGATTGCAGTGCGGATGAGCTAAAATCAGGGCCGAACTGGCCATCTGGCACTTCTGGCAAATTCCAGAATGGCTGATGGCCAGATGGACTGATTTTGTCTTGCAAGGTGGAGGCTCCACCTCCCTATCAGTGCACAGAGAGAGCTGCTGGACTCGCGGCGGGTCCGGTGGCTTTCTCTGTGTGCCGCTGAGGTCCAAGAGAGAGGGGGGCATCACATGATGCTATTCCCCTCTCTCCTGCAAGCCAGGAGAGGTAGTGCATACTTTTGTGTTGCATGTGTGCATGCACAAATGCCAGGGCCAATTCGGCGACCCAGTCCGTCGCTGGCTAATATTGTGTGGTGATGATGATATTAACACCAATGAGGGTAAGAGATTGAATGATGAGAATTACTAGCTGTCTTAAGTCCATTTGGTGGTTTATTTTGTGGTGGTCCAAACAAGTCAAGCACTTCAGCCTCAAAAATGGCAGCCCCCGAGACTGAGGTGCTTGGCTTAACTAAGCATATATACAACATAATAGTGGGTTTGAAGCAGGCTCAGATTTAGAATTAGGGTGATCCCCTCCCCCCCGTAAAACAAATAGTCCAGTACTCCGCATGTACTGATTATCGAGAGTAAGCCAGGGGGATTGTATTCCTCTGTGTTCAGGCGTTCCTCCTCATGCACAGGCTGGTGCTTTCCTTAACCCAGCAGCCGGCACATGTGTATTTGTGCTTACAAGACGTTGAAACCAGGGTCTGCTGGTGCCATTTTTAGTGGATGACAGCCAGGTGCCAGTCACAGTGAGCATAGGTGCCGATTTATGTTTATGCTGGTGGGTGCTCAAGCCAAAAATATAGGGGAGTGGATTCATGGGAAATGAGCGTGGCCACAAAATAATACTGATTTATATTACGTACATATTATAGTACAGTTGTCTCCAATATTCAAATTATGGCAACAATGCCAAATACATAAATGCCCCCACAGTGCAGGTACAAAAATCCCCCCACAGTGCCAAAAACATAAATGCCCCCACAGTGTCAAATACATAAATTCCCCCACAGTGCCAAATACATAAATGCCCCCACAGTGCAGGTACATAAATGCCCACACAGTACCTGTGCCAGCGACAAGGGAGGGGGAGTGTAGTGAGACACGGGCGGGTGGGCCTCTGCTGAGCGGGTGGGTACTCAGCCATTTCCGTGGGTGCTCGGGCCCTCAAGCACCCACAGAATCGGCACCTATGACAGTGAGTGAGCTGCTACAGAGACCGATTAGGAGCTTTTTCTTCTCCTAATCCTGCCCCTGCGTCCTGTCAAGAACTATGTAAACATATATTAATTATATACAAATTTATTGTGATGTAAAAGGTATGTTCTTTTTAAATTTAATTTCTTATCTTTTTCATAATGAATATTTTGTTTGTTTTATTTTTTCAATAAATGTTGAAAATGGGAGAAGGCAAAAGCAAGTAGGAGGAGTAATGAGTATAGGGGAGGAGTCGGTATTAATTTTCAAACCGCCATCTTTTAAATGTAAGGTCTAGATCCATAGTTGGAAGACCCAAGGACAGCACTATCTTTCACCATTTTTCTTTTCATTATGGTCTGTAATTTTGGAGACATTGGTGAATGTCTTTTTTATTTGTAATTGCTCTTATACAGTACTTATTTACAATATATTTTCAAACTGAAATAACTGCTGTGTGTTTTGCAACAGTCTTTGCCCACAATTGGTGAACAATATTGTGAGCTGTGAGCTTGTCAAGATTGGCTGGATATGACGGAAACGTAATGTCATTGAAGATAATAATACTGCAGGAACTACTGTATATCAGGCCCAAATTACATGACTTTAGCTGTTTTTCCAATTTTTTTAAAAGCAAATTGAAATCCAAAACAAGGAGGGAAGTTTGGGAAAAAAAAGTCCAACCTATATCTCTTTTTAAAGTATAATCAGTGGTTAAAGTGGGGGTGAACTGGGTGGGACTGAGTTCCACCACCTGTAATGGTAAAGGGAACTCAGTTCCACCTCCAACACAGCCCTGCACAGTTATTCCAACAGAAAAGCCTGTCCCAGCAGCTTTCTTTTCTGTCACGGCATATGTGATGGTGTCACTGGCGCTGAAGTGAAGAAGCACCTTTAAGAGGAGCAGGCTCTGTGCATGCTTAAGAGAAGTTGAGAGGGGTTTGGAGAGATAACAAGAGGAGAGGAAGCTGCTGGAGGGACACAGAGCATGGAGCTGCTTGGGGAACAGATATGTGTATAAGAGGCACTACTACTGTGGACATTTTGTGACACTACTGTGTGGCATACATGCATAGGTGCCAATTCTGTGGATGCTTGAGGGCCCGAGCACCCACGGAAATTAATGAGCACCCACCCGCTCAGCAGTGACCCACCCGTGTCCCACTGCACTCCCCCTCCCTCGTCGCTGGCACAGGTACTGTGTGGGCATTTATGTACTTGCACTGTGGGGGCATTTATGTATTTGGCACTGTGAGGGCATTTATGTATTTGGCACTGTGGGGGCATTTATGTATTTGGCACTGTGGGGACATTTATGTAGTTGGCACTGTGGGGACATTTATGTAGTTGGCACTGTGGGGGCATTTATGTATTTTGCACTGTTGCCATAATTTGAATATTGGAGACAACTGTGCTGCATAATATAAATCAGTATTATTTTGTGGCCACGCGCCTTTCCCATGATGCCACTCCCCTATATTTTTGGCTTGAGCACCCACCAGCAAAAACATAAATCGGCACCTATGCATACATGAATATGGAGTACTACTGTGTGGCATCATGTGAATAAGGGTCACTTCTATGTGGTATAATATGAATCAGAGGCACTACATGCAGTCTAATGTGAATATGATTATGCTATTGTATGACATAATTTGAATTGTGGATACTATCTTGTGACCACATCCCTTTAGTAATCAATGATGATGATGGAAACTGGGTTAATGAAATAAAATGAACGAATGAAAGTAGCCACTGTGAATAATAAAAATTTGTAAGATGTGTAAATATTTTTCTGTAGGGAATCAATAGAATAGCTTCCAGGGCTATGATGGATATCTCAATATAATGTGCTTCTAAAATACCTGTAATAGCTAAATATTAAGTGAAAACATTCTATATTTAAAAAAAGAACACATACTTACTATAAAAGATATAATAAAGCTTACATTTGCTAGCAAGCCCATAGCAGTCAATGGTCGGCAGCTTTCATGTTACAATAGGAAATTTAAGGGGCACAAAAAGGTTGAATGATTTCATTTTAAATAACACCCAAAGGTGTTTTATGTAATTTTTATCCTGCTTTGAATCCTCCCTTTCCCAACAACATGAATCATCTGAGCAGCCCCACTTCTGACATTCAATTTAAAAAAAATAATTTTGCATTAAAGGCGTCCTATCTTTAGCAATTGCAATTAAGATGAAGGAGCTGCAGGCAAAAGCAAAGTCATATGGAAGCAGCAGAGCTCTCTGAAAATATATTTTGATTAACTGTACTTTCACTACATCGACTTTTTTGTGTATGTGAGCTTTCATTTCACTGTTAACTGAAAAACAGTATTTTCTGCATTAAAATGTGATTATTTGTGCAAAAATACCCTACAAGAAACAAACTGCAAATCAGCAATATTGCTGTCAACTATGTTATTAAAATTAAAATATTTACACAAAGTACTAAACAAATGTTTCATGGTATTTCCTTTCCACTATCAAAAAAAGTATTATTGGGCTATAAACTGCAATATAAAGAAAATAAATAAATCACTGCAGTCCATGTCTTAAATATAACATATACTTGCAAAAATGTGTGCATTTAGACTGGTATTCAATTAGCTCTGTTAACTATCCAATTATAGTAGAGAATGGGATTTGGGATATGTTCCCACTAAAAAAAAATCAACTAGTAAATATGTTATTTGGGCAGTCAAACATGATGTTGATTTCAGTCAATTAAAGTAAATTTCAGTTGATTTGGAAATCAACAAAAAAAAAATCAGCCTTTAGGTAATGTACACACTAGTTTTTCCAAAATTACCTGTTTATAAACAATTGCACCTATAACTAAGAATGACATACTGTATATGTGGAAAAAAAATAGCAAAAAGGAGGGGCTTAGCTCATTTAAGAGTTTGTGGTTCGGAGTAATAATGACTAAGTTTTTCCTATGGTCCGAGGAATAGTGAGACAGGGAAACTTTAGTGTGTTGACTATTCAACATCCCGATTCTGATAAACTGATATCTATGGACTGAAGATATATATTTTATATATATTTAGTACCCTCAAATGTATCTCCTAGTATTTTAACTGTTTAGGCTAGAATAAAATCCAATTCTAGTAACTTTGGTTTCTTTAGATTCCTAGCCTAAAAAGTGCCATAAATATCACTTTAACCCCTTCACGACATTTGACGTATATATACGTCATGGCCGGGAAGTACTTCCCGACCGTTGACGTATATATACGTCATGGCTTAAAACTGTCACTGCGTCTAGAGACGCAGTGACAGAGGGACGATGTCTGCTGTCCCTGACAGCAGACATGTCCGTGCCCCCCCGTCGGCGATCGCTGTGATTGGCTGTTCATTGTGAACAGCCATTCACAGCGTTTTCTGTGTCACCGGCGAATAACGTTCGCCGGTGACACGGGATCGGAGGTGATTGGTGCTGTAAAGTACAGCACCAATCACCGCGGGGTGTAAGGGTGACACTGGTGTCACCCCACCTCACCCCTCCCGCCCCCAAAGGCCGTGATTGGTTCGTCGGACCGACGGACCAATCACAGCCATGGAGGGGGGTTTAAACTAACGGTGACTGCACTGCAGACGCCATTCCGGTCTGGAATAGCGTGCAGTGCGGTCACCGTGCCCAGCTGCCGCCTATACTGACCAGAACCCATCCAAAATACTTACCTGATCATTGATATTGCTTATGCTTGTGACATCTTGTGACATCCTGTGACATCTTGTGCTGCTGCGATTTATTAGATAGAGAGAGAGTTAGAGAGAGAGAGATAGAGAGAGATAGAGAGAGATAGAGAGGCCTAGTGCTATATTTTGTGCTGCTGCAGTGTGATAGAGCTATAGATAGAGAGATAGAGAGAGATAGAGAGAGATAGAGAGAGAGAGATAGAGAGAGAGATAGTGACAGATTGTGCTATATATTTTTTATATAACTGAAAGAGATAGAGAGAGATAGAGAGAGATAGAGAGGCCTAGTGCTATATTTTGTGCTGCTGCAGTGTGATAGAGCTATAGATAGATAGAGAGAGATAGAGAGAGATAGAGAGAGAGAGATAGAGAGATAGTGACAGATTGTGCTATATATTTTTTATATAACTGACTGCTGCCCCCCCTTTTGTGCTGATCAGTATAAATTAACTGATCAGCAACTTTTTGGGGGCGCAGGTTTTTTTTTATATATAGATATACCTGTCAGTGCTGCTGCTGCAGTGTCATAGAGTGATAGATAGTGAGAGATAGAGAGATAGAGAGAGATAGTGACAGAGAGTGATAGAGAGTGCTAAATTTTGTGTCTGCTGCCCCCGCCTTTTGTGCTGATCACTATATCTGAGGTGATCAGCAACTTTTTAGGGGTGCAGAGGTTTTTTTTTTTATATATACCTGTCAGTACCACCAAAGGTTGTGCACCTGCTGCCCCTCACTGGTAATCAGTGTCGCATCACTGATCACCTTTTTTTATTTTTTGTGAGTGCTGTGGGGTCTTTTTTACATTTTTTTTTTTACACACACTGTGATTTTGTGTGTGTCCTGTGGCCACTGTGCGCTGATCAGTGACGTACATCACTGATCAGCTTTTTCGGCACAGGGTTGATCTATTTTTTTTTTTTTTTGGATCAAATTCCTGTTGCCTTTGAGCGCTGTTCAGTGACGGACGTTACTGACCAACATCTGTGCTCAATTTTTGGCGCAGGACCTTTTTTTTTTTAACCCCTTCCATTTTTTTTTTTTTAACCCCTTCCATTTTTTTTTTTTAACCCCTTCCATTTTTTTTTTTTAACCCCTTCCATTTTTTTTTTTTTGAACCCTTCAATTTTTTTATTTTTGTATTTTTTTTTTCTGCACTACATACATACACACTACACACTACATACCCCCCGGGTTGAAATAAAGTTTGTACCCCCCCCTACACTATACACGTGTTGAAACATTTCACTACCAGTAACACAAAAATATAAATGGCATCCCAAATGTCATCCCAAATGTCGTCCCAGTCATCCAGGAGAATGTATTCGGTGGAGGAGGCATATGCCATGCTTGCCTCTGACTCTGACACAGCCAGTGAGGCAAGCGGGGAATTTGAAGGATTTGTCTTAAGCTCCTCTTCCTCCTCTGATGATGAGGGACCCCCTCAAAGACGCCCCCGTAGAGCAGCTGAGACCCCCCCCCCAATAATTGATCTCGTATGGACCCCACCACCAGACAATTTTGAGCCCCAGGTTCCTGAGTTTTTGGCCATCCCAGGAATCCAATTTGATTCAACAGGTCTCAGAGAAATTGACATTTTTAAATTATTTTTCTCTGATGATTTTATAAATTTAATGGTGGACCAAACTAATTTATATGCCCAGCAGTTTATTGCCCAAAACCCCACGTCATCATTTGCTAGGTGGACCCCTGTAGATGCAGTAGAGATGATGACGTTTTGGGGTCTGGTGTTACATATGGGCATAGTAAAAAAGCCACAAATTAGGCAATATTGGAGTACAGATGTTCTGTACAGCACCCCATTTCACCGTATGGCCATGCCCCGGGCTCGTTTTGAGGCAATCCATAAATTTATACATTACACCGATAATGCACAGTGCCCACCCAGAGATGATCCCACCTTTGACAGGCTATTCAAAGTCAGGCCGGTCATTGATCATTTCAGTGCCAAATTTGCAGAGCTATACATCCCTGATAAATGTATTAGTATCGACGAGTCCCTTATACATTTTAAAGGAAGGGTTAAATTCCGCCAGTACCTTCCCAGTAAGAGGGCAAGGTATGGCATAAAAATGTATAAGCTGTGTGAAAGCACCACAGGGTACACCCACAAGTTTAGGGTATATGAAGGGAAGGATTCAAGAATTAAACCACCAGAATGCCCCCCCTCCCTCGTAGGTGTTAGTGGAAAAATTGTCTGGGATTTAATGCACCCCTTCCTGGATAAGGGTTATCACCTCTATGTGGATAACTTTTACACCAGCATCCCCCTGTTTAAGGCCCTTGGTTCAAGAGGTACAGCAGCTTGCGGTACTGTGCGCAAGAACCAAAGAGGCCTCCCCAAAACGCACATTGCCCAAGTAATGAGAAGGGGTGAAAGCAGGGGAATATGCACCGAAAATTTGTTGTTGGTCAAATATAAGGACAAGAGGGATGTCCTTATACTGACAACAATTCATGGAGACAGTACCACCTCCATCCCTGTACGAGGTACCAGTACCCACACCTCAAAACCAAATTGTATCCTAGATTACAATAAGTACATGGGCGGAGTGGATCTTTCAGATCAGGTACTGAAGCCGTACAGTGCCCTGCGGAAAACAAATATCTGGTACAAGAAGCTGGCCGTGTATATCATCCAGATGGCACTGTATAACGCTTACGTGCTATTCCGTTCTACCGGCCAGAGGGGGACATTTATGCACTTTCAAGAGGAAGTCATAAAGAGCCTAACATTTGGGAATCAGCAGGCAGAGGGCCCCAGTACTTCTAGTACTGGCCCCCGTATTGTACCAGGGCAGCATTTTCCCAACGAAATCCCCTCCACTGCAAGAAAGGGCAGGACACAAAAAAGGTGCAAAGTTTGCTATAAAAAGGGAATAAGAAAGGAAACTATTTTCCACTGTGAAACTTGCCCCGACAAACCCGGCCTATGTATAAAGGAGTGTTTCAAAATATACCACACATCTATGGATTATTAGGTTCATCATTTCACCGTGCTTCGGGGGTCTTGCTAATGCCACATAGCACCCACCATTCATTCCACCAGAATCTGAGCTGCAAAAACCAAAAATCACTCCTTCCCTTCTGAGTCCTGCCATGCACCCAACTGGTATTTTTTGGTCACATGTGAGGCATTGCCGTACTCTGGAGAAATGGGGGCACAGATTTTGGGGTGCTTTGTCTCCTTCATTCCTTGTGAAAATGAAAAATTTTGAGCCAGAAGTACATTTTTTGTGTAAAAAAATGTATTTTTTTTTATTTTCACTGCCCAGTTGTACCAATATTGATGAAACCCCTGGGGGTTTGAAATGTACACTATACCCCTAGATGAATTCCCTGAGGGGTGTAGTTTGCAAAATGGGGTCACTTGTGGGGGGATTCCACTGTATTGGTAATGCAACATAGCACCCACCAAAATTCCACCAGAATCTGAGCTGCAAAATCCAAAAATCACTCCTTCCCTTCTGAGTCCTGCCATGCACCCAACTGGTATTTTTTGGTCACACGTGAGGCATTGCCGTACTCGGGAGAAATTGGGGCACAGATTTTGGGGTGCTTTGTCTCCTTCATTCCTTGTGAAAATGAAAAATTTTGAGCCAGAACTGCATGTTTGTGTAAAAAAATGTAATTTTCCATTTTCACATCCCAGTTGTACCAAAATTGGTGAAACCCCTGGGGGTTTGAAATGTACACTATACCCCTAGATGAATTCCCTGAGGGGTGTACTTTGCAAAATGGGGTGACTTGTGGGGGGGTTCCACTGTATTGGTGCTTTGGGAGTCTTGCTAATGCAACATAGCACCCACCATTCATTCCACCAAAATCTTTGCTGCAAAATCCAAAAATCACTCCTTCCCTTCTGAGTCCTGCCATGCACCCAACTGGTATTTTTTGGTCACATGTGAGGCATTGCCGTACTCGGGAGAAATTGGGGCACAGATTTTGGGGTGCTTTGTCTCCTTCATTCCTTGTGAAAATGAAAAATTTTGAGCCAGAACTGCATGTTTGTGTAAAAAAATGTAATTTTCCATTTTCACATCCCAGTTGTACCAAAATTGGTGAAACCCCTGGGGGTTTGAAATGTACACTATACCCCTAGATGAATTCCCTGAGGGGTGTACTTTGCAAAATGGGGTGACTTGTGGGGGGGTTCCACTGTATTGGTGCTTTGGGAGTCTTGCTAATGCAACATAGCACCCACCATTCATTCCACCAAAATCTTTGCTGCAAAATCCAAAAATCACTCCTTCCCTTCTGAGTCCTGCCATGCACCCAACTGGTATTTTTTGGTCACATGTGAGGCATTGCCGTACTCGGGAGAAATTGGGGCACAGATTTTGGGGTGCTTTGTCTCCTTCATTCCTTGTGAAAATGAAAAATTTTGAGCCAGAAGTACATTTTTGTGTAAAAAAATGTAATTTTCCATTTTCACATCCCAGTTATACCAAAATTGGTGAAACCCCTGGGGGTTTGAAATGTACACTATACCCCTAGATGAATTCCCTGAGGGGTGTACTTTGCAAAATGGGGTCACTTGTGGGGGGGTTCCACTGTCTTGGTGCTTGGGGGGTCTTGCTAATGCGACATAGCACCCACCAAAATTCCACCAGAATCTGAGCTGCAAAATCCAAAAATCACTCCTTCCCTTCTAAGTCCTGCCATGCACCCAACTGGTATTTTTTGGTCACATGTGAGGCATTGCCGTACTCGGGAGAAATTGGGGCACAGATTTTGGGGTGCTTTGTCTCCTTCATTCCTTGTGAAAATGAAAAATTTTGAGCCAGAACTGCATGTTTGTGTAAAAAAATGTAATTTTCCATTTTCACATCCCAGTTGTACCAAAATTGGTGAAACCCCTGGGGGTTTGAAATGTACACTATACCCCTAGATGAATTCCCTGAGGGGTGTAGATTGCAAAATGGGGTGACTTGTGGGGGAGGTTCCTAACTTTTAGCACTTATGGTGCCTAGAAACCTACATGGTGCCTAAAAAAAAATCTCATAAAAAGGAGGCTCCAAAATCAAGTAGGTGCTCCTTCTATTATGAAGCCTGTGGTTTGGTCAACGTGCACACTAGGGCCACATATAGGATATTTTTGAAAACAAAAGAATTGGGGGAATCAATTTTTAGTCACATTTCTCTAGTAAAATCTACTGTATTCGTTAGAAAAATGTATTAAAATTGAAACTCTGCAAAAAAAAAGAAATTTTGAAATTTCACCTACACTTTGTTTTAATTCCTGTGAAACACCTAAAGGGTTAACAAACTTCCAAAATGCTGTTTTGAATACTGTGAGGGGTGCAGTTTTTGAAATGGCATCATTTATGGGGGTGTCTCACATACAAGTCCCTCAAAGTCACATCAGAACTGAACTGGTCCCTAAAAAAATCAGTGTTTGAAATTTTCATGAAAATTTGAGAATTTGCTATTCATATTGTAAGCCTCCTAGTGTCCAAAAAAATTAAAAGGAAGTTGAAATAATGATGGAAACATAAAGTAGACATATGGTCTATGTTAGTTATTAACTATTTTGAGTGGTATGATTATTTGTCTCACAAGCAGAAAATTTAACATTTTGCAAATTGCTAAATTTTCCATTTTTTCACGATATTTTGGTATTTTTCACAAAAAAACACAGACTGTATCGACCAAAATTTACCACTAACTTGAAGTACAATGTGTCACGAGAAAACAATCTCAAAATCACTGGGATAAGTAAAAGCAAAAAAAAGTTATCCCCACTTAAGTGAGACATGTCAGATTTGAAAAAAAGGGCTCTGTCATGAAGGCACAAACTGGCTCTGTCATGAAGGGGTTAATTTGACAAGTTATGCAGTAAACACATTTTAAATGTGAGCCTGGTTAAGTAGTTAGATATCTCTCAAAATATCAGGGTCCTGGGTAGAAGCAGTGGTGCTCAGAGCATAGGGATGTCTTGCACGGTGAAAAAGGGGACGCAGCCTAACATTATACCACACACCGTAATACCCATTACACATAAAGCCACATGCTGTAATGCCAATTACACATAAGACCACACATGATGCCCATTACATACTATATAACAAACCGTAATGCCCATTACATACTATGTAACAAACCGTAATGCCCATTAAATACTATGTAACAAACCGTAATGCCCATTACATACTATATAACAATCGTAATGCCCATTACATATCTGACACATAAGTGCCACTTACCTACATGCTCATTGCTAGGAACTTCATGCTCGATGCCAGGGGCTTCATGCTCGATGCCACGGGGGACTGAAATTACTTGTTGCCACGGGGGACTGAAATTGCTTGTTGCCAAGGGGGACTGAAATAGCTTGTTGCCAAGGGGGACTAAAATAGCTTGTTGCCAAGGAGGACTAAAATAGCTCGTTGCCACGGGAGACTGAAATTGCTAGTTGCCAAGGTGGACTGAAATAGCTCATTGCCACGTGGGACTAAAATATCTCATTACCAAGGGGGACTGAAATAGCTCATTGCTAAGGGGGACTAGAATAGCTCCTTGCCAAGGGGGACTAAAATAGCTCCTTGCCAAGGGGGACTAAAATAGCTAGTTGCCAAGGTGGACTGAAATAGCTCATTGCCAAGGTGGACTGAAATAGCTTGTTGCTAAGGGCGACTAAAATTGCTCATTGCCAAGGGGACTAAAATAGCTCGTTGTCAAGGGGGACTAAATAGCTCATTGCCAAGGGGAACAAAAAAGCTTGTTGTCAAGGGGGACTGCAGGGCCTACTGGACTTAATAGCGGCGGACAGGGCAGCTGAGCTCAGCCGGGCAGAGCAGGGAGTGGGCGGGGGGGGGGGGGGAGTGAGCTGCACGGCTCCAGCGCCCTTTGATCTCTCGGCGCCCGGAGCTTGGGCTCTGCCCTGCCTATGCCCCTGGGTAGAAGTGAAAACTGCTAAAAAAGTGGTTAGTGACACATATTCATATAAATAAAGGAATGACAATGAGGCAGGTGAAATGCTATTCACAATTATTCTAAAGGAATAAATCAATAGATGGAACCTACTATAAGGAAGTCTAATGGTAACTTATATGTAGCGATAAGCTACAATTGATTGTAGGAAATGGTGGTGGTTCACCTAAATATTTAAAAATCATATGTTATATATGTTTACGATTAAACAGTCTAGGCAAATTTTGGGATATAATTCATTTTAGCGACCATTATGGACAATAAACAAATCAAAAAGGGGGGTGTTCTCTCACCTACATGTATAGACAAGTTTCCAGATTCAAGGCAATGAAATGCAACCTTTGAGCAACAGCTCACAGAGGCCCTTATTCTGATCGGTGCGTACTTTCCCGAATTCTTTCGGATCGCGTTTTTTAGCCATCTGCGCATGCGTGGGGAACGCTATGCGCATGTGCCACGTATGGTCTCCGTACTTGTTCTCACTAATACCGTACAGAAATGTGCACCGCAATCAGTCGGCCAATATGGGTGTGTTATGGGCGTCATGCGGAATGACACAGGGGCGTAGTTTCAAAGTGGGTTAAACTGGGCGGAAACATGGGCGGACACGGGGGAGTAGACTTATTTTGGTGGGCGTGCATTCGGACAGCACACCGAATGCACGCGAACAAAAAGGGAAGAAATGTGTGGTGTCCAAAAGGCTAGTATTGCTTAGCGGACACCACTCGGTCATGTGCTAGGCAATCGGAACGCCTAATCAGGACGGACGCACCTCAACCAATGTCAGCTGAACACAATACAATCACCTAATTTACTCATTACTTGTAAATTACACGCTTCTCACTGCTTCAATTGAAAGCAATGCACCTTAAATGGACCATTACTAAACACACACATATATGCTGCAGTTTGCACACACTTTTACACTGCAAATAATGAACACAGCTTCATATTACTAATACTAATACACATGTCACTTCTGCATGTATCAATTAATCCAGACATTTTGGGGCCAAAAATAACATTTATTAAATAAACAAAGAAAATATTTTCAAAACCATCACAAAATATATGGTACCATAACAGGACAAAAATGAAATAATATATAAAAAATAGCCACAGCAGAATCATTAGGAACACATCAGGTGGCTTCACAACAAAAGTACAGCAACAACACTTCAAGTACAGCACACAGTAATGCTAGGCCAAACAGGGCAACAGGGGAACCAAACATGACATTTGAACCGCGGGGAAATGTGGTGACCCTCGGCACGGAATTTGACAGCGGATGCTGACACACACAGCTCGATGGAAGATTTGAGAAGACATAACGGTGGAGATTAATGGGGACACAAGTTCATTTGCGAGCACGTTTGCCCCTGGCAGGCTCCTTGCCAAGTGCAGCAGCTCTTCGGCCTCGCCCACGGCCACGCTCAGATGGAGGGTCACGTGGAGCACATGCTGGGGAGGGCGGGGGATGTTCTTCCCCCTCTGGCAGCAGGGAGTGATGATGTTGTTAATGCACCCGAAACGGATGCTATCAGGACCCTATTGCTGGTAACTAGCTCCACCATAAGCTCATTATGGCGGAGGAGGAGGTCATTTTGCCGCAGGGCTTGATCAGCCAGCACCTGCAGGCTAGCAGCAATGGATTGCTGGGTGACAGCCATAGCCTGCAGGCTCCCAGCGATACTCTGCTGGCTGGTGGTCAAACCCTGCAGCACCTCCTCGGCCCTACGCACCCGCTCGAATGCCGAGTCTCCCTGCTGCACAATACTGTCTAGCACACGGCCCCACGTGGACAATTCAGCCGCGGACATTGGCGCCTGCTGCTGCACGGGCCTGCTACTGGGGCCAGGTGGCACAGACTCCACAACCTCCTCAAGAGATTCTTGACCAAGCGGTGGGGATGCTGTTGAAGGAGAAAATACCAATTACCACACATTCCATGCAAAATTCAAAACATCTACTTATGGCCTGGCAAATAATTACCTTCAAGCGTAGAAGCCATCACTTCTGCTGGAGACTCGCTGTCTATGGTGCTCACCCCCCGGACCTCCTCCACTGCTATGCAGCACTGTGCAATCTCTTCCAGGGGGGTGAGCTTCAGCTTGGCAGGCATGGGGCCAGCCCCAGAGGTGTGGCTGTGTTCCCACCGCTGAGTCAATTTCTTCTTGAGGTTCCCTTTGAAGTCGTGCCACCTGCAATCAAAGTGTACATATTAATACATGTCACTCCTCATGTTTGCTGTAGCACCCATTGCAATCTGAAACATAATACAACATGTGCCTCCTGACACCAAACTTACATTATATTCTTTTTGAAAAACAACCCTTAGAGGATATAACCACAGTCACCCTACAATAACTATCAAATCAATATCATGGCAAACATTTCTGTGCCTCCAAGCAACGTGACCACCCATTGACCAACTCCATCTAATATTGAATGTAAACATTACTGGACTTGGACTGCTCAAATGTAAAACACATGTACTTGCCTCTTCTTAATGTGCTCCGTCTCACAAACTTGTGGAGCCACTGCATTAATCTCCGCCGTTATCTCCTCCCAGATCTTCCATCTCCTTGTGTGTGTCAACTTTACCGCTGGGCACTCTATCAAATCACGTGCCCGGGTCACCAGGATGTCAAGCTCCTGCGGTTCATATGCCATGTTTCTTGTGGTTGGTTCCTCTGTTGCCCGACTGCGGACACGGCCACGGCCACGGCCACGGCCACCGGTTGCTGTACTTGAAGTGCTGGCCTGGCTACTCTGTTGGGAAGCCACCTACTGTGTTCCCAATGATTCTGCTGATGCTGAGGATGGGCCAGCTGCAGCTTGGCCAGATGTGGATGGCCCATCTGGCTGCTCTGGGTTGAGGGGGACATAGGTGGTGTTGTACTCCATGCGGGCCAAGAGGTTCTGCACCACCTGTTCTTCCTCTGACTCTGAGCCAGCCATGTTTGCAACAACTGTTTGCCTTTCTAGGACCACTTTAAATACTATTTCTGTAATTGGCGTTAATCAGCTGCAACCTGCGTTCCGTACGGCCGCGTTCCGTATGGCAGCGTCAACCGTGCGGCGCATACGGCACGCCCCTTGGTGTGGCTAAATATTTTACAAAAACCTGGCTTAATGAGTAAGTCTGATTTAGTAGCTAAATGCAGCTTTCAACACCAAAGACCAAATAAAACTGAGGTCACACATGAAATGTATATTTGAATGTACATCTGTACTGTGCACTTGTTTGGTATGTAGTACAACTGACACTACCCATTCCATATGTAAATCCAGTCCACCACTTAGCCACAAGTAATCAGTGCTAGCATCCAAATCACATGTGAAAGCACTCCAAATTCATGCTGGATGCTAGCTACTTTTCATTCCACCTCTGTAGTATGGCCCAGTAGAAGGTAAGTGTACACATGGCAGCATGGCCTAATTTGGGGAAAAGGTCTGCCACTATTTTCTATGTTTCGGTTGCATAGCTTTCATTATAAAATAGCTGTTTAGTACCTTTTTGAGTTAGGTGTAGGTGTCTAGTGATGCAGACTATTTCACCTGGTGTTTGGTGAATGTTATAGATTATATATAATGTGTTTACATCATAGTTTAGAGTGTGTGTTTAGGATGGGGGTGCGATGCAATGGGTTAGCCGTATGTTCGGGCGCATACATGCTGTTAGTGTAAAAATGAACAATAAAGTTAATACCAAATATCACTCTGACCAACCAATGACAGCACATGATTGTTTGCTTTGTGCCATTGCTAAAATGGCTGCCTACCAGTGAGCACAACCATTCTCCACTGCGGAGCTGCTCTCGCTGGTGGCAGTGATGGAGAGGAGGCTGGGGCAAGCAGGCCCATTTATATCGAACCGGGACAAGCGGCGGGCATACGTGGCGGCCCGGCGCCGCATCTTCGCCCGCACCAATGTGCGAAGGACCATCGCCCAATTGGAGAGGCGATGGTCTGACCTGCGGAGGCGGGAGCCGGAGCTTCTGCAGGCTCTGAGGCGGCGTCTCCAACGCTGTAAGTATTTTCGCTGAATACACATTTTTGACAGTGGGCCAGATTCTCTAAGCTTCAAAAGTCATAAAATGGAGAGTAATATACAGGCAGCCAATCTACTTCTACCTGTCATTTTTCAAACACAGTCTGTGACATGGCAGGTATGAGCTGATTGGCTGCCTGTTTATCACTCTCCATTGTATCACTTTTGAAGCTTAGTGCATCCAGCCCAGTGAATGTTATCATTTTCACATTATTGAATATTAATATTACATGAGGTCAATTGTGTGTTGATGACATAGAAATGCCACATATATAATGTGGTTATGATATGTACTTGTTATAGTGATTTGAATTCTTTATTCTCTACTAATGTGGCTGTATTATGTGAACTCGCAGCCATTTATCTAAGTTGCCTCATTGACTACTGTTCGAAAAAAAAGAGATTTACAGGTAATGTTTGAAAAGTAAAACAACAAATGGTTATATATAATATCATATCATTTTAATTGTAGAATACTAATAACATTGAATGTCAAATGACACTCAACCATTTTGTTTGTTAAACCCACAGCGCGGGAGAGAGCCAGACAGGCCCGTGAGGAGGCCACAGACGAGGCCCAGGAGGAGGCCCAGGAGGAGGCCCAGGAGGAGGCCCGTGAGGAGGCCCAGGAGGAGGCCCAGGAGGAGGCCCAGGAGGTAGAAGTGGAGGGCCAGGTGGAGGTGGAGGAGGAGGAGGCGGGACAGGTGGAGATGGAGGAGGAGGAGGTTGAGGGCCGCCATGAGGTGGAATACCTCACCTCCACCACCCCTACACACACCCCTCCCCCTAGCCACTCACCAACCTCCTCTGTCTACCTCCCCCCCCCCCCCCCGTGTACCAAGAGGAGGAGGAGATCACCCTACCCCTCCCCGATTTGCCACCACCTCCCAATGTGGAGGAAGAAGAGATGGCGGAGCTGGCTGGCAGGGGTAAGTAGACGTAATGCATCATTACTGAGTTAGGTACAGTTTGTTATGTCGCACAGCTGATTACATTTTGCTATAATATAGTAAAGAGTAGTCCAACAAAATGGAAAACAACAGACACACTTTGGCCTTATAGGACCATGCTGCAAACGTGCAATCTGGATGCTCATGTAGGTGATGAGTGTTTATTTATGGAGGGTCTTTGTATAGAAGCAACAATAAAACATCAATGGAATATGGCCAGGCCTGATTTATACTGGAGTCCCAAGTGGCCAGTTCCCCTGGGCCCCCCTCTAGCCAGTGGGCCCGTGTTGTTGTCATGTATTTTGGAAAGGTATTATGTAGGATGGATTGACCTTAGAAACTGTTTGGTGTATGGAAGCGGATTAGTGCTGCACTTTCACCTATCTGGCAATGTGACAAGGAATCATGAAGTAATGGGTAGAGGGACTAGGCTAGCCTTTTAATGTGGTATCTATTCTCTCTCTCTCTCTCTCTCTCTCTCTCTCTCTCTCTCTCTCTCTCTCTCTCTCTCTATCTCTCTCTCTCTCTCTCTCTCTCTCTATCTATCTATCATGCAGTTTAGCTATTAAGCAGTAACATGCAGGTATATATGTATGGCTAAATGTGACATGTTGTAGTGGGTGTAGGTTTGGAGTTGAGTGATGAGGAGTCTTTGGCCAGGACAACTGTGAGTGATCCTCAAGTGTGGTTGTGATTTTGATATTTAGATTGTGAAATGTATATGTCACACAAGTGTGTGTGTGTGTGTATGTGTGTGTGTATGTGTGTATGTATGTGTGTGTGTGTGTGTGTATGTGTGTGTATGTGTGTGTGTATGTGTGTATGTGTGTGTATGTGTGTATGTGTGTGTGTGTATGTGTGTGTGTGTGTATGTGTGTGTGTATGTGTGTGTATGTGTGTATGTGTGTGTGTGTGTGTATGTGTGTGTGTGTGTGTGTGTGTATGTGTGTGTGTGTGTGTGGTGGCAGCATCATGATCATATATTTGCTGCCATTACATACAGGATTGGCTAAGTATTTGTTTGTATGTATGATTTCTCATGGTGTAGGTACTTAGGATTGACTGTACAAGGTGTACGTGAGTAGCATAATTAATGTTGTACCCCCTTTCTCATGCCCACAGATTACCAGGAGGCAGCCCAGGGTGTTCGAGGGGCCCTCATGAGGTTGCGGGAGGACCTCATGAGGATGGCTGCCCATGTCCAGGACCTATGCGACCTGCTCCTGGATTAATTTATTTTTTGTTTTGTTGTTTTATTGTAAATAAAAGTTACCGTTTCATTAAGAAGTTGTCTGTGTGTTATTTTAGTATTTAACATTAAAAGTATAAATAGCATATAAAAAAAAAAAATGTTGATGTTTAGTTATGTACGCAGCAAAAGGGTAGATCACATTTTTATCCCCATAGGGAATGTTAGGGTTAATGTATAGTGCTTGTAAGTGTTTAAGGATCAATTAGATAAATAACAGATGACCAGGAGCAACAATCTGTTTTCAAAGTGGTTGGATAATTGCCTAAGTGTGTCATGTGATCTATTTGGGAACTCAGATAAGAGTAGTCTGGTTTTGTGCGTAAGTACACCGCATCTGTGCGTAGTGGCCGGCTCGCGTGCGTTCTGACGCGGGAAGGCCGTGCATACGCGGTCACACCGTGAAGAATCGGACTGTTTCCCCCGCACACGCATGGTTTGTATGTCGTCCGTAAACACGCCCTGTTCTTAAAGAGTGAGTCCGTCCGAATGCGGAGGACACGTGGGTGTTTCTACGGACGTTAGCCGTACGCCACCGCACAGCGTGGCGCGCGGACCGCACCGAAAGAATTAGCGAGCGGCCGCACCGATCAGAATAAGGGCCAGAGTTCTGTATACCTCAAGCAGTGCCACAGCTCGCAGGTCAGTATTCAACTGACCCCCCCTTGCACGCTCATTTCCACCTCACTGCATTAGCCGTGAACCTCGCCCTCTGACAGCGAGGATCTCCCCGGAATGCTCCGACAGCGAGGATCTCCCCGGTGAGCGGCCGGCGCATGGGTTAAACGGTGAAGGTCGCTTATTTTCGGCGATTCTGACAAATTTAACCCCCTCGCTGGCCACATTGAATATAGCCCAGTATGTCATAGGCAAAATTCATCCTCTTGGTTTCACATTGTATACAAAAGGAAAGGGAATTGATTGGTAAGGGGAGATTTACAGACTCAGTGATGGAATTAATGAAGTTGCTAAGTGTGCTTAAGCTAGTGCGATTTGGACACTTTTCACCAGATTCCTGTTCATTGGGCAAAGAAATTGGGTGAAAATTGGCCAAAAGGAATGTTTGACACCTTTTGGACCCTCCTAAGCAGCTGGACCCATAGCAGTTGCATCCCATATAACCTCTGTAAATACACCACTGCCTGTTGGAATTTCCTCCACTGGAATGTCAGCATCAGTATTCTTACCGCCAGCAGTTGGTCATCCGTATGTATTCCAAGTTGACATCTCAATGTCAACTTTGATCAAGGATTAAGCATATCCAAGCATACCAACTACAAATACATTTTTATGTGTGTTATATTCAGGGTAATTGTGATCCCTTACTAGCTGCCATTTTATACAGCATATATGTATAGTACTGTATAGTTTGAGTACTGTGGGAGTTCCTATTATTTATTAGAGCACTTTATAAACACTCAAAACTTACTCTTCAATGCAATTTCTGTCCCAACCTTGTTAACCCAGATACCATACCAGACAATGACCCTGTAATTGCAGCTCCCAGAACTATGCTGCCTAGCACGTTACCACTGTGTTGCAGCAGCCACCCCCCAAATGATCCAGACATGCCTGTGTTGTCCAGAAACACATCCAGAAAAATTTGGTCGCTACCACCACAATGCTCGGTTGCCATCCCCCACAATGCAGCTGCAGTTTACAGGATGGAGAAAACAGTAGGAAACCTGGAAGTCAAAAGCATACCGTGGTGGGAATAGGCTTAAGAGGGTAGGCCAGGTCCAAATTAGGGAGGGGCATAGAGGATGAGTACCAGTGTGCCCTCCTCTGTTAGGAGCTCTACAACCCTTTTTTAGCTGATGTTCAGTCCCGTGATTGTGACTGGGCTCCATGCCTGTGCTGCTGGACTAATCATAAAGGCATCGTGGTAGATGTATGAAGCAGTGATAAGGGAGGAGAAGTGATAAAGTGCCTGGTACTTTAGTACTGGCCAATCAACTCCTGACTTTTAAGTTACAGGCTGGGTTTAAAAAGGTACAGTTAGGATTTGATTGGCCGGTGATACGGTACCAGGCACTTTATCACTTCTTCTCCATTATCACTGCTCCATTCATCTACTCCTGAGGAACTGGGATCATCTGGAACAAATCCTACTTTTGGCTCTGTCTTGGACATGCTAAACATATAAACTTATAATTGCACTTTTTATTTCTAAAGCTTCTATTTATACATTACGTATTATAACTACTTTTTTGTATGAGTCAGCATGCACTATATCAATGTGTTATCTGGGCTGGAAAATGCAAATATACTCTTTGATGTGTTAGGTGACTTAGCAGGATAAACATCTGGAGGTACACGAGAAGTTAACCACAGCCAGCATAATACACAAATCCCTTTTTTATTTCCAATGTCTGAGAATAAAAACATAATTCCTTGCAGAAATCAGTGAACCACTGAGGATCCACTGTTGCCAGACAGTTTTGCAAAAGCCTCCATATGTCATATATAGTGCCTGAATCAGTTCCCCTTCTTATCTTGCATTTTACCTTTGAGCAGTGAAATAAATGGGTGATGCTGATAAAAGAGCAGATTGAGCAGTTTTAAATAGTTAATATCAGATAATGTCAATCATATTTACGGGGTAGATGTAAACCTTTTATTTTTTGTGCATTCATTTTCCAGTTATGCTGATTCTTGAATAAAAATGCATCTGCTATACATTGCTTGATTACTTATTTTATATTCCTTTCTTTGGGTATTTAACCTGTGCTAATACTGTATGCCCTTGTTATATTAGTTTGCTTCTGCTATTTATTTACATGTTCCCTGATTTAAGAGGATTGTAGTTTTAAAAAAAGTTATAAAACAAAACAGTGGCAGGGGATTTCAGTTCCTCCGTTGATAATAAACTCAATAAATCTAAACCCTTACTCCCTTCTCTCACGTTTTTTTTTTTCAATAAAATTTTATTGAAACACCATACAATATAGTACATTTGTTATTAACAAACAATTGAAATAAAGTGGTCAATGTGTACAGTTTCAAATACAAATTTCAAACAGTGGGGCAGATGTTTTATAGCGGTGCATAGCAGACCACTATAATACTTCCTGCTTTCAGTCATTAATGCGGGGAAGCAGGAAGGGACATCGACAAGATGTATTAACGGGTGTGGTATGTTTCTCCCACAGTCGGGATCCTGACAGTCATTATCCCGACGTTGGGATCCTGACTGCCCGGACTCAGACAGCGTGGGCAGCGCAACAAAGCCCCTACGCGAGCCACCTATTCTATTCTCCCTATATGGGGGTCGTGGACCCCCACGAGGGAAAATAGCCAATGGAACCCGGTCGTCGGTGTTTTAACAGTCGGGATCCTGACATTGGGTTAATGACTGTCGGGATCCCTACTGTCGGGATCCCGACTGTCGGGACCCCGTCCGGCACCCGTATTAACATCTTGCCTGCTGAAGTGGGGGAGCGCAAACTCCCCTTGGCTGGCTGTACTGGGCATGCGCGAGATCTTGCTCATGCGAGATCTCCAGCGCAGCCCAGAGCCAACAGCAGGGACAGTGCTGTCCCTGCTGTTGAGATAGGGCTTCGCCACCCTGCTGCTATTGAAATGGATAGCAGCAGTGGGTGGAAAGGTCAGCAATGCTGACCATTCATACAGTCGGCCTTTTATAATTTAGTGGCGATATGTGCCCCTGTCATTTAGCACTCACTGGCTCATTCATACATGGGGGAGAACGTGCGCTGATACCCCTTCTCCCCCATATCGACTCTTCATACATCTACCCCAGTATATTGTATATTCTACTAATGCTAGAGAAAAGAGGAGTACTTTCATGTCTTGACATTGCACCATTATCAAGGTCTCAGGCATAGATGTTCACAGGAGGGACACCTGAGAGTTGACCAAGAATATACAGTACCATTGGGTTTGTTTCATTGAGTTATGTAATTTTTGCCTTAGAGATAACTGTTCTCTCACGTATTTAACTGTGCTAATTCTAAGGCCCTTTCCATTCTACTCTCCCATCACCTCTTGTTCTTCTTCTTGGTGTGTGCTTCAGCTCACAGGCAAAGTTCTGCTCTACACATAGTCCATACCAGAACATGATGTTTGTGAGCTCAGGTCTTGGACAAGTTATCCTGGATGTCCCAATTTCCCCTTACACCTGGTCAGGTAATGGTAGATATTCTAGGCCCCCCTCTTTTCTGAAACCCTCGCACCTGAAGTTCCAATGATAGTGTTCTTCTTAACCCACGGGTGAAGGCAGCAATTGAAAATGAGTTTTGATCCACTATGAAACAAATAAAATTGCATAACGCTCCTGGACTAAATTATACCATTGGGATGCACATATACTGTAATGGTTAGCATTGCTGCCTCACATCACTGTGGCCATGGGTTTTATTTTCA
This sequence comes from Crinia signifera, assembly GCF_055691185.1. Lineage (NCBI taxonomy): Eukaryota > Metazoa > Chordata > Amphibia > Anura > Myobatrachidae > Crinia > Crinia signifera. Next base: position 179,768,498 of record NC_139217.1, on the reverse strand, counting down.
CCATGGCCCTAACTTTGTGGAGTTTGTATACTTTCCTGCTGCTTGCATGGGTTGCCTCTGGGTTTCCTTAAATGATGATGTCTTGGAACTTTCTCTCTCTCCAATGGCACTCAACAGTGGTGTCCCCTGTTACCACTAATATTTGCTTTAATTATAGAACTGCTGGCTACTCACATCTGCCTCTCTCTAACATGACAAGCATTACCATATCATACCCTCCAACATGACCCATTCCATTAGGTACAAAATGCTCTATTCCTGGACTTCCCTGTCAGTGACAGTTACAGAGGTAGGGCTCCAGCACAGTCCAAAATTCAAAGTGTGGGGGGGGGGGGGGGTCACATCAACTGCCAGTGAGTCCAGGACAGTAATGTTTGAGGTGGCAGTAGGTGTGGCTCCCATTTTTTAATATTGGACTGTGCTCAGTGGCGTAACTATAGTCCCGCAGCCCCCGCGGTGGCGGGGAGGCGCTGAGGGGGTGTGGGCGCCTGGGGGGCTGCGGGACATTACTCACTGCCTAGTTCTGCCGCCAGCGCCTGTGTCGGGTCCCAGCTCTCCCCGAGTCCCGGCTACTGCTGCTAATACAAAAAGTGACACTCGGAAAATTGCTGCCCCCATACTGCAGACAGTTTTTTGTCTGCTGTATGGGGGCAGCCATTTTCCAAGTGTCACTTTTGATTTAGCAGTAGTAGACGGGAGAGCCGGGAACAAGCGCAGATGCGGCAGGAGGTAACACCACCCCCCCACCCCTTCACCCCGGCTCCCCTCCGCGCACCCCGGCTCCCCTCCACTGAGAGTGACAGCACAATCACGGCCACGGGGGGAGGGGGGGACTGGCTGACACAGTGACAGTGTCAGGGGGGCAGAACTACCGCTGCTGCCGTCTGCCTGGCGTGCCGAAGTTCACTTTTTTAAATGTATTTATAATGTGCACGGGCGGTGTGGAGGGCAGCCTGGCTTGATCGCAACAGCCACAGCTGTCGCATAGTGTTTCTTTCCGTTCCAAAGTTTCTCACAAGCTAATTGCAGGACCTTGTAGTCCGGCAGGCAATCAGGCAGTAGTGGTTCCTGATTGGCTGCCGGACTGCAAAATTCAATTAGCTGAGATTCGGCCAGGACCGGCAGTACACACAGACAGCGCATCCCTCTCCGTCCTGGAATGGAGAAATAGAGGTAACGGAGACTTCTGTAGTTTGCGCTCACATGCTGACCTTCCTGCCCTGGCCTAGTCCTCCCTTCTTTTGTTAGCTGCAGCGCTCGCTCCCATCCCTCTACGCAGCAGCCGCCCCTGTCCTCACTGTGGGCAGCGGAGTTTGCATGTTCATCATGCTGCCAACATCCGTGCTTCTGAGGATGGGGTCAGGGTGCCCCTGCTAATGGGGAGGGGGACTGCGTGCCCCTGCTAATGGGGAGGGGGACTGCATGCCCCTGCTAATGGGGATGTGGCCTGGGTGCCCTTGCCAATGTAGAGGGGGAATATGTGCCCCTGCTAATGTGGATGGGGCTTATTATATGTGGGGGCCGCCACAAACTTTTTGGCAGGGGGGAGCAAAATTTATAGTTACGCCACTGACTGTGCTGCAGCAATACCTCTGCAACTGCCACTGGTAAGGAAGTCCAGGAACAGAGTATTTTGTACCTAATGGAATGGGCCATGTTGGAGGGTATGCCATAGGCTCTACAGAGATCAAAATCTCCCTATTTGCGCATGATGTTCAGCTCACCCTTTCTGCTCCCCATATGTCTCTCTCAAACTGTTCAAAATTATGCTTAAAGAATAATTTTGGGGTATAAAATGCATTACTCTAAGACTGAAGCCCTGCCACTTCATATTCCTAACCCCTTTTGTACCAGTTACAGAATAATTACAAATTTGCTTGGAGGACCAAATTCTTTATCTATGTGTTTTCCTTGTAAAAAATTACTCTCTTTATAAGGGAAACTACCCTGCTATCATTTGTACTAGGAGTGAATTGATAGGTCTTACATAAGTACATTGATTATGGAAAATTCCTATTACTGTTACTGCTGCTAGATGGTTCCACTATATTCCATGGAAAGTATCACTCTACCTCTTCCCTCTATTGAAGGGTTGTGGGACTTGTGCTACCAGTTTTTACCAGTCACAAAATACAGTTGTTCTTTATTGGCTTTTTTTTAATGGACCTCCTCAGTGCTGTATTAAATTCCCTCATGACAGATATGAGGATATACTAGCAGTCCATATCCTCAATGCTGCTAGATGTCTCCCAATGGAAAAATCCTAGCCCTTACCCTCACTAGAATGTAGTACTTGCCAATCGAGGAAATCACAGCTTACCTCAACTCTAGGTTGCCACAATTCCTTAGGGATTGGTGTCCTTGGTATAATTATGCCAGACTGTTCCCCAACTGCCAAACTACATATATCCTGATCGAACTTTTGTTTTGACCTTTTAACTCAATTCCTCTCACTCCTTTTGTTCCTAGTGTTATATTTTCAAGCTACCTCAGGCTACCTCTACCCGCTCTGGCACAGTGATCCAACTTCATAATACTTTGGTTTCCGCCTTGTGGAACAATACTACAAATAAACCATATATAAATTCACTTCCTTTACAAGAAGACAATCTGTACATGCGATATCGGTGTCACAATGTACAGTAAAGAAAAGTGGCATTATAGTGTAAAACCACAAAAGGAAAAGTCTACATAAAGGCACATTTCTCCTATACACTGGGGATGAAATATTTCAATAAATATATTGCAATAAACTTAATAAGATATTTGTTTAACAAAAGAAAAGTGTATAAAAACAGTTACACAGCGACAATGCAGAGATTCATACAACAATACAGCATAAAATGATATATGTGTATATACACATAATAGGGCTCTGGGTCCATCCTATTCTTTCCATCACATGTAGTGGAAAACCACAGACTAGTATCACCTTCCAGAAGTTAAACACTGAGGCATTTTGAGTCAACAGCAAGACTCTTTATCAAGGTATTTACTGTGTGATTTCTGAACTCTTCTGAAATACCTCTTTAGGGGTGTACACACAAGCTGAAGGCCGCGTGTACAGACGAATAGATGCTGCAGCGTCAATATATTCTTGCCTGGAGTGTCTATTTGGCTGGGTGATAGTGACAATGCTAGGTTGCGCATCACAATCAACCGCATGGGTCAATTCAGGCAAACCATCTAAGCGATTTTGATGATGTAGTCAAAATCGCTTAGAAGAATCTCTCCATGTGTACACGGCTTTAGTCTGGTGATCTAGAATAGTTTTGACACATATTCATCATTATAAAAAACCCTCATAATTAATGTGGATTCTCCATTAGGAATTGGGTATTTTATCCTAAATATAAGATAGTAATAACCTATCTGAAGTACAACATGGCATAGACCGGGTACAGTATACTGTAAGTTACATCTGAGAGACCGGAAGTTATATGATGCACAACTTCTGTTTGTCAACTTCTGGTTTGTAATTCTTAAGAATAGTGTAAGCTTGTGTTCCATCCCACAGTTGTCACAGTAACTAATGGAGTAACTCTAGGCTTTTAGGAAGATTAAAGTCAAAATCCTTCACATGTTATAATTTATGAAGGACGCTAAGGACCTGCCAAAGCAAAATTGGTTGCTGTGGGGAACTGGGGTCAATTTTTATAGTCATCTGTAGAAAACTAAAATATGGTGCTTCAGGGAACCAAAGCCAGCATACTGTAGTTCATACTAGTAGATATAAATACTCAAATGACATAAATGCATAAACTGTAAAATACAGTGTTCAAATTACAGTAAATAAATTCCATATCAATAGTAAATACAGTATGCAACAACAAAAAGTGGAAGAATAGAGGAAATTAAATGTGTCTTGGTGTCACAAACATAAGAAGGGATTAAAATCCTGAGAGACCACCCATGAGTGTTATGAGTGCTTTAAGCCTAAAAATCCAAGCTATTTTTGATCTGGTTAATTTTTATTTCTCATTTCTGTGCCTTCAATCATGTTACTGTGAGTAGTGAGGCCCTTTTTGACACAAGAGTATATTAAAAAATATATGTTTTTTTTAGGGCTAAAGATGTATGCCCTATATATTAACGTTCAACATTTTTTATATGAAATCATAGAGATACATTTACAAACTGACACATTTTAAAATCATTAATTGTGTAACCATTATTATTATGAGTAAACTGTGTTATTTGTATTGGTAATGTATACATGTGCCACATGTTCCATCTAGGAATAAGCTTGCGAGCAGGGCCCTCCTACCTTTTGACTGTCTGTAAATACCCGGTTGTATCACTGTCTCCATTGTAAAGCGCAACGGAATATGCTGTGCTATATAAGAAACTGTTAATAAATAAATAATAAATAAATAATGGGAAAGCCTTTTGCTCTTATAGTGTGGTCTTTACATAGGGAATTGCACTCTGAACCAGTCTATTTTTCTGGTTGGGTGCCATTCAATAAAAAAAAGTTGCTCAGATGCTGCCCAGCATTAGACTGCTCATGCGCCGTCTTAACCCGAAATCCCAAGATTGGATACACCCAGACATTTTGGAGCCAAATCCCAGATCCTGGGGATCCCACACCTGGGAATGGCCACCCTAGTACTGGCTTCTATTAACATAAATTTTCCATTTGTTAAGATGCTCGGCATTTATAAAATTATTAGTTAGTGGGTTTCTCATATTCCTTAGTGTGCAATGTATTTCCTTTAACCCCTTCACGACATTTGACGTATATATACGTCATGGTCGGGAAGTACTTCCCGACACATGACGTATATATACGTCATGACTTCTAACTGTCACTGCGTCTAGAGACGCAGTGACAGTTAGGTGATGTCTGCTGTCCCTGACAGCAGACATCCCCCCTCGCCGCCCAGGGGGGGCAGGGGTGCCCCCCCCGGTCGGCGATCGCTGTGATTGGCTGTTCAAATCTGAACAGCCATTCACAGCGTTTCCTGTGTTACCGGCGGCTAAGCCGCTCGGTAACACAGGGATCGGTGGTGATCGGTGCTGTCAAGTACAGCACCGATCACCTCCGATGTGCAGCCCCCCCCTCAAACCCGCCGGGCACTCACCCGGCAGCAGTGGCAGCAGTAGCGGCTCCCCCGGAGCGTCTGAAGCGCACGCAGCGCTGACCTCCTCCCCCCTCCCCCCCGCAGCAGCAGCAGCATCAAGCTGCAGAAAAAGTAAAAAAAATAAATATATGCACTAAAAAACTATATATATATATATATATATATACACACACACATATATATATATATATATATATATATATGTGTGTGTGTATGTATATATATATATATATATATATATACACACACATATATATATATATATATGTGTGTGTGTGTGTGTGTGTGTATACCGCACCGCCAGCCCCCCCCCCTTCCACCCGGCAGCCCCCCTCCCTCCCACCCACCCGGCTGCCGCAGCACCAGCACCCCTCCCACCCCCCCGCCAGCCGCAGCGCCAGCCCCCCTCCCAAAGCTGGTGACTAAAATGGGGTCACTTGTGGGGGGGTTCCACTGTATTGGTGCTTCGGGGGTCTTGCTAATGCGACATAGCACCCACCATTCATTCCACCACCAAAAATCACTCCTTCCCTTCTGAGTCCTGCCATGCACCCAACTGGTATTTTTTGGTCACACGTGAGGCATTGCCGTACTCGGGAGAAATTGGGGCACAGATTTTGGGGTGCTTTGTCTCCTTCATTCCTTGTGAAAATAAAAAATTTTGAGCCAGAACTGCATTTTTCTGTAAAAAATTACATTTTTTTACACAAAAATGCAGATCTGGCTCAAATTTTTTCATTTTCACAAGGAATGAAGGAGACAAAGCACCCCAAAATCTGTGCCCCAATTTCTCCCGAGTACGGCAATGCCTCATGTGTGACCAAAAAATACCAGTTGGGTGCATGGCAGGACTCAGAAGGGAAGGAGTGATTTTTGGATTTTGCAGCACAGATTCTGGTTGAATGACCCCCAAAACACCCATACAGTGGAACCCCCCCACAAGTGACCCCATTTTGCAAACTACACCCTTCAGGGAATTCATCAAGGGGTATAGTGTACATTTCAAACCCCCCGGGGTTTCACCAATTTTGATACAACTGAGCTGTGAAAATGAAAAATTATTTTTTTTTCATTTTCACTGCCCAGTTGTACCACAATTGGTGAAACCCCTGGGGGTTTGAAATGTACACTATACCCCTAGATGAATTCCCTGAAGGGTGTAGTTTGCAAAATGGGGTCACTTGTGGGGGGTACCTAACTTTTAGCATCTTATGGTGCCTAGAAACCTACATTGTGCCTAAAAAATAATCTCATAAAAAGGAGGCTCCAAAATCAAGTAGGTGCTCCTTCTATTATGAAGCCTGTGGTTTGGTCACCGTGCACACTAGGGCCACATATAGGATATTTATGAAAACCAAAGTATTGGGGGAATCAATTTTTAGTCACATTTCTCTAGTAAAATCTACTGTGTTCCTTAGAAAAATGTATTAAAATTGAAACTCTGCAAAAAAAAAGAAATTTTGAAATTTCACCTACACTTTGTTTTAATTCCTGTGAAACACCTAAAGGGTTAACAAACTTCCAAAATGCTGTTTTGAATACTGTGAGGGGTGCAGTTTTTGAAATGGCATCATTTATGGGGGTGTCTCACATACAAGTCACTCAAAGTCACATCATAACTGACCTGGTCCCTAAAAAAATCAGAGTTTGAAATTTTCTTGAAAATTTGAGAATTTGCTATTCATATTTTAAGCCTCCTAGTGTCCAAAAAAATGAAAATGAGGTTGAAATAATGATGGCAACTTAAAGTAGACATATGGTCTATGTTAGTTATTCACTATTTTGAGTGGTAAGATTATTTGTCTCACAAGCAGAAAATTTAACATTTTGCAAATCGCAAAATTTTCCATTTTTTTACGACATTTTGGTATTTTTCACAAAAAAACACAGACTGTATCCACGAAAATTTACCACTAACTTGAAGTACAATGTGTCACGAGAAAACAATCTCAAAATCACTGGGATAAGTAAAAGCAAAAAAAAGTTATCCCCACTTAAGTGATACATGCCAGATTTGAAAAAAAAGGGCTCTGTCAGGAAGGCAAAAACTGGCTCTGTCATGAAGGGGTTAAATGAATAGTTATATCCAAGGCATATACAGAGATTTCATTTAAATTGAAGATGGGTTCTATATTTAAATGATCAAATATAAAAGTTTGCTGAAATCTTTGGTCACTTTTAGAATCCTGACATATACACAAAACGTTGTCTATAAATCTATTCCAAGTCACTAAATTTGCCTAATATGCATTGTTACTTCATGTGTGGTCATTTTTCAAATTTGCCATGAAAAGTTAGCGTAACCCAGAGAAAAGATGGTGCCCATTGCGTTTTTTTTGTAAATCATAATTTCCTTCAAATATATATAGTAATTTTTTCATAGTTTATACAGTATGTGAAATTGATTATCTAGTGTCTCAGTGACTATCTGTTTTATTTGCATGGAGGGTAGGCACTAGTTGCATTTTTGTGCATCCTACACATTCTGGTTAGCTTTATTTTTACTTGTAATTTAGAATTGAACTAAGACACATCACTTTCAAATCTCTCTTTACATTTTAAGGGCCAGATTCTCTAAGCTTCAAAAGTGATAAAATGGAGAGGTACCTGTACAAACAGCCAGCCAATCAGCTCCTGCCTGACATTTTTCAAATACAGTCTGTGACATGGCAGGTAGGAGCTGATTGGCTGAGTGTTTATCACTCTTCATTTTATCACTTTTGAAGCTTAGAGAATCTGTCCCTAAGTCTGGTGCAATACAACATGGTTTTGCCAAGGTCTAAATACACCACTGAAAAATAAAAGACAGCTTAGCATTCCTTTCACATGTCATGTACAGCTCATGTACCGCTCATGTACAGCTCCATGCAACTGCATAACATTTAAGTGGTGATGAACTCTGTGTTCTTATCCAGGTGAAAATCTCCATGGACATCTAATAGTCTACTCTGCACTTCCAATATATAATAGATGAAGGTGAGGGAGACATCAATTTGACAGGATTACCAACTTGGCTGATACTGAAGTACCTGAGAAGAGACTTTATGTAAGAAGATATCAAATAATATCAATAAAATAAAATAAATTCAATAATCTGGAGAAGGTGGATCCCTATTCACGAACAGTGGCATACATGAGTGTTTCTGCGTACTTGGAAAACCGATAACTATTCACAGACAATCCGACCCCTTGAGGTAAAAAGCTCTGATTTGTGGGTGTAATTTTGGTTTGACCTTCCTTTACACTCACAAATCATTATGCCATGAGGGGGTGGGACTTAATGTTGAGATTTGTGTTAATGTAGACCAATCACCAGATACCTGCACATCTGCTCTCATTGGTCTCTGTATAATCAACCAGTAGGTGGATGGAGAGATATATTTCAGATCCCTCTGTGGGTTTTTGGTGAAAAGAAGCACATAGTCTTCTATAGGAACACCATCTACTTTATATTTTAGATTGCCTATCAGGCAGAAGCTTGCTGATAATTGAGCCATAACAGCCCAAACCAATCCTTTGGGATTGCTATTAAATGGGTCCAGAATGGATACCTCTGAAACTTTTTAATACATATGGAAATCAATATGTATTAAAATAAACCACCAGAAATCCCAGTTTTTGGCCATTTAACACATTTATTATAGTAATACATCCCACCCCTAAACTTACAAGTTGATACAAGAGTTATAGTAGCTTCCATATTCTGAATAAGTATGCAGGTACTTAATTGGCCCTTTTTAAAAAAACTATTTCACACTGATGGTCAAGGGCCTATTATGAGAAGCAGATGGGGTGTGACCAGTGCAGTGTTGGTGTGGTCAGGGCCAATTAGATATGTAGACCCCGTACCCGATCTGTTCCAATGTCTCCCTATATATATGTGTTAGGATTCTGGGAGTCCTCGCCACCCCTAACTCCGTTGTCATCGAATGGGATTGATGGCTGCGTGCTAGTGCTAGGCTTCGCCTATAATAGCCGCGTTCGACAGAGCCCGTTAGTCAGGCTCCGCCCCCGATGCCACCAGGTCTTGAGAGTTGACAACGCTGCCACCAATGTCAAAGATGAACAAGGGGATGACTAACTAACCCAAGAAGGCGAGGTCACCCTTACTCTGTAACCAACTGGGTAAACGTAACAATACGTAGAGATGTAACACAAATCAATACCAAACAGGTGTAACAATACACAGAGGTGTTTCATAAGAATCAAGATACAAGTAAGGGGCAGTCTGGGGATAAACCCCACTTATCTGTGCTCCGAGGAGACAACGGCAGCGGGAACCAGGGTACGGACAGCTGGGACAACGCACGGACACCAGGAGGACAAGAGGCAGAACGGAGGACACGGCTGGGAATGAACGACAGGACACAGGACGACTGGACACAGGAACCAGGAGCAGTGAGTAAGCGGGAACCAGGAACACTTGAGACCCTGAGGTGCAGAAGCTATAACCGGCGTCTGTCCTGGGCAGACGCCGGCTCTTTATTCAAAATCCCCGCTGACGCTGACGTGCGCTGCACTGCTGGACGCATGACCTCAGCGCGCCGGCACACCGACGGAGACGCTCGGGGACGTTGCCCGGCAACGCCCCGATGCCTGCTGACGATGCCGTGGGGACGGAAGCCAGGGGCGTTGCTGTGCGACGCTGCTAACGTCTCCCCCGGCACTCGTCTACACTGTCTGTCCCGGCTGGTCCGGGACAGAAGTGTAACAGTACCCCCCCCTTGAGGAGGGGTCACCGAACCCTTAGAACCTGGTTTCCAGGGAAATTTTCTAAAGAACTCCGCTCTCAGTCGGGGCGCATGCAAAAACTTTTCTGGGACCCAAGATCTTTCCTCATCTCCAAACCCCTTCCAGTGGACAAGAAACTTGAGCTGACCCCTGACTACCTTGGAGTCCAAGATATGTTCCACCACATACTCCTTATGCCCCCGAACCAAGACAGGTCTTTGAGTACGTGTAGAGCTGGATGGAAGGGTTCCGATGACAGGTTTGAGCAGGGAACAATGAAAGACATTATTGATGCGCAGAGACCTGGGAAGCTGAAGTCTGAATGCCACCAGGTTAATTTGTCCGATAATCGGAAATGGACCGATAAACCTGGGACCCAACTTGGGACATTGCTGTCGAAGTCTAATATGACGTGTGGATAACCATACTCTCTGACCCACTTTAAAGAGACACGGTCTCCTGTGCCTATCAAAGAAAATCTTAGACCGGGCTGAGGATTGTCTAAGGGCTATGTGTACATTCTTCCAGGCCTTCCTAAAAAACGAGACAGTGGATGAGGATCTTGACGGATCAACCGGGGGCATGAATGAACTACACTTGGGGTGCAAACCTGAGTTGCAGAAAAAAGGAGAGCTCTTGATGGCTGAATGATAAGAGTTATTGTATGCGAACTCTGCTAATGGAATAAGCTCAGCCCAATTGTCCTGGCACTTTGAAACGAAACAGCGGAGGTATTGTTCCAAAGCCTGGTTGACCCTCTCGGTCTGTCCATTCGACTGCGGGTGATAGCCAGAGGAGAGACTGACCTGAATCCCTAAGGCTGCACAAAACTGTCTCCAAAACCTGGCCACGAACTGGGAACCTCTATCTGAGACAATATCGACCGGGAGTCCGTGAAGCCTAAAGATGTTGGTGATGAATAAATTTGCTAGGATTTTTGCAGTAGGAAGCCCATGTAAAGGAGTAAAGTGAGCCATTTTGGAAAATCTATCCACAGTAACCCAGATGGTGGTGAACTTGCTAGACGGAGGCAGGTCAACTATAAAGTCCATAGAAATATGGGACCATGGTTTCTTGGGAATGGACAAGGGGAACAGCGGCCCAATAGGAGACTGTCGAGATGATTTGTGTCGCGCACAGACCAGACATGAGGCCACAAATTTGTCGACATCTTGCCTCATAGAGGGCCACCAAACAGTCCTGGCCAACTGTTCAAAAGTTTTGGCAATACCTGGATGCCCGGAGCTTTTTGCCGAGTGAAAGTCCCTGAGAACCGCCTGCCGTAATTTCTGGGGAATAAATAAACGGTCCTGTGGGGTCTGTTGAGGAGCCGACGCTTGGGCAGCAATGACTAAGGTGGCTAAATCTTGGGTCAGGCCCGCCATGATTACTGAGCAAGGGACAATGGGAGATGCTTTCACCTCGGACCCCTGGAAAGTCTGAAAACTGCGGGAAAGGGCATCCGCCTTCACGTTCTTAGATCCCGGCCTAAAGGTGATGATAAACCGGAATCTGGTGAAGAACAGTGCCCACCGAGCCTGTCGTGGGTTGAGGCGTTTGGCGGACTCAATATAAGAGAGATTCTTGTGATCGGTGATCACGGTGATGGTATGCTGAGCTCCCTCAAGCCAGTGCCGCCACTCCTCAAACGCCCATTTGATGGCCAATAACTCACGATTACCCACATCATAATTTCTCTCGGCTGGAGAGAATTTGCGGGAGAAGTAAGCGCATGGATGAATCTTTTGATCCAGAGGACCTTTCTGAGACAGGACTGCTCCAGCACCCACATCAGAGGCGTCGACTTCGATTAAAAAGGGAAGCCTGGGGTCTGGGTGGTGCAGAATTGGAGCTGAGCAAAACGCTTTTTTTAATTTTATGAAAGAATCCATCGCCCGTTGAGACCATTGTCCTGGGTCAGCCCCTTTCCGAGTCAAGTCCACAATGGGTGCCACGATGTCCGAAAAGGAGCGGATAAATTTGCGATAGTAGTTAGAAAAACCAAGAAATCGCTGAATGGCCTTGAGCGTGGTTGGGCGAGCCCAGGATTGAATGGCCTGAACCTTCGATGGATCCATGGAGAAACCTTGAGGGGAAATAATATACCCTAAAAAAGTCACCTGTGACACTTCGAATTCACATTTTTCCAACTTGGCATATAGATGATTCTCCCGTAGCTTCTGCAACACCAGGCGGACGTGCTGCCGATGCTCAGGAAGAGATTTGGAAAAAATGAGAATGTCGTCCAAGTAAACTACGGCAAAACCCCCTAAAAACGGTCGAAGGACTTCGTTGATAAAGTCTTGGAAGACTGCCGGGGCGTTAGCTAGACCAAAAGGCATCACAAGATACTCAAAATGCCCCGAGTGGGTATTAAACGCGGTCTTCCATTCATCACCACTTTTAATTCTAATTAAGTTGTAGGCCCCCCTGAGGTCTATTTTGGAAAAAATCACTGCCTCCCGAATCTGGTCAAATAATACGGAGATAAGGGGTAATGGGTAGGAATTTTTTACTGAAATTTTGTTAAGGGCTCTGTAATCAATACAGGGCCGTAAAGACCCATCTTTCTTCTCCACAAAAAAAAACCCCGCCCCCACCGGTGATTTAGAGGGCCGAATGAACCCCTTTTCAAGGCTTTCTTTAATGTAGAGGTCCACGGCTTGGGACTCAGGTGCGGATAACGCATATAAACGACCCTTAGGAAGTCTGGCATTAGGCACTAAATCAATGGCACAATCAAAGGGGCGATGAGGAGGCAAGGTGTTGGCTTCTTTCTTAGAAAATACGTCTGAAAAATCACGATACTGAGGAGGGAGAGCTTGAAAATCGGGGTGCATCACACGGAGCGGGAGAGTGAGACAAACATCCGAACAGGACCCTCCCCACCGAGTGATCTCACCAGTTTCCCAATTAAATACAGGGTTGTGTTTTTTCAACCAGGGCAGTCCCAGGACTATAGGAGTGAGAGGACAGTGAAAAATAAGAAAGGTGATATCTTCGGAATGAAGGGCCCCTACCGACAACCGAAGGGAGGGAGTCCTAAAAGATATACCGCCTTTGGACAGTGGACAGCCATCCAACCCACAAACAGAAACGGGATTTTCCAGGGGTATGGGCGTAAGGCCCAATTGTTGCACCAGGCCTTCATCTATAAAGTTACCGGCCGCCCCACAGTCCACAAAGGCAAATCCGTTCCAGGAACGGTCGGTAACAGAGACTGACACCTGAATTAATACAGAATCTGAGGGAGAAAAGCTCGACAGGCCCAAGTGAACCCCCCAAGTATCACTTAGGCCCTGTCTTTTCCCGCCTTCAGCGGACAGGCAACAGCAAGATGACCGGGACCCCCACAATACAAACAGAGGCCCTTGAGACGTCGGCGGTTTTTTTCGGATGAAGATAGTCGAGTGGCCCCCAACTGCATAGGCTCGTCTCCGGGTACCTCGGTAGACTCGTCTACAGATGAGGAAGGCAACACTCCAGACCGTCTTTCTCTCTGCCGCTCCCGAAATCTCCTATCCACTTTAATGGCTAACTGCATGATCCCATCAATATCTTTGGGAGTGGGGTACTGTACTAATGCATCCTTAAGGGATTCGGATAACCCAATCCGAAACTGACTACGAAGCGCTGGGTCGTTCCAGCCAGAATCAATAGCCCAACGTCTGAACTTAGTACAGTATGCCTCAGCTGTGTCCTGCCCCTGACGCAGGGCCCTAAGATTAGACTCGGCCGAGGCCGCCCGGTCCGGGTCATCGTATAATTACCCCATTGCTGAGAAGAATGCATCCACAGAAGAGAGAGCCTCAGCACCATCTGGAAGGCCGAAGGCCCAAGACTGAGGATCTCCCTGCAGGAGTGAAATAACCATTCCAACCCGTTGAGCCTCAGAACCAGAAGATCCTGGGCGCAATTTGAAATAAAGCCTACATGACTGTTTAAAATTAAAAAACAAAGACCGGTCACCTGAAAAACGGTCAGGGAGATTTAACCTGGGCTCCAGACTCCCACCGGAGGAGGAGCTAGACTGAGACCGTTGCTCGTGTGAGTTTACCCGTAGGGTGAGCTCTTGCAATTTCTGCGTCAGTGTGTGTATCTGTCCTGCAAGAGAGTGGGCAGCGGCCTGCTGTGACGGATCCATGATTGGGTTTCCCCACGACTACCGAACCTCTGAGCTGTAGGGGCAACAACAGTCTCAGAGTATGGTCTGGCCGGTTATAATGTTAGGATTCTGGGAGTCCTCGCCACCCCTAACTCCGTTGTCATCGAATGGGATTGATGGCTGCGTGCTAGTGCTAGGCTTCGCCTATAATAGCCGCGTTCGACAGAGCCCGTTAGTCAGGCTCCGCCCCCGATGCCACCAGGTCTTGAGAGTTGACAACGCTGCCACCAATGTCAAAGATGAACAAGGGGATGACTAACTAACCCAAGAAGGCGAGGTCACCCTTACTCTGTAACCAACTGGGTAAACGTAACAATACGTAGAGATGTAACACAAATCAATACCAAACAGGTGTAACAATACACAGAGGTGTTTCATAAGAATCAAGATACAAGTAAGGGGCAGTCTGGGGATAAACCCCACTTATCTGTGCTCCGAGGAGACAATGGCAGCGGGAACCAGGGTACGGACAGCTGGGACAACGCACGGACACCAGGAGGACAAGAGGCAGAACGGAGGACACGGCTGGGAATGAACGACAGGACACAGGACGACTGGACACAGGAACCAGGAGCAGTGAGTAAGCGGGAACCAGGAACACTTGAGACCCTGAGGTGCAGAAGCTATAACCGGCGTCTGTCCTGGGCAGACGCCGGCTCTTTATTCAAAATCCCCGCTGACGCTGACGTGCGCTGCACTGCTGGACGCATGACCTCAGCGCGCCGGCACACCGACGGAGATGCTCGGGGACGTTGCCCGGCAACGCCCCGATGCCTGCTGACGATGCCGTGGGGACGGAAGCCAGGGGCGTTGCTGTGCGACGCTGCTAACGTCTCCCCCGGCACTCGTCTACACTGTCTGTCCCGGCTGGTCCGGGACAGAAGTGTAACAATATGTAAACGTACAAATATTGCATCATGTTGTTTGGAAAATAGAAACATATTATACTTATGATTTATGGCTGATCGTGTGGCCATCTGGTGGCTGGTGATTATTATGCTGCCATGATGATGGGCATATTTTTTGTCTAGGCCTGGAGCTGGAGCTCCATCTGCCCCACTGATAATCTGGTCCTGGATGCAGACAATAGAAGCCGGGTACATATGCGCATGTATGAGTCGCTATGGTCATCTCTACCCAGCACATATTGGATGCATTGGCCTGCAGCCGTGTTTTGCATGCATGCTAGTAACAGTCACTATATTTACATGGCTGCTCATACAAAGCTCTACTACTTATAATTATAATGCATCCTCAGTACACATGGTATAAACCCAGTCCAGTGTTATTTCTGATTAGATCCAAATTTTCTTTGACACAAATCAATTAAGCTAAAATGTGGTTTATTGATTAGTAATTAAATATTATAGACCAGACAGAAAGGTTGGACTGAGGTGATGTTATAAGTTTCCTTTGATAAGTACAATAATTACTAAGCTTACGTTTGAAGTTCAAGAGGACACCCTAAGGACACAATATTTTGAAGGTATAAATTACATTACTTTCTGCTCAAGTGATTTATTTTCACTCAGAAATGGTTGTGAAACATGATGTGATTTAAAATTTCATCCCTTCATGGAAATGCTTAAGGGGAACAATGATTCCTCTCCATAAGTATGCAATGTCTTCCTCTTAAATGTCTTCTCTATCACTGAATCTGCCAAAAAAAAAAAAAAAGAAGAAGAGAGCTTGGGTGATAATATTCAGAGATGTAAACAAAAGGGAAATTCATTTTAATTTTCTGTGAGTAGACAATTGGTGCACTGGAGATTAAGCTGCTGCCCCAAGCTGTGCATACCACTCCTTGACCACAATTAGTACTGGTGGGTAACTGAGCCTTTTTCCTGATGTATGTCTAGCAAATTACAAAATATTTGTAAAAGATCTATTGATTTTGAGAGAACAGAAGAAAAATCAGCTATGTTGCACTAAAATATTTTAAAGTAGCATGTTTCTTCATGTTAAATACTATGATTTACATGACGAGTTATGTCATAATGGAAATGTCTGCTCTGGGCTGGTCAGTGAGTTTGGGAATTTGCTGTTGTCACCGCAAGGGACTACTGTTGTACTGCACTATTATACATAAACACCAACAAAATATTCTCTTTAATGGCTTCCAGAAGTAATGAATGACTTGGAGCTCCAAAAAATCCTTTGAAGATAGGAGCTTAAATGTTTATGAATATATATACATTTGTCCGTATTATGTCTAAGTTATTGGTCATTTACATTGTAACTGTGAAATGTGTTCTCTTACATATTTGTCATCTATTATTTGTCTGTTTGTTTGTCTGTTATGCATTGAAATGCTGTTGGACCAATTTCAACAAAATCAGTCCAACAGTGTTTCAGAATTTATTTGATAGCGATGCGTGGCTCAGCGCACTGCTGTCGCCTGGTAATTAATATCCAGCATGCTGGATAACTCTAATTACATCACTGGTCAGGGCCAGTGTTCTCAACAGAGAACACTGGCCCTGCCAGATCGCTTAGCACACATCACTGGCAAATTGCTTTCCAGCATCGCTCAGAATGCTCAGCAAAATCTCCCCGTGTGTAGGCCTCATTAGTCTGCTGATGAAACACACACATAAAGCACACAGAGTATTTTATTAAAGATATGTTTGTTGCGGGAGTCAACTTTAAAAGGGTTCCAGATAAGCAATCTTCCAATGCTTGGGGCAGAATCTGTCAATGTCGCTGGATCATTATCTATTAGTAGTTAAATGACATATGCTCATGGCGATTTTTAGACATTTGAAGACATTCATTACAAGAAAGGTATATTGCATGCTTTGTGCATTAGTATGTTGTCAACACCTTCTACAGAAAATGTGGATTATGATGAGTATGCAACAAAAGCTCATCTATTGTATATAGATTTGGAGTGCAGTAACATACCCTGTAGCATCAACATAGCATAATAAGCCTGCAATGACTGTATTTCACTTCATAATCCTACTATTACTATTACTATCCATATTCAAATGTTTATATGTACAAAGGAGAAAGTCATTGATAACTCTGTTGTCTCTATGAATGAGGAAAGCGGTGGCAGAGCGGTGCTGCTCTCCCAGTAGTTTATGGAATCCTGACATACAGCGCTTGCTACATATAATAAGTATAATATGTGTTTATAATGCTTTTTAACTAAATTATATGTTGAACACCACTCAATATTAATTAGAATTTTTTTGTTAGTTTCATTTAGTTTCATTTTAAACCATGTTTTGGGTGGAATATCCATTGGCTAATCCCATTTTGCAAATTGCACTCCATTGTTTAATTGAGTTGCAATAAAGGCCCCCATACACTAGGGCACTGACATGCAATTAGGGCCAATTACATGCGATTTAAGTGATAAATCGCATGTACAGTGCCCAGATTGCCTGTACATGACAGGAGGTACAATGCAATGCGCGTTCCCATGCGCATTGCATCACACTTCCTTGGTCACACCTGCAGCCGGTAAAATTTGACGCTGGCCATTGGGTCGCCGGGACATTGTCGCACCGCAGCTTGCCAGGTGCGGCTTCGCCGCTGTGATGCTTCCTCCCCGCTCGCTGCTCCCTCCTCTCTTCCTGCTCTGTCTCATCCGGCGGCGGAGGCAGCAGCAGCATCTGGGAGGCCACCTCCTCCCCTTCCTCCCTGCTCCCTCATCCTATGCAGCGGCGGCGCAGCAGCAGCAGCCTCAGATAGGAGAAAATTCAAGGCTGTTGTTTCCATTGTCCACCAATGTTTTTTTTTTTTTTTTTATTATAACATTAGCCCGCCACCCACAGCCCAGGGATGGCGGGGACAGCCCCAGGCTTTTGGCCGGGCTGGTGTTCTCCTGGAGGGGCGGACCCCTTTATTGTGGGGTGTGCCCACTCCCCTAGAGACCCAGTCTGGGCTGATCAGTCAGGTGATCCTGCTTTAGCCGGGGGACCTTATGTAAAAAGTGTCCCCCAGCTGTGGCATGACAGCATTGGCTGTTTGAGCCCAGTGCTGGTTTCTGAAATACGGGAGACCCCTACTACTTTTATCCCCCCGCATTTTGAGAACCAGCATTGGGCCAAGAGCCTGGTGCTGGTTATAGAACGACAGGGGAATTGCAGCTCCCCCCACCCCCCTATATTTCTGTAACCAGGACCAGTTTAATAAGCCCGTGGCTGGCTATAGCCCGGGGGGGGGGACCCCACAACATTTTATTTTATTATTTATTTTTACATTTTATTACACAGAGAAGCCTGCATGAATCTGACTAATTGTGCAGGCGTCAGCCAAATTCTCCTGGAAAATTTGTATTTTCCATTTGCATTTTTTGCTGAATTACCGGCCGAATTCAGCAGTACTTTATAGGCCAGCCCCCCTAGCACCCTGTAGTACAGCCGATCAAACATGGGTGGATAAATTGCATGCAATATATCTGATTCAAAATAAGCACAGAATCTGATGTGCATGACTCCTGGGAAGCTACCGGGGAGTTCAAGGGAAATCTCATGCAATTTCAAGCGTCAGATAAATTTCCCTAGTGTATAGGGGTCTTAACACTCACAGAACATAGGAACATCAGAAATGGATGGAATGATTGGGGCACTAGCACTATGTCATGTTGAATTCAGGTTGAATTTATTGATATAGATCTTGACCTTGTCTTATGTGCAACCAGAGTTATAGTTGACCAAGCATGGACAGTAGAGACAATAAGGGATGATTCAAATATCGAACTAAAGTTCACATCACATCACAGATTTTGGTTTGCTGTTATAGATGGGACCACAAAATTCTGAACTTTAGCTGCAATGCCTAACATACCATATATGGGAAATATGTGCAGTCTTTCCTCTTGTCTTGCAATTGAATCGGACATAGGAGAGCTGATTTTGAGAGTTGAGCATATTTCTGCCCTGAATATAAACAGGAGAAGAAAAATAGATTCAGTTGGATGCAGCTCAAGGTGTCTCCAGTTTACACTAATAGCATATACACTAATGTACCCCAAGGTAACCAATTAGACCCGATTGCTAGGCTGTGCATGTTAGCATCCTAGCGAAACCGGTAAATGCCATTCCCTGCCCAGCCGAACTCCTGCCACATGAATCCCTTCTCTAACATACAAGGGGATGTGTATGCTAACGATCTAATGATTTGTCCTGCCTTAGCTAAGAAAAGTCAACCTGGACTGACTTTTCTAGTGCCTACTGTCCTCCAAATTCAGGCGGGTGCTGATGTCATGTGACACCGCCTTGAGCAGGCATAGCCCATAAAACACCCATATGGGACCATCGCCCATAAAACTCTGGGTGTTCCCCAGCTCAATTGATTATGTATGGGGTCTAAATGTTTACTTGCCAATGGTCACACCCACACTGCAATGGTCACAACTTATCTGCTTCTCATAATGGACTCTTTCAAATTTTGAGCACCACGCCCAGCCCTCGTTATAGCCAAACATATTACATGCATTGACTTAACTACCATAGGTGCAGGGGATGCAGCTGCTATCAAGGAGCCTGCTACTTCCCCTGCAAACATTCAAGCTGCAGGTCTCCAGGAGCTTTACCTCTCTCTCTGCCTTCAGTAAGGGAGCAGGGCTGGCACCATAATTACGCCAACTTTGCTGTGACACTACTCTGCGCATGCTGCTGACTCACTAATACCACACTATGGAGGTTATTCTGATCGGAGCGGCCAAACGTGCGTACGTTCGCCATTACCGCACGCTAGCCGTACGCGGCCGTTAGGGTTAGGTCCACCCACAAATCAGCCGCTTACGTACGGGCAGAAATACCGTAGAAGGGGAGTGGCGTACAAATGAGCGTACGGCAACGTACGCGGACGGCCCAGCCCTTACACTCCGACAACTGGCGTACAACTGAGCGTACGGCGCCGTTTACGGACGTCTTTCGTCCGTCTTCCCAACGACTTCTTGCGGAGATCTGAGCGTACGCCAGCTTGCACGGACGGGTCCCTATTGTTTTCAATGGAAAACTCAGCTTATGTCACCGCTCGTGAGAGTGAGCGTACGTCCGTGCACGCTGGCATACCCTTCACATATATGGACCTGCAAATCTTGCCTCTCAACTACTAATCTGACAATTGATTAATTAATCTATTTGTTATTCAATTATTGTTTTCTATTAACTCAATTGTCTACCTTAATAAAGACCTAATAAAACTACATTTGAACCCACATTACATGTATATTTGTTATGTTCTAATGTGGCATTTTAATCACTATCTATGTGTCCCCATATTGCTGTTACTTTTAAATCAAGTTATGTTGGTGTTTCTGTATATGTACTAAATTATGTCCGTAATTACTTTGTCCAAAATGTGTAACATGTATACCTACCCTGATGTTATGTGTGATGTTTTAATCGAACAACATTAAACATTCATGCATTTTCACTATGTGTTATTTTACTCAAAAACACACACATTCACACATCAATCATTACCCCTCACCTCAAATTACAAGTATAACTTACAGTACACATCTGTATGTACCTACCCTTACAAGCCCTCTAACATATTTATTAGTAAAAACACAGGCAATTTCGAACTGTAATGAAACTTTTATTTTCTACAAAAATAATAAGGGGGGGGGGGATAAAAAAAAAATTAAAGGCGGGCCTCCAGAAGGCCAAAAAGGAGCTGGAGGTACAGGAGGGTGATCATGATCTCCCGCATGAGGACTGCCACCTCCTCCTGGTGCTGTTCAGTGTCTGTAATGAAGGGATAAAACAAAAAATTAATATATAACATACACAAATGTTTGTTGTATTTGTACATAATAAAAAGTTCAGAGTTATGTGTGAAGGCCACATACATTTAGAAACTACATTGAAGATGGGTCTGCTGTAAACACAGTACTAAAAAATAATATGTTAACACACACATACTGTACATAGTAAATAACATTAATTCAATTACTCCTTCATCAATGAATGTATGCTGTATCCCAATTGGTACTTTGGTTTTGGGGGACTGTCCTCTAACCTCACAATTAGCCTGTGCTATTTAAGGGTTATGACATTGTTGTGGCTTAAGCACTCCTTAGTATTTTAAATTTAGGACATTGCTGTACAAATTATAGGCCTACAGCTATGTTTGTAAAGCATGCATCCGCATGGCCTCACACACTATTACCCAAACAATCTCTACATTTAAGTTGCACCAGTGGCAGATTAAGCCTTTGGGGGGCCCGGGGTACTTTAGAGCGGGGGGCCCCCTTGCACTTGTCATTACTGGCCGCACACTGCATGGGCGAATATTATACTGTCAAAACACAGAGTAAAGGCAGAATAAACTTGGTCAATGGTTACCTGCAGGGGATATATATATATATATATATATATATATATATATATATATATATATATATATACACACACCACATGAAAAGCCTGTGTTTGTCCCTCTGCCCCTTACTCTGGAGGAGACCTCACAGTCCTAGTGCTGCCTCTGATTAAAAAAACTCCTATGACTAAGCTGCTGCTGCTGTTCTCCATGGACCTGAGAAGCATGTAATGAGCTCCACCAATCAGAGCTCAGCACAAACTTCTCAGCCTCTGTCCTCTTGTGCAAAGTGTCATGGGACTTAGTCAACTCCCAGAAATGCACTGCACACTTGTGCAATCAGTGTGCCTTGGCTCCCGATGCTCAGCACCATAAATCATTGTCAAATTGGCAGATAGGTGAAGCTGCAGCACTACCCCACCCATGCACAAAACATTTAGCTAAAAAAAAAAAAACATAACTTAAACATTTTATTTTTAAAAAATACATGACAACCACAGGGGGCCCCTAGCTAGAGGGGGGCCCAGGGGCACTGACCCCTTGCGCCTCCATTATAATCCGGCCCTGTGTTGCACATCATGCTGGGAACTGGAGTTACCCAACACCTGGAGCCACATAACTACCACACCATTAATGTCGGATATCTCATTGGATGTACTGTTATGTCAATTATTCAAGGGGTGAGGCATGGCCACACTCAAAAAAACCACCAAGGGGAGCCTTGTTCCTGGAGAAGGACAGGACACACCTCATGGTCGGCCTGCAGTGATATGTTGCAACTAATGTTGATGTTGGATACACATATGTGGTTGTTGTGATTGTTTATGTGTAGAAATGTGTAGGTCAACATTAGACACATTATTTACTTACGGCTACTTGAGCCATCCTGGTCGCCGCTGGTTGGCTGTGCAGTGGTTGGGGGGGTCAGGAGCAAGGGGGATGGTCCTGGAGTTTGGACCGAGGTAGTGGGTGTGAGTGGGGAGTGGAGAGGTTTGGGGGTGGGTGGTGGAGAGGTGTAGGGGGGTTGGAAATGGGGTGGGGAGGGGGGGGGGGTGGGGGTTGGGGAGGGGGTGGGGGTTGTGGAGGGGGTGGGGGTTGTGGAGGTGGTGGGGGTTGTGGAGGGGGAAGGGGATGGGGAAATTGTGTGGGTCCAAGCTGCACCCAGTGTCTCCAGTGTTGGGGAGGGGGAGGGGGTGTGGGTTGGGGAGGGGGTTGTGGAGGGGGTTGTGGAGGGGGTGGGGGTTGTGGAGGGGGTGGGGGTTGTGGAGGGGGAAGGGGATGGGGAAATTGTGTGGGTCCAAGTTGCACCCAGTGTCTCCTCTTCTTCCTCCTCCTCTTCTTCCTCCTCCTCCTCTTCCTCCTCCTCTTTCTTCTCCTCCTCCTCTTCCTCCTCCTCCTCTTCCTCCTCCTCCTCTTCCTCTTCCTCCTCCTCCTCTTCCTCCTCCTCCTCTTCCGGCTGCTCCTGGGCTGCCTGGTCCCGGCGTGCCTGCTCCCGGGCTTCTCTGGCGGCTCTTGCCCGTGCTGAAATGTTCATGTTGATGGCATAGAAATCGAAGATTGGGTTTCATAAAAAAGGGGGAAAGAAAAATTCACATTAGTCATGCTCATAACCTTCAAAATTATCATTGCTGTGATATTTCAGACATTTATCATGCAAACTATTTGATATCCTACACCCAAAAACTGATCAACTACTTAAACCCCCCCCTATACACCCATATACACCCCCATATACCCCCCATATACACCCCCATATACCCCCCATATATACCCATACACACCCCCATATACACCCATATACCCCCCATATACCCCCCATATACACCCATATACACCCCCATATACCCCCCATATACACCCATATACACCCATATACACCCCCATATACACCCCCATACTCAGCAACATATTTATAAAAAGTACACAAAACATTGCTAAAAAAACGCTGACATACTAGTAATCAAAACTTACATCGGGCAATATGGCGGCGAAGGGAGCTCAGGAAAACTGGCTGCCGCCGGCGCAGGTCTGACCAGCGCCGCTCAACCTGCCCCAGGCTTCTGCGGACGCCGGTCGTCGCGAAGATCAGGCGGCGGGCAGCATTATACGCCCGCCGCTTGTCCGCATTTCTAAAATATGGGCCCCTGGGCCCCAGGTGACGGTCCATGACGTCGACCAGGGCCAACAGCTCAGGGGTGGAAAATGGCCTAGCTCTGTTGGAAGTCATATTGGCAATGGCGCAGTTATTAATTGCAGGTACATATATCACTTTTGGTGCTTGCTGATTGGTGTAAAAAATTGTTTGTTTGGTATTAACTTTATTAATCCCTCTTACATTAACAAACTGGATGCGAATAGAAACTTACGCGGACCGTTCCGATATACACACACCACAACCAACAGCATGCGTTCAATGAAGAGTGAAGTACTGTATTTACAGTGTGCGGAAAATAATACACGCAACCCTGTACTTACAACTACGCTGCTTAAAGGGGGCACGATACACCGATGTCCATGGAGAGGAGTACTGTATTTACAGTGTGCGGAAAATAATACACGCAACCCTCTAGTCATAACTACGCTGCTTAAAGGGCCACAATGCGACATGTTGCTGTATGACAATTTCCTACACATTACATATGTAAGGAAAGCATTGTAACGTGATGTTTTGAAATGTGACTCACAAGGCATACACGAACTCCAACAGATACCAGCTGACAACACTCATCATTGGAATGACAGGTGCACACATTTTATTATTTATTTATTTATTAACAGTTTCTTATATAGCGCACACATATTCCGCAGCGCTTTACAGAGAATATTTGAACATTCACATCAGTCCCTGCCCCCAGTGGAGCTTACAATCTATATTCCCTACCACATATACACGCACACACAGAAATTCTGGGGTTAATTTTTATTGGAAGCCAATTAACCTACCTGTATATTTTTGGATTGTGGGAGGAAACCGGAGTACCCGGAGGAAACCCACGCAAGTACGGGGAGAATATACAAACTCCGCACAGTTAGAGCCATGGTGGGGATCGAACCCATGACCTCAGCGCTGTGAGGCAGTAATGCTAACCATTACACCATCCGTACTGCCCTAATCCTTGGTCATGAACTCTCTGATTACAGAATTGTAGCATTAAATTCAGTATAGGGTTTATTGGCAATAGAGATTTTCTTAGCATGACAAACACATCACGATGTAGCCCACAATGCTCCACAACCTGTGTATGTGCATATACAGGTGATTGATCAGGTGCGTTGAGACCTGCGTAATTTAAGCGGGATTTATCGGCGGGAAATATCGGCGTAAATTTGCATCTACATTGCGGGAAAATATATACGCCCCCTTGTTCATGGCGGGAGATTAACATATAAATATTCAGTCAGATGCAGCCCACAATTGCTGCAAACATGTCTGACTCAGACGATTCTGCAGCTGAGGACGCTCTGCAGAGAGCTACAGCACAATCCCTGCTTGATGCACTGAACAAGAGGGAACAGGAGCGGAGAAGGAGGGCCCAAGAGAGGAGTCGCCTGCAAGATCAAGCGGGCCCCTCAGTAACAGGCCCTGGTGAACCTCCACCAGCTCCACAAGGGCCAAGCAACCAGCCAGAACAAGAGGTTGCATCTCTCCAAACAGGTGTGACCCAGCAGGTGCATGGTGAGAGAACTGGGGCCACCAGAAAACAAGCTGCAACATCTAGGGTGAGGACTGAGCAGGATACCACCACCAGAAAGAGAAACCCTGCATTTGTAGAGGCCGAAATGCGAATTCTAGTGCCCAGGGCACGCGAATGGATTGAATTGGCAACCAGGAAGCCGGGTGCCAGTGCAAGGAGAAACCTTTGGGATAAGATCACAGAGGAAGTGAACCAGGTGTCACCAGTGGTCAGAAATTGGGACGCGGTGAAGAAAAGGTTAGTGTGTTTGTCAGGGCAATTTTTCAGCAGTCTCCAGCAGGAACTGAGTTCTGCTCATGTGAAGTATGTGATGGGACAAGAGAAAGTGTGTTTTTGAAAGAGTTGTTGTAACATGTTCCATATGATGCTACTGAAACAAGAATGAGCAAACTGTGCACATGTAGCTGGTGAGAAACTACACATCCCAGTATGCCATTCCATAGTTAAATTACTCCATAATAACCACATTGTCAAGCTATGGTTGAATGTGTAGTTTCACACCAGGTGGAGGTGCCTAATTTGCCCATGGATGATGTCATTTCTGCATAGTGATGTATGTATGTGCATTTAGTGGCCTAATGAATGAGATGAGACACTGAAATGCCTCCTAATTTAGACATGAATGTGTGTGTGGGACACATATGGCAAAAAAACATAAGAGCACCCACACTAGGAAATGTCACGTAGCTAGGGGTACCACATAGTCCCTTTAATTCCGGACACATATTAATTACACAGGTTCTGTGGCTGGCTGACTTCAAGACTCCACTTCACCTAATTTTAAACTGCCACAGAACCTGTGTAATTAACATGTGTCCGGAATTGAAGGGACTAGGTGGTAACCCTACACGTAGCACAGTGGTGCACATATCTCATGGTGATATTTGTATTTTTAAACTTGTAGGTGGACTGACTTCAAAAGTTCACTGAAGAGGAAGATGACTGACTGGTACAACCACAGCATGTCCACCGGGAGCGGTCCTATGCCTGACCATTTGGAGTATACCCCCCTGGAGCAGGACTCCGTGGACGTGATTGATGTGGGGGAGATCAGGGGGATCTCCAATATGGACAGTGAGCTCCCGGCGGAGGTCTTTGATGCTCCTTTTGATGGTATGTCACAGTAATGCATTGTATTTAGAAAGATATTTTTTATTGCGTATGTGATGGTGACATTGTTTTCAATTCTTATCCTAGCAGAAGCAGAAAGCCAGGATGTACCGGCAGCATCTTCCTCTGCAGAGCCACAGGTGGAGCAAGTGGTCCAGCCTCCACCAAGACGTCGCCCCCAGCCCCAGCCACAGGAGACATGGGATGAGAGCCTGTTGGTGACGCTGGAGAGGATCGAGCAGCAAGGGGTGGATGCTGCGATCCGTCAGCAGCAGGTGGCGGATTTTCTGGCGGAGTGGAAGGCCACAAACAACCTGCAGGTTGAGGCGTTGAACCGCATTAATGAAACTCTGGCGGCTGGCATAGTAAGCATTGGCCAACACCTCAGCCGCCAGAATGAACTTCTTGCGGAGCAGCTGTCCACCGCCAGGTCCCTAAGGGACAATCCCCCATCTGCTGCCCCACCCCAAGCTGCTCCCCAACCTTCCACCTCGGCTGACCCTCCTGTGTCGACTAGGGGAAGACGCCGAAAGCCAGCTGAGCCAAAGGCCCCTGTCCCCAAGGCCCCATCTAAAAGGGGCAAAAAAGGGCCCAAATGAGACCTGGTTCACTTCCTCTGTGGTTGGAGCCCAAAGGTTTAAATTGCACTGGACATCCGCTTCCTGAGTTGGCCATCGATCCATTTGCGTGCCATGGGCATGAAAGTTCGTATTTTGACCTCTACAAATGCAGGATATTTTTTTTTGGTGGTGTGTATCTTGCTTAGTATTCACCCTGGTTGTTGCAGTACATAATCTGGTGTCCCCATTTCTTTCACCATTGCATTTGCAGGGTAACACATGTTTGGAGATATGCAACCTCTTGTTCTGGCTGTTTTATTATTTGTGTGTCTATTTTATTTGTTTATTTGATTTCTCACATTAAAGTGTCAAGCTGTGATGCTGAACAGCAAATAAATTTATTTTACAAATTAAATCTAAATTGTGGTATGTGTCATTTCTTGTGTGAAACAAATACTAGATTTATGTGTACTTACTGACCAGGGTATTTTTGAACATTTGCTGAAGTGTGGTCGAAGTTTCCCATGTGTAACCCTCTCCATGGCCATTCCCATGTTCCTATCCAACTTTTCCCTGCTAATTAGTTTGTGTCAGCACATGTGCAGAGCAACTTAATAGGTGAGAAAGCAGTTTGTGTACAGGTGAGGTAGCTCCTACAGTAGTAGGTAAAAGCAGGTCCAGAACAATGCTTTCCTCATGGAGTGGGTGAGGCAGACAAACAAGGGTGAAAAGGTACATTTGTGTAGGAATGCATATGTGTCCTCCCTAAAAAAAGATGTGTGAATGGGCCAAACATGATAAATTAGCTTGTGAACAAACATGCCTAACTTTTTAAATATATATGATTTTACAGTGTCATAAGCAGATGTAGGAATCCTTTGTTAGAGAGATGAGAGTGCAATAATGTGATTGGTAGCATCTTACATCCAGAGTGTAGTCAAATCCAAATCATAGCAGATGAGATAGTGGTACAGGTCATTATTTTGGGTACTATACAAAGATTGTGTGGAAAATAGTGGTCATGGGCTTCAAACATTGCTGAAACATCCTTTGTAGGTGTTAGATGTGGTTTATGTTATTGTATCCTAAATACAAAACCTATGTTAGTATTAGAGTGAACACGTTGACACATGTCGACTTGTGTAGATTGAGTGTGCTACTGCGTAAAGTCTATGAAAGCACGTAGTGAATGTGTCTAACTGTTTAGCAAATACCTACCTTAGCGTATAAAAAGATTCTTACCTTAAATTAAACAAACCTTTAAATGTGGAGAAGTATAGAAACATAAGCTTCCAATGTGTTTGCGTGCTGTGTGTGTGGCTTGCAGGCAGTGAAATCATGGTTTGGACTTAATTGACTGCAGCATTGCTTATTACATTCAGGTGTATGTGTTTGAGTAGTAATCAGCGTTAATTAGCCAACTCAGCCGCACGCTGGCATGCGGTATCTGTAGGGGTGGTTTGAGCTGGCGGTTGGCCAGTGGTTTGAGCTGGCGGTTCGCCTGTTTGGTGTCCGAAATGAACGGTGCCTTAGTCGATCGTGCGGTAGTAGCACCGCTCATTTTTGGTGCACACCCCCGTGTACGCCCATATTTACGCCCATTTTCCCTCATTATTTCGGCCGCTCCCATCAACACGCCCCTATGCCGCCCCATTACCCGTACACTCGCGTACAGGTTTTTTCGTACGTTGAGACCCCGGCCGTAAGCGTTGTGGAGTGTTCGCGCCGGCGCATTAGCGTATCTGCACATGCGCAGATCATGAAAAATCCCAGGACGTACGCGTACGGCCCGGCCGCTCCAACCAGAATAAGGCCCTATGTGTCTGACAGCCTGTGGCTGTTCATTGTTCAGAGGAAATTAGGTTTGGTACACTGGTCTGTCTCCAGAGGATGCCTACCGCCCCCCATCTTGTAGCAAGTACCCATTCTCATTGTACCCACTCCCTGCCTGAGTGTGGGAGTGGAGAGCACTGATTATACAACTCATACTCCCAGAAAGTGTCTGCTGTGAAAAAAGTTCCACGTGTGAGAGGGCTGTGATTACTCATAATTGGGGAGGTCTACACAGGATTTGGGGTGGAACTGTAACAAGGGCAGGCAGAGTAGGCGCAGGTTAGTGTAGTATAGGCATGGATGGGCAGGACAGGCACTCAGGACCCATCTAATCAAAGCTGCAGCAACTTACAGGGGTGGTCTCATCCTCAAAAAGCTAAATGTAGTTCTTTGGTCCAATTTCAGCAGCAGCTGTGAATGTCACAGAGGCTGAACCAACCATTAAAAACTGACAGACTAGCAGCGGCCAATGAGATTTTTTGTAATTAGATCTTAATGTGATAGATCAGTGTCTGTTTGCAGTATATGAATATTGGCCTTTGTCCTTGCTATTGCTAAGCCCCAACACACAGAGGGATGTAGGAGGCATTTTCTGAGCGATCTAATGAGATCGCTTAGAAAATTCCTGGGAATTGCTACGTGTGTAGGAGGCGTCGTGAAGACAAGAAATCCTGCGTCTAGAGGGAGGGACCAGGGGGAAATTATAGAAACAATGACCTGATGCTAGAAGAATGCTACTGAAAAGGACATTATAGAAGAGACTGAGGGCCAGATGCACTAAGCTTCAAAAGTGATGAAATGGAGAGTGATAAACAACCAACCAATCAGCTCCTACCTGTCATGTCACAGACTGTGTTTGAAAAATGTCAGGTAGGAACTGATTGGTTGGTTGTTTATCACTCTCCATTTTATAATTTTGAAGCTCAGTACATCTGGCCTAGAATGACAATAATCTAAAGGGCAAGTATCATCTTTGGTGAATCACTGTCAAGTGTAAATTTCAACAATTACATGGGAGCTAGTTCAATAAAGGAGTGAGTTCAGTGGAACAATACAGTAGTTTGTGTTCAATTTATTAAAGTCTGTGATAGCCCTTTTACACCACAAAATGCAGGGACTTACCTGGGAAAATGGTCCCTGGATCAAGCACAGACATTCCCAGCGGCGTCCAGGCAGGGGGGTCCGGACTGCGGGTATCCCGGCAGTGGTGGCTGGGCATTTGTTGCGATATTTTTCCGGGCAGCGGGGCGGGAAGCGTTGCTGGATTTGAAAGCGTCTGGCCAGTTTTTTCAATATGTTTTCAAGGGTTGAGCACATATATCAATGCTCCTCACAAGAAATAAAACATGTGAACAAAGTGTAAGGGCTGATTGTAATCTCACTTGCACTCTACATCTGCCGCTATTTTAAAGTGGCAAACAGATTTGTTAGCCCCATGGAAAATGGTAATGAATGTATATACAACATTGTAGGCCATGCATAATGCAATGTGCTGTCTCTCTCCCCAATTAATAAAATTAGACTGACGAACAGTCACCCAATCCACTGCTGTCCTTTAATAAAATCAGACCCCAGATTGGACACCCACTGTCCCCTCTCCCCAATAATGCAATCAGATCCCAGATCGGATGATCAAATGCCACCCCAAATCCAATTAATAAAACCAGATTTCAGATCTAAATATCCCCCAACCGTCTCACACTGGCTCTCTACATCTCTCTACAGCTTCCATGCACTGAATGACTGTCAGCACTCTAATCCATGTAGTGTGCGGCTGCTCACTCTGTGTATCGTCTATAGGCTGAGTGGCAGAGAAAGATGCTTCCCAGGCATTTTGTGGATTACACACAATGGGCTTCATTCTGGTTGACCGACAGAGCTGTGAAATTCACAGTTCTGTGGGTCATCTAAACGCTGCCCGCACAAACGTCCGTCCCCCCCTTGCACTGGGGCAAAATCATTCGATCTCGCCTAACATCAGATGATTTTGCAAGTGCTCGTAGATCTAAGACACCTCTCTGGTGTCCTAGATCTGCGGATCCCTGTAGGAAAGCGTTGACGTCAACTGCCCGCCCCCTGCCACCACAACACCCAAGCATTGGGGCAGCAGGCCGTGGTCGCACACATGGGAATGCCCATGAAATGCTGCCCGTTCCCATGGGCATGACCATGGCCCACCGACCAAATGCCCCCAGCCATGCTGCTGTGTGTGAGCGGCCGGCGAATAATCAATTAGCCGCGCCCGCTTGCACAATGCGGCTGCACATGTGCATAAATATTTATGAGCATGCACAGTCACTAAACAAATCAAACTAGAATGAGGGCCAATAAGAGCAGCTGGACAGCTTTTTTAGAGATTTTAAGGAAACAGGGAGCCTTAATTGGGAGCAGCAGGCTACACATTTATTGAATTTTTATTGATTTTTATATCAAATATAGTAGATTGGTGCGCCCGATTGTCCGGCTTTCCTCTCTCCTTCTCGGCTTTCCCCGACACCGTGTGTTTAAACATATCACACGTCTGCGAGAGGTTTACCGTGTTGGGAGTGAGAGTGAGCCGGGCTTAAATATTGTAGCTTTTGCTACCTGCCTATCAAGATGCCCCGGAGGCACTTTAGGTGTGTCATCGTTAATAGACGGTGCAAATTTTGAAGCATGTTTCTGCCTACATTTTTCTAAAACACATTTTGAAATCTGAAGAAGAAGAAAAATTTATAAAAATACAGATAATTTATTCTGGTATTTTTTGTTTTTGCATTTTCTTTTATTACAGTCATAACTTACCATGTGTCTTGGTATTCTTTAAATCGTTGTGATTCCCTTTAGTACTGCTGTGTTCATATCTCAACTATTGATGGGTTTGCTTAGACTTATGCAACAAACGTATGTATTTTTTTATATATATATTTTTATCTCTAGATGTTGTGTTAAATAGATTGCCACTGTTTGTGGTAGATAAAAAAAACCCTCTTTGATGTAGACCTGTGTTTGCTGTGAATAGATTGATCTTTCCGTTAGTAATAATGTTTGTCTTCAATGAGATATGACTGCTATATCACTGATATCAGTATACATGTACTTAATGCTTCAATATCACCAGAGATAACTGTCTGGTAGACACAAAGGGACTCTGATTGACATTCATAGCACTGCGAGGATGAACCAATGACACAATTGTATGAAGTTATCTTTGATATCAGCAGGTTTCTATTGTTATGGTTACAAAGAAAGCCCAGCAGCAGTGAAGAAAACCAGGGACAATGGTTTGAAATAAGTTTTAATAATACTTTTAAAAATACATTTGATCAACTTCCTTGTATTATGACATACTAGCTGAGGTACCCGGCATTGCTTGGATTTGGTTGTGCAATTAGCATTGCTTGAACTTTAGCCTCTTGTTTTAAGCTTGACAGCTTTTCCAATAGACCCAGAAGGTGGCTAAAGTCTCATCCAAATCCATCCAACAGGAGGACCTGAACATGCTCCCCATGCCCATGTTGTGCCGGCAAACCCATCTCTGTGGTGTCCCCAACAGTGATGAAAGTAGTGTCATGAAGCCACACCCCCTTTGTGAACGGCCACAGCCCCTTTCTTTGAGTGTGCGGCAGCGACCTAGGGTCCTGCCACGTAATTATGGGAAGTATGATCAAAGCAAGTATTCAAAATGTACAATGTGGCATATCCAAGCAAAAGTGGATGCATTGTACCTCTGCAAATTTATTTGCAAAATGCATTCATGCTCAGAATGTGGCCCTCTGCCGATCTCTATGCAGTTCAGTGGACGATGTTAGCGCTCTATAACAATTAAGATTTTTAATTTTACAACCTTGTATCTAAGGAGAAATATGTCTCTTCAGTAATATAGCAGAATGATTTTTGTTTTATGTATATGTAATGTGCAGCAATAAAATAGGCAGCTTGTCTCACAGTGGAAAAATCCTTTGAAGTTCTGTACTAGACACTTATAAATAACCATATTGTGATGGAGTTTGAACAAACATAGGTGTATTAATCTATAAAGTGCTTAAGACAGTTATGAGAAGCAAGCTATGTAAACATGTTACACACCCGCTACCCACAATTGTTCTCCCTGGTAAGTGTGACACTCCTGTGGAGTTTAGACAATATAAACTGCTGCCCTCACACAGACTGGAAGCACCATAAATTGCCGAGATACTCACTTAGAGCCCTTTGAGGATGGATTGCTGAAACGCTGACTAACGTCAGCTGCATCTTCTCAGTCCCGCCCACAATACTGGGGGAAAGCTGGTATTTTGTGCATTGTAGATGAAAATACAGGTTATATCACCGTGACATATCGTGACACCCCCCCCCCCCGGAGGCAGCAGCACAGGAGGCAAATATCGAGTGTGGCCTACATTAAGACAATACCACTGCTGGCATCATCCCAAGGGCTCTTGCAAGTTGAAGGGGCACCTTAGTAAATATTTCCCTAGGTGGAAGTAAAACTTGAATGAGCATCCAATTAAAGTTTATTTAAAAAAAAAAGTTTTTGAATCACCTGATTAAAAAATATATTTTGGATCCTTTAGGTGTGTCATCGTTAATAGACAGTGCAAATTTGAAACATGTTTCTGCCTACATTTTGAATTCTGAAGCGGAAGAAAAATACAAATAATTTATGTGGTAAAAACCCTGCTAACGGGGTTTTTACCACATTTTTGCTTTAGTGCCTCCCCCCCTTTATACTGCAACCTTTCCATTGTTCTGTTGCTAGAAAATAATTTAAGATGGGTTATAAAAATGTGTTGTTGTTGGAATTTGGTAGAAGGAAGCTATATTAGAAAGAGGAGGATGGCTGGTGGCCATTTATCATGCAGTCCTAGTTTGAACATGCTGCAGTTTCAACAATAACTCCTGCAATGATTTTCCATTATTATCATGTATGACAGTGTCATTGCATTTATAAGTCATAGAGAATAGCATTATCCTTTGATCTGTCAATCACTTCAGTGTTGATTTGAAATTGCTTGAAATAAGACAACCACTTTTACCCTGACTCCACCTTATAATCACCAAATAAACAAAAGATTTATAAATTAAGTATAAAATATGGTTTCAAATAAATACCAACATTGTATAAATCAATTCAAATGCAGGTTAAATATTTATGTTTCAGTGCAGGCCAACAAATGCAATAATTCATCCACAAAACTGTAATAAACCTTTATACGAAATGCAGAAACTAAAATAATTTTAAAAACAATGACGGATAAGCATTGTTTCACATGTATACATTAGCTTGTACACTCAATAAAGTGCAACAATTAGTGACATTTATGTTGAGTTAACTTGTCAATTATTACAGTTTGTCAAAGTCATTATCATTATTATATGATGGTGATATAAAGTTTTACCCCTTTTTTACAACAACTCAAATTCAACCTGGCTATTGGTTAGTTTTAAGCCCTGTCATAGTGGTTTGAAACCCCATTGACACTGCAGACTGGACTTGAGTTAATGGTGGGTCTTCCCTCTTCTGCCACTTGGAGATGACATAATCTCTGAGGGCCTATGAAATGGGCCACCCATTTAAACCACAGGTAACCCAAGTCCTTCCTGGGTTCAATCCTGCTACCTGGGCTCAGGGTATTTTTTTTAGAGATCCTTTTACACCAAACTTTGACCTATGTTGGACAATAACCAGGTTTGTTTGGTGGAAATGCTCCAGTGTTCTGCAGAGTGGGAGATTGTGAGTTGCATTTGGAAACCCCATATTAGAAATCCTGCTTTTGCTCTTGATAAGGACAACAGTGCCCACAAAGTTATATAATTTGGATATCTATTAAAAAAACCTCTTTAATTGGCACTCCCATATACCTAGCAGTTCTTAAATTTTTATTTACAAAATGTACATAAAATGTGCTGGTCTTAATTAACCCCATTGTACAATGATGGCGTTGCTTGATGAATTAGCTTATTATCTGAAGACTGCGGAATACATTAATCTATTTGTGCAATAATATATTCTCATGTGCAGTATAATAAAGGAAGGCACCCACACTTTGGAGATCCCAGTAGAACCGAGTCCTGGATCAGATCACTATTGGAGATCTCAGTGGACCAATTTGGGTCTTCCTTAGAGTTAGGAAATCGGATTTTAAAATCGAATCTCACATTTTGGATTGCATGTAAATCAATGCCACGTGTTAACAGGAGCCAATAGCACAGGATATTGTATGGTGAGGTGGACAAAATTGACTGTGGATGACTGGAAATTGATCTTATTGATGTTAATATTATTATAGAAACAAAAACAGGTCCACCTTACATGAGTTTAGGTAATTCATTTTATAGATTTGTAAAGAAACCCAGATCCAAAATCAAACCCAAAACTGAATCCAAAACACTTGAGGGTTATTTTACAATACCGAAACAGGATGATGATTTTGAACCAAAACAGAAACTCAGGGGTCTGTGCACATAAGCAGATTTGTATGCAGACTTTAATGGGAGTGTAGCAATAATTTCAGAACTCTGAGGGGAGCATGGTCTTTATATTCAGCGAGTGCTCTTTGATCAGCAAAGGTGTTTTTCATGAAGGGATATGTGTAAAAAAAAAAAGAATTGTCAAAGGTAACAAAAGAATCAGAGGGGAGGATTTTTTTTTTTAATAATAAAAACTTCAGTATCCGCCTAAATATCTGGAGCACCTTCTACACCTTAAAAGATGTGAAAACATTCACCCAGGTATACACTCAAAGGGGGAAATTAACTAAGATGGGAGCTCTATTTCACATGGGATGTTGATATGGGCAACCAATCAGATTCCATCTATTATCTTCTAGAAGGTGCTAAATAAATAAGAAGTAAATTCTGATTGGTTGCCACATCCCATATGAACTAGAAGTACCATCTTTGTAAATTCCCCCCTGTTAGTGTAACATAGTA
This sequence comes from Crinia signifera, assembly GCF_055691185.1. Taxonomy (NCBI): domain Eukaryota; kingdom Metazoa; phylum Chordata; class Amphibia; order Anura; family Myobatrachidae; genus Crinia; species Crinia signifera. The sequence continues at coordinate 179,733,121 of NC_139217.1, read as the reverse complement.
ACACTTTGATTGTCAAGTAACTACTTCAAGTGTACACTATGCCAGCCAACTTGTTCTAGAACACCTGACAAGTTGCACCTGTTGTCTGAAGTTCTTCTCTCCCATTACCTCACTATGCTGATTTTAGCATCCTCAGCTAACTCATGTGGGATATGCCTGTTATAAATAACAGCCGCTGGTGAGAAAAGTTGGTGGCTGAAAATTCTTACTGTTCAGAGCAATTGAGGCCTCCATAGGTGTGTGATTAAGTATTATCAAACAACAGTACACAAACATGTGACATAATAAAAAGTTCATAAAACAATAACCATACTTCAAAATCAGCAAGCCCTTTATGTTATTGTCAGCAATAATTAGCAACTCATTAAGTCATCAACTATTTAAAATCCAGCAAACGTAAGAACAAATGTAAGATGACAAAGTTCTGTTTGTTATGATTGGCTTCCAAACCTGTTTGGCTAATATTCACACCCAATCAAAATAAAGGTATAGTAATTAAAGTAACTGGGCATTTTGCTGAGAATTTACATAAAATGAGACACGTGTCTTTTGATAATAAATGTATAACAAATATTATTAAACTCAGAGGAGGTGTTTAAATGTGCAGTAATTCGATTGAATTGAAGACTTTGCTGTTCACTGAAACATTTATACTGGTCTACAGGGCAGATTCTGGGATGTTTGTGGGAATCCAAATGCACTGGGCATTCACCAAAACTATTCAAATGCCCTATGTACGTATCCATTAGCACCACGCAAAGTGGCTAAACCCATCCAAAGATTTTGCAGTTTCATCTCACACCTCGGGTGCAGGCTGAAATGTGCCCAAATGGAGTTGCAATTGAATTGCTCCATTGGGCACAACTTAGTGGCAGCCAGGGGAAACAGATTGATTCCCCCCTATGAGTTTTACACTCATAGGGGGGAATCCAGGATATTGTTTATAAATAACTTGGTAAGAGCTATTTCAGTTTTTTAAAAGCCAGCTAAAGGTTCTGGGGTTATGGATGGAATGAAGTGAAGTGAATGAAGGTAAGTTTGATCAATTCAGCCTTGCCAAAAAAAAGACATTCTACAACATTACATTTAGGGGTTGATATATCAAGCAGTGCAAAACATCGGAGAATGGACAAGTGGACAAGTTTCCTACAGTATAAAGAAATGATAAGTGACTCTGTGCGCTGACACCTTCCAAGGAAAGTGGGTGACCATTTCAAAACAAATGCAGAAAAAAAATGTCGGTGAGAGGTAAATAAATGTTACTTCCCGTATTCCATATATCTTCACCTCTCAAATGAGGCTCAGCAATATCAAAGATAGATATATGGGGAAGATGGAAACACAAATAGTGTAATATTGCCAGGAATAACAATTTATTACAAAAACACACACTCCAATATACACAATAAAATTGTTTGTACACACAGTATAAAACCGCTTTTTATGGTATCCTTAAAAATATGGTTGGAGGTTTACCAGATTCTGGCGGTTTTGGAAGCCTGTAGGATAGTTCTTTGAATCCTTAGAGGGCCCCTGGTTCTCCGGATAAACCTGGGTCTCAGGTACTTCCCAAATCTCCAGCCCTGGATGCCTCTTTCCCATATACAGCACTCCAAACCTCCTGCAACGCGTATCGGGAATTGCTTGTCCCTTCGTCAGGCAGTGAGGTAGGAGTGAATGCTGTTACTATATTTATACCCCATTCACAGTCTGTTTCCGGGTCGGGGGTTATGTGTAATTAAATATTCACTTAAATGTTAAAAACACGTTTAAAATATCTTAATAAAACCATATGGATCCTACAACATGGTTGCGCTGTTTACATCAATACATATAACCTTTTTCCACACTCTATTCGTGTCTATACAGAGATCGCGGCTGAATGGAACGCAAAGTCACACTCCTGTGACCCGCATCTCCATTTTGCCGGAAACCGGAAGTTGTTGTTACGTATCCTCCGGCTTTCTGTTGATGCCGGTTTCCATGGAGTCGTTCTAGCGGCTTGATTGACTTCCTGTTATTGCTGGTTTCCATGGTACACAAACCATACGCTGTCCTCCTGTATTCAAATGGAACGCACGGCCATTTTATTTGCTATGATGTGGAAAAATTCTTTCTTCTATGCGTTAGTACACATCTTTGTTGTTTTCAATCCTGGTTATAATTTTTCTAAAAGGAATGGTATAGGTTAAGAATTTTACTCTTATATGCACTAAACATTTATGCTTATTTTACTTGAGAGTTTATTTAAGCCCCAAAAAGTGAAAAGTGGTGAATAAATGCTAAAAACTTGCTGGACATATACATTGAGGATGGATTAGCTCTTTCTTTACAGAAACCATTTTATTTCAAAGTCTGTATTTAGACCCCTGGGCATTAAATTTTTTAATCTGAAAATCCACTTCATTTCAGTGCGGGCCAACATCACTTCCTCATTCCTGTTCCTCCAAGTATTTTTGACCATTTCTATGGCCATAAAGTTTACAATCTCTTTGGTGGAGCAGTTATGCTTTTCTTTGAAGTGGTTTGAAAGTGAATGCAAGTTGAAACCTTTTTTGATGTTTCGCAAATGTTCACTAATCCTTGTTTTTAAGGCTCTACTAGTTCTGCCTACATATATTAGGTTGCAGCTGCATTGTATCAGATATATGACATTGGTTGTGTGGCAGGTCATAAACTGATCGATCTTGTATTTGTGGCCATTTCTTTCAAAACTTTCATATTTGGTGTTTTTACTTTTAATTTCCCGGCATCCCTGGCAGTTACCACACCTATAAAAGCCTTTGCTTCTGATTGGATTTCTTGGTTCGGTGTTCAGAGCACTTTTTGTCAGCTTGTTTTTTAATGAGGGTGCCTTCCTGTATATAAACTTAGGAACTTGAGGTAGGGAGGTTTTTAGGATGGAATCTTTCAGGAGGAGATGCCAATGTTTTTTTATACTCGATTCTAAATGCCTATGTTGACTTGTATATTCTGTTATAAAGGCAAAATTGAACTCTGTTTTTTCTTTTTTCTTTTGTTGTTTTTTGCCTTCTATCAGATCCCTCCTTTCGAGTTTCAGAGTCATGTCTTTCTGGGTTTCAATGTCAGACTTGCTATACCCCTTTTGTTCAAACCTTGCACCCATCTCATCTATTTGTTGTATGCATATCTCTTTCTGGCTGCAGTTGCGCCTGACTCTTAAAAACTGGCTCTTGGGAACCCCTTTTAACCAGTTCTTATGGTGTTCACTTTTCGCTGAGATGTAGTTGTTGGCATCGGTGGGTTTATTATATGTCTTTGTTTCTAGTTTTTCGTTGTCTATATACAGGGTCAAGTCAAGGAAATGGATTTCTTGGTTACTTATTTTGTAACTCAAAACTATATTGCAGTCGTTTTCATTTAGTTCTTTGCAAAAAAGATCCAAAGCTTCTTCTGTTCCCTCCCACGTAAAAATAATGTCGTCTATATACCGGTACCAATTCTTTAGTTGAACACCCCAAGCTACGCTACTCCACACCTGATCTTCTTCCCACTGTGCCATAAATAGGTTAGCGTAGCTTGGGGCGAATTTGGTACCCATGGCTGTACCCTCCTGCTGATTGTAGTAATTGTTATCAAAGAAAAAATAATTATTTTTCAAAATGAAAATGATTGCTTCCAGAATAAAATTCTTCTTCTCACTGGAGTACTCTGTTTTCTCAAGGGCTTTTTTAATAGCTTCTACTCCCTTGTCATGGGGGATATTTGTATAAAGTGCGGCCACATCTGCCGTCACCATGTACATATTCTTTTTCCAATTAACTCCATTTAGTTTTTTTAAAGTGTCCGTGGTGTCCTTCAAATGCGACTTATTTAGCATCACTAGAGGTTGCAAATGGGCATCCACGTACTCCGACAAATTCGCAGTTAGACTGCCTACCCCCGAAATTATAGGCCGTCCGGGGGGGTTCTTCTGATCCTTATGGATCTTGGGTAGAGTGTATATTGTCGGAATCACAGGTTCCTCTACCCTTAAAAAATCCGCTTCCTTTTTTGTTAAAGAGCCGTTTTCTTCATATCTGGTCACCAATTTATGCAAATTCATTTTGATTTTATTGGTGGGATCCGTTTTAAGTTTTAAATACGTGGAACCATCATTCAGCTGTCGATATATTTCTTTTATATAATCAGTCTTATTCATTATCACGACTCCTCCCCCTTTGTCACTAGGTTTAATGATTATAGTATCATCTTTTTGTAGAGTTTTGATAGCTTCTATCTCTTTTCTTGTGAGATTGGATTTTTTGATCTTTATATTTTCCATTTTTTCTAGATCCTCTTGTACTGACTTCTGGAAGCTGTCAATTAAACTCCCCTTCAAATGTTTGGGATAAAATGTTGATGTTTTCTTAAATTTATTTACTTCTTCTGATTGCTCGACTTCTGTTTGTTCCTCTTCTCTACTGAAGAATTTTTTAATAGTTAGCTTCCTCGTGAATTTTTCTAAATCTACAAAAGTCTGAAATTGGTCTATTTTCTTTGTTGGGGCGAACTTCAAACCCTTCAAAAGCAGGTTCTCTTCAGTGGAAGTGAGGATCTTATTACTTAAATTGTAGACTTTTCCTTGATTAGTTTCTGATTGATGAAGAGTTTTTTCTTTGACTTTTTTCTTCTTTTTATTATTGATTGTAGTTTTCTTCCCCCCTCTTTTTCCCCTTTTCCTTAGAACCTAAGGTGCAAGGTTTGAACAAAAGGGGTATAGCAAGTCTGACATTGAAACCCAGAAAGACATGACTCTGAAACTCGAAAGGAGGGATCTGATAGAAGGCAAAAAACAACAAAAGAAAAAAGAAAAAACAGAGTTCAATTTTGCCTTTATAACAGAATATACAAGTCAACATAGGCATTTAGAATCGAGTATAAAAAAACATTGGCATCTCCTCCTGAAAGATTCCATCCTAAAAACCTCCCTACCTCAAGTTCCTAAGTTTATATACAGGAAGGCACCCTCATTAAAAAACAAGCTGACAAAAAGTGCTCTGAACACCGAACCAAGAAATCCAATCAGAAGCAAAGGCTTTTATAGGTGTGGTAACTGCCAGGGATGCCGGGAAATTAAAAGTAAAAACACCAAATATGAAAGTTTTGAAAGAAATGGCCACAAATACAAGATCGATCAGTTTATGACCTGCCACACAACCAATGTCATATATCTGATACAATGCAGCTGCAACCTAATATATGTAGGCAGAACTAGTAGAGCCTTAAAAACAAGGATTAGTGAACATTTGCGAAACATCAAAAAAGGTTTCAACTTGCATTCACTTTCAAACCACTTCAAAGAAAAGCATAACTGCTCCACCAAAGAGATTGTAAACTTTATGGCCATAGAAATGGTCAAAAATACTTGGAGGAACAGGAATGAGGAAGTGATGTTGGCCCGCACTGAAATGAAGTGGATTTTCAGATTAAAAAATTTAATGCCCAGGGGTCTAAATACAGACTTTGAAATAAAATGGTTTCTGTAAAGAAAGAGCTAATCCATCCTCAATGTATATGTCCAGCAAGTTTTTAGCATTTATTCACCACTTTTCACTTTTTGGGGCTTAAATAAACTCTCAAGTAAAATAAGCATAAATGTTTAGTGCATATAAGAGTAAAATTCTTAACCTATACCATTCCTTTTAGAAAAATTATAACCAGGATTGAAAACAACAAAGATGTGTACTAACGCATAGAAGAAAGAATTTTTCCACATCATAGCAAATAAAATGGCCGTGCGTTCCATTTGAATACAGGAGGACAGCGTATGGTTTGTGTACCATGGAAACCAGCAATAACAGGAAGTCAATCAAGCCGCTAGAACGACTCCATGGAAACCGGCATCAACAGAAAGCCGGAGGATACGTAACAACAACTTCCGGTTTCCGGCAAAATGGAGATGCGGGTCACAGGAGTGTGACTTTGCGTTCCATTCAGCCGCGATCTCTGTATAGACACGAATAGAGTGTGGAAAAAGGTTATATGTATTGATGTAAACAGCGCAACCATGTTGTAGGATCCATATGGTTTTATTAAGATATTTTAAACGTGTTTTTAACATTTAAGTGAATATTTAATTACACATAACCCCCGACCCGGAAACAGACTGTGAATGGGGTATAAATATAGTAACAGCATTCACTCCTACCTCACTGCCTGACGAAGGGACAAGCAATTCCCGATACGCGTTGCAGGAGGTTTGGAGTGCTGTATATGGGAAAGAGGCATCCAGGGCTGGAGATTTGGGAAGTACCTGAGACCCAGGTTTATCCGGAGAACCAGGGGCCCTCTAAGGATTCAAAGAACTATCCTACAGGCTTCCAAAACCGCCAGAATCTGGTAAACCTCTAACCATATTTTTAAGGATACCATAAAAAGCGGTTTTATACTGTGTGTACAAACAATTTTATTGTGTATATTGGAGTGTGTGTTTTTGTAATAAATTGTTATTCCTGGCAATATTACACTATTTGTGTTTCCATCTTCCCCATATATCTATCTTTGATATTGCTGAGCCTCATTTGAGAGGTGAAGATATATGGAATACGGGAAGTAACATTTATTTACCTCTCACCGACATTTTTTTTCTGCATTTGTTTTGAAACGGTCACCCACTTTCCTTGGAAGGTGTCAGCGCACAGAGTCACTTATCATTTCTTTATATTGTATTGTTTAGTTACTAGGGAAGTAACTTTTAGTGATTAGTGCTGCAGACATTTAGTATTCAGCGCCACAGAGTATAGACTCAAAACCACAATATACAAAAGTCTTTACATTTTCCCACGAGTCTAAACACTGGGCAGCAGAATGTTCCAACATTTGAAGAATAGGGAAGAAATTTTGAAGGATGTTTTTGAGGAAGAATCCATTGACTGTAGCGACGACAATGTAGAAACTGCCCTTAAGAGGTTTGAGAAATTGTTAATGAAAGAGAATAAATTGTGGTGGGAGTGCGTCACATTGGAAAAATACTCAGCAGATCAAATATTACCAAAGGGTTTAAGATTACGGAAGTTCCCTTCATTTAAAGATTCAAGTGAAGAATTTAAACATAAGTGGCAAAAAATCCTTGAGACATGTTCCTTCTCCTTGTTGGACTTGATCTTAAAAGAAAGGAGAGAAAAATTAAGGAGTGTGAAGGAACAAATCAGTATAATGCAGACTTTGATTGAACCATATGAAGATTCCCCAGAATTTAAACAAAGATGTAAAACAATACAGATGAGATTGGCAAAAAACACCAAAGAAATCATCAAAAAGAAACAAAAGAAAGTAAAAAGAGACCACGAATTCTATAGAAAATTGGAAAAGGACCCAAATACACAAATCTATGAAGAACATCCATCGGAGTCTAGTGTCGAAACTACAGAAGATACAGAAGATGAAACAACGGAGGTGGAAATAGGTGAGGATTTCTCAGAAGAAGAAAAGGATGATGGAAAAAAGAGTAGAAGAAGTGAAATAACATCTATGAAAAAGAAGAAGAAAAAAGAGATAAGAAGAGAGAAGATACCTAATAACAGCAGATCTAAAGAAGACCTACAGACAGATCAAGAAGAAGACAGACATAGAGAGAAATCGAGACGAAAAATAAGATGGAGAAATGAAGAGGATGAATACCCTTATAGTTATCGACACCGACAACAATATAGAAGAAACATCAGAAGTTATCCAGATAGAGATCGATATCAACCCAATTTCAACTATAGAAGACCAAATTATGGGTATCAGAGACAACAAGAATACCAAAAAGAGAACACTTATCGTGGAAACAGAAATTATGGATACAATCAAAGAAATATGGTAAATGAAGATCGGACCCCTATGAGAAGGAGAAGTTATCGAGAGGATAAAATTGATCCGCATTTCCATCAGGATCATTTTTTAGGAAGGAGATTCCCCCCTTACGAACAAAGGTTCTAAGGAAAAGGGGAAAAAGAGGGGGGAAGAAAACTACAATCAATAATAAAAAGAAGAAAAAAGTCAAAGAAAAAACTCTTCATCAATCAGAAACTAATCAAGGAAAAGTCTACAATTTAAGTAATAAGATCCTCACTTCCACTGAAGAGAACCTGCTTTTGAAGGGTTTGAAGTTCGCCCCAACAAAGAAAATAGACCAATTTCAGACTTTTGTAGATTTAGAAAAATTCACGAGGAAGCTAACTATTAAAAAATTCTTCAGTAGAGAAGAGGAACAAACAGAAGTCGAGCAATCAGAAGAAGTAAATAAATTTAAGAAAACATCAACATTTTATCCCAAACATTTGAAGGGGAGTTTAATTGACAGCTTCCAGAAGTCAGTACAAGAGGATCTAGAAAAAATGGAAAATATAAAGATCAAAAAATCCAATCTCACAAGAAAAGAGATAGAAGCTATCAAAACTCTACAAAAAGATGATACTATAATCATTAAACCTAGTGACAAAGGGGGAGGAGTCGTGATAATGAATAAGACTGATTATATAAAAGAAATATATCGACAGCTGAATGATGGTTCCACGTATTTAAAACTAAAAACGGATCCCACCAATAAAATCAAAATGAATTTGCATAAATTGGTGACCAGATATGAAGAAAACGGCTCTTTAACAAAAAAGGAAGCGGATTTTTTAAGGGTAGAGGAACCTGTGATTCCGACAATATACACTCTACCCAAGATCCATAAGGATCAGAAGAACCCCCCCGGACGGCCTATAATTTCGGGGGTAGGCAGTCTAACTGCGAATTTGTCGGAGTACGTGGATGCCCATTTGCAACCTCTAGTGATGCTAAATAAGTCGCATTTGAAGGACACCACGGACACTTTAAAAAAACTAAATGGAGTTAATTGGAAAAAGAATATGTACATGGTGACGGCAGATGTGGCCGCACTTTATACAAATATCCCCCATGACAAGGGAGTAGAAGCTATTAAAAAAGCCCTTGAGAAAACAGAGTACTCCAGTGAGAAGAAGAATTTTATTCTGGAAGCAATCATTTTCATTTTGAAAAATAATTATTTTTTCTTTGATAACAATTACTACAATCAGCAGGAGGGTACAGCCATGGGTACCAAATTCGCCCCAAGCTACGCTAACCTATTTATGGCACAGTGGGAAGAAGATCAGGTGTGGAGTAGCGTAGCTTGGGGTGTTCAACTAAAGAATTGGTACCGGTATATAGACGACATTATTTTTACGTGGGAGGGAACAGAAGAAGCTTTGGATCTTTTTTGCAAAGAACTAAATGAAAACGACTGCAATATAGTTTTGAGTTACAAAATAAGTAACCAAGAAATCCATTTCCTTGACTTGACCCTGTATATAGACAACGAAAAACTAGAAACAAAGACATATAATAAACCCACCGATGCCAACAACTACATCTCAGCGAAAAGTGAACACCATAAGAACTGGTTAAAAGGGGTTCCCAAGAGCCAGTTTTTAAGAGTCAGGCGCAACTGCAGCCAGAAAGAGATATGCATACAACAAATAGATGAGATGGGTGCAAGGTTTGAACAAAAGGGGTATAGCAAGTCTGACATTGAAACCCAGAAAGACATGACTCTGAAACTCGAAAGGAGGGATCTGATAGAAGGCAAAAAACAACAAAAGAAAAAAGAAAAAACAGAGTTCAATTTTGCCTTTATAACAGAATATACAAGTCAACATAGGCATTTAGAATCGAGTATAAAAAAACATTGGCATCTCCTCCTGAAAGATTCCATCCTAAAAACCTCCCTACCTCAAGTTCCTAAGTTTATATACAGGAAGGCACCCTCATTAAAAAACAAGCTGACAAAAAGTGCTCTGAACACCGAACCAAGAAATCCAATCAGAAGCAAAGGCTTTTATAGGTGTGGTAACTGCCAGGGATGCCGGGAAATTAAAAGTAAAAACACCAAATATGAAAGTTTTGAAAGAAATGGCCACAAATACAAGATCGATCAGTTTATGACCTGCCACACAACCAATGTCATATATCTGATACAATGCAGCTGCAACCTAATATATGTAGGCAGAACTAGTAGAGCCTTAAAAACAAGGATTAGTGAACATTTGCGAAACATCAAAAAAGGTTTCAACTTGCATTCACTTTCAAACCACTTCAAAGAAAAGCATAACTGCTCCACCAAAGAGATTGTAAACTTTATGGCCATAGAAATGGTCAAAAATACTTGGAGGAACAGGAATGAGGAAGTGATGTTGGCCCGCACTGAAATGAAGTGGATTTTCAGATTAAAAAATTTAATGCCCAGGGGTCTAAATACAGACTTTGAAATAAAATGGTTTCTGTAAAGAAAGAGCTAATCCATCCTCAATGTATATGTCCAGCAAGTTTTTAGCATTTATTCACCACTTTTCACTTTTTGGGGCTTAAATAAACTCTCAAGTAAAATAAGCATAAATGTTTAGTGCATATAAGAGTAAAATTCTTAACCTATACCATTCCTTTTAGAAAAATTATAACCAGGATTGAAAACAACAAAGATGTGTACTAACGCATAGAAGAAAGAATTTTTCCACATCATAGCAAATAAAATGGCCGTGCGTTCCATTTGAATACAGGAGGACAGCGTATGGTTTGTGTACCATGGAAACCAGCAATAACAGGAAGTCAATCAAGCCGCTAGAACGACTCCATGGAAACCGGCATCAACAGAAAGCCGGAGGATACGTAACAACAACTTCCGGTTTCCGGCAAAATGGAGATGCGGGTCACAGGAGTGTGACTTTGCGTTCCATTCAGCCGCGATCTCTGTATAGACACGAATAGAGTGTGGAAAAAGGTTATATGTATTGATGTAAACAGCGCAACCATGTTGTAGGATCCATATGGTTTTATTAAGATATTTTAAACGTGTTTTTAACATTTAAGTGAATATTTAATTACACATAACCCCCGACCCGGAAACAGACTGTGAATGGGGTATAAATATAGTAACAGCATTCACTCCTACCTCACTGCCTGACGAAGGGACAAGCAATTCCCGATACGCGTTGCAGGAGGTTTGGAGTGCTGTATATGGGAAAGAGGCATCCAGGGCTGGAGATTTGGGAAGTACCTGAGACCCAGGTTTATCCGGAGAACCAGGGGCCCTCTAAGGATTCAAAGAACTATCCTACAGGCTTCCAAAACCGCCAGAATCTGGTAAACCTCCAACCATATTTTTAAGGATACCATAAAAAGCGGTTTTATACTGTGTGTACAAACAATTTTATTGTGTATATTGGAGTGTGTGTTTTTGTAATAAATTGTTATTCCTGGCAATATTACACTATTTGTGTTTCCATCTTCCCCATATATCTATCTTTGATATTGCTGAGCCTCATTTGAGAGGTGAAGATATATGGAATACGGGAAGTAACATTTATTTACCTCTCACCGACATTTTTTTTCTGCATTTGTTTTGAAACGGTCACCCACTTTCCTTGGAAGGTGTCAGCGCACAGAGTCACTTATCATTTCTTTATATTGTATTGTTTAGTTACTAGGGAAGTAACTTTTAGTGATTAGTGCTGCAGACATTTAGTATTCAGCGCCACAGAGTATAGACTCAAAACCACAATATACAAAAGTTTCCTACAGTAACCAATCAGCTTCTAGCTATAATTTCATAGAATTCACTTGATAAATGCTGGGTCAATGCTGATTGGTTGTCATGGGCAACTCCTCCGCTGGCCAACCTATGCACTGTTTACTGCTTGATACAGCAAACATTAAATGTTAATATTAATAACGCCATTAAGTAAAATAAGGGTTCTGCTGCTACCCTTTCTGGTCGGTACCAGGAAAAATAAAATAATTATTGTGCTTTATTATATAACAAAATACATATTATACAATATACTAAATTATATTTGATTATACATAAAATATTAGAGCCCCCTTACATTTTATAATTCATAATCATCCAGTGATGTCAGCTGCCTGCCCCCTGCATGTCCGTCATGGCTGCATTAGCATGAGAACGCCCAACATTGTGTTTGCTGTGGGCGCATGCACCTAGCGCATGCACATATGCAGAAATGCGCATGCGCATTTAAAAACCATCACCCCCGTGCGAACGAATATGCACTTGCGAATGGACCTGAATAAGGTCCAAATAATTTGCAAGAAATAATGCTTGCCGTCTCAGGCATAGTGGATAAAGTTGTGCCTGACTTTGACACAAATAAAGAAAAAATAAACATGACAGACAGACAGGAGACACTTTCAGTAATAGATTTTTCTATCCCTTATGTGTAGAAAGACTTTAATGAGATCCATTGGGAAAGACTTATGTCAATCACGGCGTAGTTTTTCAACTAGTCATCTCTGCCCCCCTATCAGAGAACCACAGGGCATAAAATAATTAGAAAACCCTCGGTAACTGTTCTGTTTTTACAAAAGCTAGATCTGTGTGCAGGTAATTTACATAAGTAAGTCACGTTCCTATTCACTGCTCCAGGCTTAGGTACGATCACAAAACGTGGGCAAAAAAAAGACTATTATGAATGTTTTAAATTGAATACCGGAGTGTCAAATATAATTTTTCCCCCAAAGTGCATTAAAACTACTGTAGGTACATTTTACCAAGTGAAAGCTGCCGATTTATGCTGCTATCGGGCTTTGTCTTCAAAAGGAAAATCATAGGCATTTGTCAGCCTATTGTTCACGAGGGAAAATTCACCGATCTGACCCGTGAGAGGAATCGTGGTAAATGTAAAGTCAATCATAATTATATGTGCAATTTGTACCAAAATACCATTATTTCTGTATGGATAGTCCTCTGTCCTACATAAAGCCTGGTGATCATGTCAGTGGCTCACAGCCTAATGCATGATTAGGCTGATAGGATTTAGGACAATCTACATCTGAATAGTGTTTTCCAAACAAGGCAGCAATGATAGATCTTTGCAGGCTATTAATAATGAAAAACATAAAAGCAGGCCACTGATGGAAATTGTAAGACCATTCATAAGGCAATGGGAGGCTCAGTTTTTCATCTTTTACAGTCAAACCGTTCGGATAATTTTCAAAAACAAAGAACAGAGCCATTTTTAGACAAAAGCAAGTAGATGGAGACTATTGTATACGTTTTTATCTCATTCATAAAAGATCCATTATTGGACTGACTCAGTCATTCACTTTTTATCTTTTACAAAAGCCTATGCTAATTATAGGAAGAAAAGCTCATTATACTGGATTGTGCATACAGATATTTGACATCTCAATCTGATACATTAAACAAACAACAAAATTGTTTGGGGATCCAAAAACTATATGCTTCAAATGGATAATCAAATGAAATAATAATAATCCAAAATGTTTTTTTTTTTTTCCACTTATTGTTGTATAACAACAGCCATCAACCAAATCCAGCTCGATAACCAGGAACAGATTGCATACACTTTGGGAACAAGGGCCCAGAGTCTACAGGGAGGTGTGGCCTCCAATTGGATGTGCTGCTGTAGACATTTTTCTTTTGCTTTATAAAAATGTCATAGAACTGAATTCTCATTTTAGATGTACTGGTATGTGCTAAAGGTTGGGTATCTCTTACCTGGATATCCAAGTAAGGAAATATAAAAAAAAAAAAAAAGGGTTTTAGGAGTATCTTGTGTTTTTTCTAAAACCCCACCCACACACCTAGATTTTGTTTTTCATAATCACCTGGACCCATGGCTTCTGTCTTCAGAGGCATCCCTGGTCCCAATGATGCATTGCGCAGGTGCGCCTGTGACATCATGACATCACCAGGGGGCCAGATTCTCTAAACTTCAAAAGTGATAAAATGGAGAGTGATAAACAGCCAACTAATCAGCTCCTGCTTGACATTTTTCAAACACAGTCTGTGATATGGCAGGTAAGAGCTGATTGGCTGGCTGTTTATCACTCTCCATTTTATCACTTTTGAAGCTTAAGGTGCCCACACACGAGAAAGATCTGCGATCATAAGATGTGCGCATAAATTAGCCTTCAAATCTTTTGCCTGTCCTGGACAAAAGATTTCAGGCAAGCGCACATCTTTACCAAAGATTTTTCTTAAGATCCCATGTGTGTTCCTATGGATCTTTTGTTAAATCTTCTGATTTTTCATGCAGCACGTAAGATCAGAAGATTTAGCAAAAGATCCACGGGAGTGCGCATCGGACCAAAATCGGCCGATTTTCGACCGATTTATCGGAAATCTGCCAATCGGCCAAAAAATCGTTCTAGTGTGTGGGCACCTTTAGAGAATCTGGCCTGGAATTTGTTGTGGAGTTTGTATTGTATATCTCCCTTCTGTGGGAGTGCATGCCCACTGGGGCTGGCTGGTAGGTGACAAGCACTACTGGTGCAGGTACCAAGAAGGAGGAAGTCTCTACTGTCAAGTGTTTGTCATATACATATATATAGGGTAAAGGGGGAGGGAGGTTTAAACAAAATCTAAGTTCCCCATCCACATCTGATATAAGCACCAAGGCACATAGCCTGGGTTAAAGTGGACGGATGTACCAGCCTATGAGCGCATCAAAAAGCTGCATTCAACATTAAGCTATGCAAGGATTTTCTTGTGATACTCTATGCAAGTACACCTGCTAAGGGGGATCCTACTGTAATAAAGTCACACAACCCCTACCTGTAACTAATGGGGCGAGATGTAATAGGGTGTGAGAATCATAAAGTGAGAGATTTTGAGAGAGTTTTCCCTTTTTTTTTAAAGCGGCAATCATTTACACTGAAAAAACTCTCCCAAAATCTCTCTCACTTTCTGATGCTCACACCCTATTACATTTGTCCATGGGGCTGAATTCCTAATCTGTTTGGTGAGTGACGGTTGCAGTGTTTGGAGTGGGACGTGAACATCGCTAATGACCCATGTGAGGGCGCATCGATAAGATATAGTGCATACACATTAGACGATATGCATGAAATTTTTTATTAACAATAGTCTTTATCACACATATCGTTCGCCAAGTGCACACTCCCTGCCTTTTCAGTGGGGGGGGGGGGGGGTGGAGCATGGGGTGCCCACCTGGGCCATTAGCATATATGAACGCCCAGCGTTTTATTGGCATTTCTATGAAAATGCTGGGAGTACACATGCTAATGCATCCGTGATGCACATGCGGGGGGCGGACAGCTGTCAGCTGCTCACCCAATTGGTCTGACGAGTGGTCTGGACCACCATTACATATGCGTGTGCCTTCACCATCATTCGATGGTCAGCGAAGAATAAGGGTCAGTATGTGTATAGATTTTGTTACAGGTAAAATAGAGCTCGATAATGAACAGGAAAAACCTATATTACAGCCACAGGAATACAGCATTTTATATATATATCTATATATATATATATATATATATATATATATATGAACAGAAAAGAGGCGGCACTCAACAGACTGCAAATAACATGGGACATTGTCCCTGATGATGGGGGGTAACCCCGAAACGGTTGGAGGAAAGGACCCATGTTATTTGCAGTCTGTTGAGTGCAGCCTCTTTTCTGTTCCTATGATTCTGCTGATCCATCTGGATTCACCTAGAAAGGCACCCCAGCACTAATATTCTTGCTATATGGAATGACCTGAGTGCCAGATTACCTGTCTGTTATATATGTATATATATATATATATATATATATATATATATATATATATAAATATATATATTTTTTTAATTACTGTGCCCTAGAGCAAATTCCACAAGTAACTGCCATTCTTGCAGGACTTTTACAGATTACATGAGTCTATGCTAAAGTCCTTTCTTTTCAAAGGAATCTTCCCACCCCTCCCCTTTGTCCTGCAAAGTTTTAAATAAAGACCGGGTCATAAGGATCAGGTTAAATCAGACATTTGCCTCAGAAGACCACTGATAATTTGTAAACAGAGACCATATTTTCAGGAACATAATAAGATCATGTTGTCCTTAATGATACCATGTGTGAAACTCATTTGAGCCTCTGGTGATGAGCTGCAGTAATCCTTTGTTTAAAATGTTCACGGAAAGGGGCACAATGCTGGCCCAAGCGATATGAGTCATAGGCATTGTTAATAAATACACCAGAGAAATTTGTAATCACAGTATATAACCCATTGGGGCTGCAATATGGCCATATAAAAAATAAAAAATAAAATGTGCATGTGAATATATCTCCTAAATGCCAATCAAAAGTCAATACAGCCAGCAACAGTTGCATATGCATCTGGTTTATCGCATACATCCCCCTTGCACTCATGTTGTAAAATATGGTACTCTTTACTTAGTTGGGCGCCCATCGCGGTGATCGCGGGCATCGCGGCCAGTACATTAACGGCCGCGACGCGATGCCCGCGATCACCGCGATTTCCCATAGGGTTCAATGTTAAATTTAGTGCTGCCCGCGATTTTACATTCAATGCTTCAATGGCCGCGATTTGGCCATAGGAATCAATGTTAAATGGGCTACAGAGCCCAAATAGGCACAATTAACACTTAAATGTCCCCCAAATTTGTAACGCCACCCCACGATTCATGCCAACCCGAAGCGTGGCGAGCGCAGCGAGCCCGCGAGGGGCGGCGTGACGCGTCCTCCGACCTTTTCATACCCCCACTATCCACGGTATTGAGAATAGAATAGTGTGGCGAGCGCAGCGAGCCACCGAGCCCGAAGCGTGGCGAGCGCAGCGAGCCCCGCGAGGGGACGTGGATACCTGTGAAGCCCGCGTAGGGCCACGTTTACCTGTGAAGGTATCCGCGTCCCCTCGCGGGGCTCGCTGCACTCGCCACGCTTCGGGCTCGGTGGCTCGCTGCGCTCGCCACACTGTTCTATTCTCAACTCCACGCCGACGTGTATAGTGGGGGTAGGAAAAGGTCGGAGGACGCGTACCGCCGCCCCTCGCGGGCTCGCTGCGCTCGCCACGCTTCGGGTTGGCGTGGATCGTGGGGTGGCGTTACAAATTTGGGGGGACATTTTAGGGGTAATTGTGCCTATTTGGGCTCTGTAGCCCATTTAACATTGATTCCTATGGCCAAATCGCGGCCATTGAAGCATTGAATGTAAAATCGCGGGCAGCACTAAATTTAACATTGAACCCTATGGGAAATCGCGGTGATCGCGGGCATCGCGTTGCGGCCGTTAATGTACTGGCCGCGATGCCCGCGATCACCGCGATTTCTTTACCCACGACGCCCGCGATGGAGATCGTGGGCGCCGTGATAGGTAAAGAGTACCTAAAATATTTATGGTACTTGTGTAGTTTCACGGCGCCAGTATGGCGCCGTGCGTCTGAGTCCCCTTGCGGGGCTCGGTTTGCTCGCCCACACTGCGGGCTCGGTGGCTCGCTACGCTCCCCGCGCTATTTAAAATCAACTCCATGCCAACATGGATAGTGGGGGTATGAACTATCCATGTTGGCATGGAGTTAAGTTACTTTTTTTAATATAGTTTGTGGCGAGCGTAGCACCCGGAAGTAGCACGGCGCCATGCTGGCGCTGTGAAACTACACAAGTACCATATTTATTTTATGTACTGCCAACACATTTACTCTTAGGCATCAATTTAACTAAAAAATACCTATCTAATTACTCCACGCCATGTCTATCTACAACAAATAAATAAATACATAAATAAATAAAAAATGCTTAAACACGCTCACAGAAGCTTAATCTATTCCAAAGTGATGAAGAAAGCACCAGCCATTGGGCCTTATTCTGGTTCACTCTCAGAGGCAAATTCCTTCTCAAATGGACAAAACCATGTGCACTGCAGGTGGGGCAGATGTAACTTGTGCAGAGAGAATTAGATTTGGGTGGGGTTTTTCTTCAAAGTGAGATCTCTATTGCAGTGTAAAAATAAAGCAGCCAGTATTTACCCTGCACAGAAACAAAATAACTCACCCAAATCTAATTATCTCTGCACATTTTACATCTGCCCCCCTGCAGTGCACATGGTTTTGTCCATTTGAGAAGGAATTTGTCTGTGAGAGTGAATCAGAATAAGGGTCATTGTCAGCAGAACCTCCAGAAATACTGTAGCTTATCACAAGTGATTCATTAATGTCAATGACTGTCTTCCTCATTTTCTATTGCCCAGTTCGGAGGATGAATGCTAAAAATTCATGTGATGTGGCTCAAAAGCTCCTATACAGTATGACATGTAATTTTGCCCAACTGGCCTGTATCCAGTTGTGACATCTGTCTATTCCTCACAGTGGTGAAAAGTGAGCTCATTCTATAGCCCACGGTCTTATGGGGCCTACACACCAGGCAACTGTACTGAGAGATCTGAGCAATGTAGATCGCTCAGATCCCTCAGCAATTCGCTCAGCACACAGCATACAGAAATGTCAGACATGTGTGCTGAGCGATCTGTTAGGGCCAGTGTTCCCCAGTGAGGAAACTGTCCCTGACTAGTGATCTAACTAGATTTATCCTAGGTTTAGTCAGATCGCTTAGAAAATGGGCTAAAATCTCCCTGTGTGTAGGCCCCATTACACTATAGAGAGCATCACACTCTCTTGGTGTCATTCTTGACTTTGTTCCCAGCTTTATTCCCCATATACTTTATTCCCTGGCCTATGACTTTGCATTGTAATGTGGCTTCCCATTGGAAAAAGTGTCAGAATCTCCCCCTCATTCTGGACATTATAATTTTTTTTCTTTCCAAGAACAGATCAATTTTGTTGGTGCATCTACTATCAGGGCCAGATTACCAATGGAGCAGATGGATCTACAGCTGCAGGCCTCCACATAAATTAGCCTATCAGCATGACAGCATAATGATCACCAGCCACCCGTTGGCCAGACGGTCAGCATTAAATCATAAGTGTTAAATAATATTTTTATTTTCCACACAAAATTATGCATTTTTTGTACTTTTACATATTTAGGGAGACATTGGGGGGTATTCAATCCCAGGTTCTGATTGTTGGAACATCATGACAGTCGGAACCCTGGCCCATTTTCGGTCCGCTCGCCAGTCTATCAGCAGGTAGAATTCAATGTTCCAAATGCCTAGCATCGAAAAGGGGGCATGTCAGAGAAAACGGCTGTGGATTATCGAGATCCGGCCGTGAACTTGACAATCCACAGCCATTTTTCGGAAAATGGACCTGACTGCTTTTAAAGTCATGTGCGTTCTGTTAAGCTGCCTCTTCAATGCTGTGAGGAATGGCAGCATTAAAAAGACACTAGCCGCTATTTCCCCTGTTGGAAATTGCAGCGGGATTCAATTCCCCCATTGGGGCTGAAAGTGTATGGGGTCTACATGTCTATATAGCACTGGCCACGCCCACACCGCACAGGTAACACCCTTCTGCATGTAAGAATTGGGTATTTAGACATATTCGGCCCTAGGCACATGAGGCCCTTAACCCGGCCCTGGCTATAGCCAGAAATTAATGATGCACTTGGTTGGTTCGCAGCAATATTATTCTAATAAGATGTGGTACTTAGCATCTATGAATGAACATATTTTTTTTTATAATATATGAAATAAAAATAAAGTAGTCACATTAACACAAACTGATCCATATTAGCTGGTTAATGTGCTTTAGTGTTTTCTGCCTTCCATCAAGCATGGTCCCAGTTGCAGTCTCTTGTGACCTTTATAGGACTGGCCACTTGCTGCCCTTGTGGCTTTTGAAAACTGATATTGTACTTCTCTGTTTATAATAATTTGTTGCTGTATTTATATATATATATATATATATATATATAAATATAAAATTATTTTTATAAACAAATTCTACTTCACAATAGGAAAATACCTTCCATAATTGCTCTGCAGATGCTAAAGGGAAAGAAAGAGAATGCAGTGTTGTTTTTTATTGCAAATATGGGGTGAGATTTAATAGGATGAGAGATTTTGTGAGAAATCTCCAGTTTTTTTAAAGCGACAATCATTTACACTGCAAAATTAGTTTGATTGTAGGAGTATCTGAGAAAGAGAGGGATCAGGTAGAAAAAGGGGTGAGTGGGGGGTGAGGGGGGTGACATAGATAGATGGCAAAGAGAGTAATGGGTTAGAAAGAGTGGGGTCAGGAAGAGAGAGATAGTAAGAGTGGGGGTCAGCCAGAGGGTGAGAGGGGGTCAGCCAGAGGGAGAGAGAGGGGTAAGAGGGGGTCAAGCAGAAAGAGAGAGAGAGGGGGGGGGGGTGTCAGGCATAGAGAGAGGGGAGACAGGCAGAGAGAAAGGTGAGTGAGGGGGGTTTAGGCAGAGAGAGGGATGTCAGGCAGAGAGAGAGAGAGGTGAGAGAGAGGGTTCAGGCAGAGAAAGAGAGAGAGGGAGGTCAGGTAGAGAGAGGGGGGTTGGGTAGGGAGATGGGGGGTGAACCAAAGAGAGAGATGGATGAGAGAGAGTGGGGGAGACAGAGAGAGACAGTGAGAGGGGTGTCAGACATAGGGAGAGAGAGGGGTAATTGGGGTTCAAGCAGAAAGAGAGAGAGATGGGGGTGTTAGGCATAGAGAGAGGGGAGACAGGCAGAGAGTGAGAGGGGTTTACGCATAGAGAGAGATAGAGAGCAAGAGAGGGAAGTCAGGCAGAGAGAAAGGTGAGTGAAGGGGTTTAGGCAGAGAGAGGGATGTCAGGCAGAGAGAGAGAGAGGTGAGAGAGAGGGTTCAGGCAGAGAGAGAGATGGAGGTCAGGTAGAGAGAGGGGGGTTGGGTAGGGAGATGGGGGGTGAACCAAAGAGAGAGATGGATAAGAGAGAGTGGGGGAGACAGAGAGAGACACCGCAACGCCCCCCCCTCCCAGAATGTGGCGGCGGCCTGCCACCACAATTACTGGCACCCCCCCTGTACAGCGGCCGGGGAAGGGGGGCGGGTGAGCACCGGAGCGCCCCCCCGCCTGCAACGGCACTGGATGTGGTACACTACACTCAAGGACCAGCTCCCTTTTGAGTGGCCACACCCCCTTTTCCTGAGCATGCGCAGCAGCACCAGGCATACATCCTTCACTTTTGACACCAAGCTGGGTCTGTGTACTTTATTCTAATGCCAGGGCCTATTTTTAATCCCATTGCCACCCTATCTCTGCTCTCCTCCTCTCTCCGCTCTCTGAGGGTGCACACTGGCACCACTAACACCCCCCTCCCATCCCCTCTCCTATCATGGTGCCCCCCTGTCATTTTCTCCTGGTTCCGCCTCTGCATGCAGACCCATTCAAGTTCATTCTCATCCTAATGCAACTGTTAGTAAATTTACTTTTAAAAGTCTGTTATCATAAGTGTTAAATAATATTTTTATTTTCCACACAAAATTATGCATTTTTTGTACTTTTACATATTTAGGGAGACATTGGGGGGTATTCAATCCCAGGTTCTGATTGTTGGAACATCATGACAGTCGGAACCCTGGCCCATTTTCGGTCCGCTCGCCAGTCTATCAGCAGGTAGAATTCAATGTTCCAAATGCCTAGCATCGAAAAGGGGGCATGTCAGAGAAAACGGCTGTGGATTATCGAGATCCGGCCGTGAATTTGACAATCCACAGCCATTTTTCGGAAAATGGACCTGACTGCTTTTAAAGTCATGTGCGTTCTGTTAAGCTGCCTCTTCAATGCTGTGAGGAATGGCAGCATTAAAAAGACACTAGCCGCTATTTCCCCTGTTGGAAATTGCAGCGGGATTCAATTCCCCCATTGGGGCTGAAAGTGTATGGGGTCTACATGTCTATATAGCACTGGCCACGCCCACACCGCACAGGTAACACCCTTCTGCATGTAAGAATTGGGTATTTGGACATATTCGGCCCTAGGCACATGAGGCCCTTAACCCGGCCCTGGCTATAGCCAGAAATTAATGATGCACTTGGTTGGTTCGCAGCAATATTATTCTAATAAGATGTGGTACTTAGCATCTATGAATGAACATATTTTTTTTATAATATATGAAATAAAAATAAAGTAGTCACATTAACACAAACTGATCCATATTAGCTGGTTAATGTGCTTTAGTGTTTTCTGCCTTCCATCAAGCATGGTCCCAGTTGCAGTCTCTTGTGACCTTTATAGGACTGGCCACTTGCTGCCCTTGTGGCTTTTGAAAACTGATATTGTACTTCTCTGTTTATAATAATTTGTTGCTGTATTTATATATATATATATATATATATATATATATATATATATAAATATAAAATTATTTTTATAAACAAATTCTACTTCACAATAGGAAAATACCTTCCATAATTGCTCTGCAGATGCTAAAGGGAAAGAGAGAGAATGCAGTGTTGTTTTTTATTGCAAATATGGGGTGAGATTTAATAGGATGAGAGGTTTTGTGAGAAATCTCCAGTTTTTTTAAAGCGACAATCATTTACACTGCAAAATTAGTTTGATTGTAGGAGTATCTGAGAAAGAGAGGGATCAGGTAGAAAAAGGGGTGAGAGGGGGGTGAGGGGGGTGACATAGATAGATGGCAAAGAGAGTAATGGGTTAGAAAGAGTGGGGTCAGGAAGAGAGAGATAGTAAGAGTGGGGGTCAGCCAGAGGGTGAGAGGGGGTCAGCCAGAGGGAGAGAGAGGGGTAAGAGGGGGTCAAGCAGAAAGAGAGAGAGAGGGGGGGGGGGGGTGTCAGGCATAGAGAGAGGGGAGACAGGCAGAGAGAAAGGTGAGTGAGGGGGGTTTAGGCAGAGAGAGGGATGTCAGGCAGAGAGAGAGAGAGGTGAGAGAGAGGGTTCAGGCAGAGAAAGAGAGAGAGGGAGGTCAGGTAGAGAGAGGGGGGTTGGGTAGGGAGATGGGGGGTGAACCAAAGAGAGAGATGGATGAGAGAGAGTGGGGGAGACAGAGAGAGACAGTGAGAGGGGTGTCAGACATAGGGAGAGAGAGGGGTAATTGGGGTTCAAGCAGAAAGAGAGAGAGATGGGGGTGTTAGGCATAGAGAGAGGGGAGACAGGCAGAGAGTGAGAGGGGTTTACGCATAGAGAGAGATAGAGAGCAAGAGAGGGAAGTCAGGCAGAGAGAAAGGTGAGTGAAGGGGTTTAGGCAGAGAGAGGGATGTCAGGCAGAGAGAGAGAGAGGTGAGAGAGAGGGTTCAGGCAGAGAGAGAGATGGAGGTCAGGTAGAGAGAGGGGGGTTGGGTAGAGAGATGGGGGGTGAACCAAAGAGAGAGATGGATAAGAGAGAGTGGGGGAGACAGAGAGAGACACCGCAACGCCCCCCCCTCCCAGAATGTGGCGGCGGCCTGCCACCACAATTACTGGCACCCCCCCTGTACAGCGGCCGGGGAAGGGGGGCGGGTGAGCACCGGAGCGCCCCCCCGCCTGCAACGGCACTGGATGTGGTACACTACACTCAAGGACCAGCTCCCTTTTGAGTGGCCACACCCCCTTTTCCTGAGCATGCGCAGCAGCACCAGGCATACATCCTTCACTTTTGACACCAAGCTGGGTCTGTGTACTTTATTCTAATGCCAGGGCCTATTTTTAATCCCATTGAAACCCTATCTCTGCTCTCCTCCTCTCTCCGCTCTCTGAGGGTGCACACTGGCACCACTAACACCCCCCTCCCATCCCCTCTCCTATCATGGTGCCCCCCTGTCATTTTCTCCTGGTTCCGCCTCTGCATGCAGACCCATTGAAGTTCATTCTCATCCTAATGCAACTGTTAGTAAATTTACTTTTAAAAGTCTGTTATCATAAGTGTTAAATAATATTTTTATTTTCCACACAAAATTATGCATTTTTTGTACTTTTACATATTTAGGGAGACATTGGGGGGTATTCAATCCCAGGTTCTGATTGTTGGAACATCATGACAGTCGGAACCCTGGCCCATTTTCGGTCCGCTCGCCAGTCTATCAGCAGGTAGAATTCAATGTTCCAAATGCCTAGCATCGAAAAGGGGGCATGTCAGAGAAAACGGCTGTGGATTATCGAGATCCGGCCGTGAATTTGACAATCCACAGCCATTTTTCGGAAAATGGACCTGACTGCTTTTAAAGTCATGTGCGTTCTGTTAAGCTGCCTCTTCAATGCTGTGAGGAATGGCAGCATTAAAAAGACACTAGCCGCTATTTCCCCTGTTGGAAATTGCAGCGGGATTCAATTCCCCCATTGGGGCTGAAAGTGTATGGGGTCTACATGTCTATATAGCACTGGCCACGCCCACACCGCACAGGTAACACCCTTCTGCATGTAAGAATTGGGTATTTGGACATATTCGGCCCTAGGCACATGAGGCCCTTAACCCGGCCCTGGCTATAGCCAGAAATTAATGATGCACTTGGTTGGTTCGCAGCAATATTATTCTAATAAGATGTGGTACTTAGCATCTATGAATGAACATATTTTTTTTATAATATATGAAATAAAAATAAAGTAGTCACATTAACACAAACTGATCCATATTAGCTGGTTAATGTGCTTTAGTGTTTTCTGCCTTCCATCAAGCATGGTCCCAGTTGCAGTCTCTTGTGACCTTTATAGGACTGGCCACTTGCTGCCCTTGTGGCTTTTGAAAACTGATATTGTACTTCTCTGTTTATAATAATTTGTTGCTGTATTTATATATATATATATATATATATATATATATAAATATAAAATTATTTTTATAAACAAATTCTACTTCACAATAGGAAAATACCTTCCATAATTGCTCTGCAGATGCTAAAGGGAAAGAGAGAGAATGCAGTGTTGTTTTTTATTGCAAATATGGGGTGAGATTTAATAGGATGAGAGGTTTTGTGAGAAATCTCCAGTTTTTTTAAAGCGACAATCATTTACACTGCAAAATTAGTTTGATTGTAGGAGTATCTGAGAAAGAGAGGGATCAGGTAGAAAAAGGGGTGAGAGGGGGGTGAGGGGGGTGCAGGGACGTGCAGTCAGGGGAGGCAGGGGAGGCAGTGCCTCCCCTGTCATTAATGATTAACCATAATTAAAATAATACAAAGAAAATACTTATGACACATATTATGTGTCATAAGTATATTCTTTATATTATAATCATTTTTACCCCTTTAAAAAATATATATATTGGTCTAGGAGGCACCAAGTGCGGTGCCTCCTGCTAACAATGTAAATGTCCAGAATCAGGGGGCGGGCAGTGGGCGAAGCCGAGCACTGGGCTGTAAAAGCCCATTCAAAAAAGCTATAGATACGGCACCTGTGGCAGTGCCTCAGTGACAGGGACGTGCTTTCTGCCTATATGAAAGTACGCCCCTGTCACTGAGGCAGATGTGATTGGGCAGGCACATCTGCCTCTGTGACAGGGGCGTGCATTCATAACGGAGAAAGAACGTCCCTGACTATCACTTTCAGGCAGCGTCCAAGGCTGATTAACTGCCTTTTGACGACTGCTCCTTGCCGCCCGCTCCGTGTCTCCGGCTCATGCGGCTCTAACTGTGTGGATTGCAGGCAGTGGGGGCTGACAGCAGGGAAGTTGGGTGGCTTACCTAAACCCGCCGGTGGGTGTAAGATGCCGGCTAGGCGCCGCAGCAACTAACTAACCCAGCGTCACTAGTCCTGGCCCCAAAGTCAATCCCCTGCACCCTCCGAAAATGTTTTAATTTTTTAATCCTTGCTGCCGCCGACGCTTCCGCAGTGAAGGGAGGAGCAAGGCTGAAGGTGCGCTCTCCCTGCACTGCTTACGCTGCTGTGTCTGACCTGTAGCTGCCGCTGTGACAGATCAGACTGTCAGCATAAACAGCGGGTCCACACAAACAGGCACAGGCTGCGCAGCAGTGCGCACTCTGAAGTGGCTTTAAACCCTCCCGGCTCCCGTAATGTGTGGCATTAAAGCGCCCCCCCCCCCCCTGCTGTGTAGCTTTAAACACACCCCCCAGCTCCCGTACTGTGTGATACCCCGGCGGCATTATCCTACAAACCCCCGGCTCTCATACTGTGATGACTGAGCCACTCCCCCCCCCCCCCCAATGTCCGGCTTCCATACTTTGTGCCCCAGCAGCTGCTTCACCCACCAACCCCTGACTAATGTACCCTGATGCCTTGGCCGCCGACCACCCCTGCTGCTCCATCTCCACCCAGGCAGTGACTTCACATGGATTGTAACAGCACCTAATGCCGGCCGTGCTG
Organism: Crinia signifera; assembly: GCF_055691185.1. Lineage (NCBI taxonomy): Eukaryota > Metazoa > Chordata > Amphibia > Anura > Myobatrachidae > Crinia > Crinia signifera. Next base: position 179,707,159 of record NC_139217.1, on the reverse strand, counting down.
GAGGTAAGTTGTCACTTCCCTGCACTGTGCACTTTCATTGTTCTTTTCCTTCATGCCTTCTCCCCCCCCCCCACCCCACAGCTCCCTGCCTGACCACAGTATGCACTCCAACTACATTCCTTACAACCCCTGCATTATTTATTTTGCCAGCCACGCAAACCCACACCCCCTCCAGTGACTCCCTGTAGTGGACATTGGTAGCTCTGTCAACATAGTGTCACCGTGTATTGTTTACCCCAATAGCCAGTCCAATACCCCCATCCCCCTAGTGTGATCCCCTGTAGCCAGCATCCAGCCACTCGATGTAATGTGCACCCCCATAGTGAGTCCAATACCCCCGTACACAGCCTGCAGCCACCCCCTGCAGTATGCTCCCCTGCAGACAGCCTTACCCTACACTTATCCCTAAGTCCCCCACTAGTGCCCATACCGAACATGCCCCATACTTTCAATCAGCATGCCATCTCCATCAATATTGGCATTCTGGCATAGAGTTTGAATTCCAGGCGTCACTATTCTGATTGCCAGCATCCCAACAACAGGGATGTTAACCGCATAACTATTGTATATATGTATGTGTGTATGTGTACTGTGTATATATATATATATATATATATATATATATATATATATATATATATATACACACACACAATGCTGCAGTCTGGCACTCCGAATAACAGAAAACTTGCCAACCAGTTGGCTTGAAAACAGTTTTTCATTAAACTGAAACGCTGCTTGATACTACGTATCCTTCATCATTATCCGAATGCCGCACCTCCCCAGCTATACATCTCACACGCCTCAATCTACGCCCCCGAAGGGGCATTTTAGTGACAAAGGCTGGTGGGGGGGGCAATATTTTGCTATGGGGCCCACAACGTTCTAGTTACACCCCTGGGTCATATATACTGTATGGTGTGTGGGGTGAAATATATGTAGTATTTAAGCTAAGTGTGTATGTTAGGGGTGATTGTTAATGTATTATATAAGGGGCTGTAGCCCACAGAGGTGGGATTCTGGTTGCACAGAAACCCTCTGACAGCCCAAGTTTTTTTGTGAGCTGCTGACGTTCTGCAGCTGCTGCTGAGGGGTGGTAGGTTTCTAGTTTATAAGGGGTATATCATATGTAAGGGGTATAGTGGTGTAGCTTGTGAGGATAGCATATCTGTGAGAACATGGGGCCTAATTATAGGTCACATATTAAGTGCAATCTGGTGGCGGCTTGGTGGAGCCAGTGCTGACGGGGTCTGCGGAGAGTGCTGGGTCCAAGTTGCTTCTGCGCTGACAGGCAGAAGCTGTTTTGCCTGTCTCTGCTGCTTATGCAGGTGGCAGCTCCTTCACCAGCCTGTCAGCGCAGAAGCAACCAGGACCCAGCGTTCCTAACAGAGTCCGTCGGTGCTGGCCCCACCAAGACAGTGCCTCACTGACCAGTAACCTCACCGCACGTCACTGGGGGGGTGACATAGATAGATGGCAAAGAGAGTAATGGGTTAGAAAGAGTGGGGTCAGGAAGAGAGAGATAGTAAGAGTGGGGGTCAGCCAGAGGGTGAGAGGGGGTCAGCCAGAGGGAGAGAGAGGGGTAAGAGGGGGTCAAGCAGAAAGAGAGAGAGAGGGGGGGGGGGTGTCAGGCATAGAGAGAGGGGAGACAGGCAGAGAGAAAGGTGAGTGAGGGGGGTTTAGGCAGAGAGAGGGATGTCAGGCAGAGAGAGAGAGAGGTGAGAGAGAGGGTTCAGGCAGAGAAAGAGAGAGAGGGAGGTCAGGTAGAGAGAGGGGGGTTGGGTAGGGAGATGGGGGGTGAACCAAAGAGAGAGATGGATGAGAGAGAGTGGGGGAGACAGAGAGAGACAGTGAGAGGGGTGTCAGACATAGGGAGAGAGAGGGGTAATTGGGGTTCAAGCAGAAAGAGAGAGAGATGGGGGTGTTAGGCATAGAGAGAGGGGAGACAGGCAGAGAGTGAGAGGGGTTTACGCATAGAGAGAGATAGAGAGCAAGAGAGGGAAGTCAGGCAGAGAGAAAGGTGAGTGAAGGGGTTTAGGCAGAGAGAGGGATGTCAGGCAGAGAGAGAGAGAGGTGAGAGAGAGGGTTCAGGCAGAGAGAGAGATGGAGGTCAGGTAGAGAGAGGGGGGTTGGGTAGAGAGATGGGGGGTGAACCAAAGAGAGAGATGGATAAGAGAGAGTGGGGGAGACAGAGAGAGACACCGCAACGCCCCCCCCTCCCAGAATGTGGCGGCGGCCTGCCACCACAATTACTGGCACCCCCCCTGTACAGCGGCCGGGGAAGGGGGGCGGGTGAGCACCGGAGCGCCCCCCCGCCTGCAACGGCACTGGATGTGGTACACTACACTCAAGGACCAGCTCCCTTTTGAGTGGCCACACCCCCTTTTCCTGAGCATGCGCAGCAGCACCAGGCATACATCCTTCACTTTTGACACCAAGCTGGGTCTGTGTACTTTATTCTAATGCCAGGGCCTATTTTTAATCCCATTGCCACCCTATCTCTGCTCTCCTCCTCTCTCCGCTCTCTGAGGGTGCACACTGGCACCACTAACACCCCCCTCCCATCCCCTCTCCTATCATGGTGCCCCCCTGTCATTTTCTCCTGGTTCCGCCTCTGCATGCAGACCCATTCAAGTTCATTCTCATCCTAATGCAACTGTTAGTAAATTTACTTTTAAAAGTCTGTTATCCATTTATGATGCCAAATAAAACAAAAAACTGGAATAAAATTGCATTTTTATTTATGAATATTTAGTTGTAGTGTAATAATCAGTTCCCATACTAGATATGTCCATATGCAAATGGAATTGTCTGTAAAACTACGTATTGGGAATGGTAATTAACATTTATAAATTATACATTGTTCCAACATATTTACTCTTGATTAAATTAACCACCCAGATGTAATGAATAAATAATACTGCAATTTATATTCACTCATAAATAATAACACTATTTTATCAATATAGGTTACTACACATGAATAAATGCTACTTTATTTAATATAACTATACAGTGTGTCCTAATATGGGAAGAGAGTGACAATATTGGATATTAATAATTATCCAATGAGGTGTATGTGTGTGCCAGGCATGTAGGGTTATTAGAATCTGGAGTAAATAGACACGTAGAGCACGTGTTGATTGGACCCAAGAATTGTCCAATCATTTGGAAAGTAAAAGGCATTTGGCACATTGAACTGATCAACATTTGTCAATGTACGACAAATTGACAAGACTATCTGATGTGATTTTATATGACATTAGGAAACATATAGTAAGCTTAATATAGGCAATTAGAGGACAACAGGGGCAACAAGCTAAAATACACATTTGGAATTACTGGACATATGGGGTTGCATAATAAGATAGCAGTATGTGATAGTTTATAGTCTCAGTTGGACATATCGGCTGTGGACTGGAAAGCTAATATGTGCTGATGTAGACTGAATGTAGTGACTGCTGATTAAGGGCAATATAAACACAAAGATTTCATTGTTTAAAAGGACAATGATAATGATAAACAGTTGTCTTTTTCCATTCGGCTGCCCATCTGCGCACGCACACACACACACACACACACACATAACTATCTTAAGGTGCCTACACATGGAACGCCAGAAGCGTTCCAACATTGTTCATGAGTGTATCAAATCATTCATCGTGCGTACACACGGAACGATTTGATACACTTCACAAAAGACTGGTCTATGATCTTCCTGCATGCAGGAAAGATCATAGCCCAACATTAACGATTGGTGCATACGCACATCGGAACATTTTGAACAATTGGTCGTCCAAAATCACAAAAGTTATTCAATGCAGTTTCAGGGTAGAAATGGAATTCACATGCCATTTCTGGTGATTTTTGATCACAGACGATTTTTGGTCATAATAAAAAAAAAACTGCATGGGGTCCCCCCTCCTGAGCCTAACAAGCTGGGAATCAATGAGCCTGTCCTGGTTCCAAAAATATGGGGAAAAAAGCATAGGGGTCCCCCAGTATTTCTGAAACCAGCTCCGGCCTCATGGACCGGTCCTTGTTTCAAAAATACAGGGGACAAAAAAACAGGGGTCCCCCATATTTTGGAACCAGCATCGGGCTCCAACATCCAACAGCCATCAGTGGCATGTTATAGCCGGGGGACACTCTTTATAGGGGGGTCCCTGTCCAGGGCTAAAGCCTGGCACTGTCACTGTCATCACAGGGCAGTGGACGCCAGTCTGAAGTGTGTAAAAAAAATAGATAAAACACATTGAACTACAGGAGAACTACAAGACACAGCATGGGGGGCATTAATGTGCATGCTGGGTCTCGTAGTTCACCTGTAAAAAGAATGTGTAAATAAGGAGGCACGCACCCAGAAATGTATACGTCTATTAAACACCCCTTTTACACTTTAAATTAATTCTCACATACTTACCTGGTCCAGCACTGTCCTCCCTCTCCCACTGCTCACTCAGCAGTGACAGCCGCGGAGTGAGCAGGCTGTTCTAGAGCAGACACGGGGATCCTGTGATGTCACAGGTTTTTTGTCCCCAAAATTTTTGGAAACAGGACTGGTCCAAGAGCCATGGGCTGGTTTCAGAACACACATTTTTTTGACAGAATCATGCACAGATCTCCCATTGGGAGGTGTTCCCTGCCTCCGGGATGCCTCTTTATGCGCAACTGCAGGGCAGCCCCTAAAAAACGGGTTCTGCACATGTGTAGTACCGCTGACGCCGCATGCTTCGGACCCGGACTGTATACCCTTCTATGGGTGTGCTCCCGAAGCAGCCCCATAGAGGCTGGGGCAATCACATGTGCAGTACCAAAGAGGCTACTGTGCATGCGCCGGTCCCGCGATGGCAATCTGGATTCAGCACAAGCAGGTGGTGGAGGTGGCGACAACCTGCGGGGACCAGGCCAGCAGCGCTGGCACTGGAGGGGAGGGCGGCATCGCGGCAGCCCCTCTTCTCTGCCAATTAATTATTCAGATCAACTTTATCTATACATGTGTACACAGCTTTATTCCCCATGCGGTCCATAGACTAGATTCTGCATTCTCAAATAGAAGGTAAAATGTTGTTATATTCGTCCCATAAACATTATAATATATGGTATACGTTCATTAGATTGACACACAAAATAGGTGGACATGGTTAAGGTCAACAGAGTTGGCAGGTCGACACAAGCATTAGGTCGTCAATGGCAAGGTCGACAGGCAAAAGGTTGACATGAGTTTTTCATAGGGTTTATGTGAGCCAACATGTGCTGACAGGCGGCATTTCATTCCCTACCATCCTCTAGAGCAGGGGTAGGCAAGTAATTTTTACCGGAGTCCGTATATTTTTAAATATTTTGGTCGAGGTCCAGAACAAAAAAAAATTATATATATATATATATATATATATATATATATATATATATGTATATGTAGGAAGAAATTGGCGTCACTCCAGGGAACTTTCAATAGCGTATTTTTATGTGAATATGATAATCAATACATGCACATCGACTGTGTCGACGTTTCAATGTCAGCAAGACATGGGCATCGAGTCTTGAGAAAAATGTCTTGCTGACATTGAAACGTCGACACAGTCGATGTGCATGTATTGATTATCATATTCACATAGAAATACGCTATTGAAAGTCCCCTGGAGTGACGCCAATTTCTTCCTACCTGCACATAAGCTGGAAGGCACCCGGGGCACCTTAATTTTCATCACTCACACACCTACATATATATATATGGAGTTTTGTACCCCTTAATAAACAATTATATGAGAATATATATATATATATATATATATGTGTGTGTGTATTCGTATATTTATTTATTAAGGGGGCACAAAACTCCATCCCATTCACCTGAGAGACCCCCCCCCCTCCCCATTCCCCTCCCACTACATAGCATCCATTAAAACAAAACCAATACTCCCATCCTATATTAAATCTTACTGGGAGTTGGCTGTCATGAACCCTGCTGTTCCCTGCTGCCACAGCTGCTTCCGACAGGTCCACATGCTGTCACAGCTCCCGCTGGGCCTTCCTGCCATCGCATTGTGGAGCTGTGGCAGCCTCTACACATGGCGCCGATTGTATCTCCTCACTATCTGCGTGCGGGTGCGCGGTGACATCACCCGCGCACCAGCCGCAATGCATCCCTGGGACCGCTGCAGGCAGATAGAAAAGTGGACCATCTGAACTCCTGAAACTAGCAGCACCGCACTGCTAGTTTCAGGAGTTTAGACGGTCCACTTTTCTATCCTCTGCGGTCCGGAGATGGACCGCGGTCCGCCAGTTGCCGGTCCCTGCTCTAGAGCATGGAGGGAGAATAGAAGCATGGCGTGCCCACCGAGTCATGGGTGGGGACAGGGTACACTTTGAGGACCAAACAAAACGTGAAAAACTCATGTCGACCTTTTGACTGATTTTATCTATATATTTATCCTTAAAATTACAGCAAACAATTAATAATATAATGTATTACACAATATTTTCTTCATAAAATATCTCTAAACCGTTACAAAAACTAGTTTAGTTTAACAGGTAATGCCCAATAGAATGTATAGCAATGGCTGGATGACAGCAAAATGAACGTTGCCCGGTAAGATATACTTGGCATACTTGGCAGGAAAGGTGCAGTTGTGTTTGACCTAAACACTGAATTATGTGATTGTCGTCACCCTTGTATAATAACACTCTTGCCATAGCCTTAAGCTGCCACATTTGAGGTGTGTCACTTCACATCAGAGCACAGCTGAAAGCTGCATTAGTCATGGGTTATAAAGGAGTTAATAAAAAGACAGGCTAAAGGAAGTGTGGGAAAGACACCAACAGCTCTCAGCCATACAGTAAAGCCACCAGCTCCATATTATCACCACATACACTAGAGCTACAGTATGCGACTAATGGCATTTATTGATTGATGATTACACACTAGATTTTTGGTAAATGTTATATGATGGGTAATTACAAAGTCATGTATTGTGTAGAGTAGTCTAAATTACTATCAAGTCTTAACCAACTGGGAGACCACACCACCCCTACCAGACAATTAAATGTCATGGAATGCATTCAAGTTTCTGTACTGGGAAACAATTGTAGTTAGTTGGTTTTTCTGGATGTTGAAAATATATTTTATATACAGTACATTAACTTGCCTTTTTCTGTAGCTATTGTTTTCTCATGTGCCAATTTCTTGTTAGAATATATTTTAAAAATATATATTTTAAAATAGTGCTTAATGTGTTTTGTACAACGAACACGAAAGAAACAAACAAAAAAAACTGACCAAAACTGGTTCTTTCAAAGCATCTTGTTCAGTAAAGTAGTTGTACCAAACACACAAGCAGGGTAGCATAAATTCCTTCAGGCACCATAGATTATATTACAGCGAGCAACCAACAATGCGTAAAGCTGGGCACACACATTACATAGCAGGTGATCCACAATCTCTCATCGTAGTGAATATCAGATAGTTACACACCCATACAGTGTCACCAGCAAGTTCTTATGTGTATTTTCCATTCATGTCTTGAAAGGGAATGGGATGATAGTAATGATACAGCATCATACCTCCAATGTGCAATATTTCATTATTTCACATTGATGTGGTATCCCAGGTGGGGAGGATGTAGTAGAGTTAATGCGTACAACTTGGAAGCACCTGGTTCTTGGTCAGCTTATCATCCGGACCACATTTCAGCTGTACCACACCACAACAGAGAGGAGAGGACAGTACCCAGAACAGACAAGAGAATGATTGGTATGGTATGTAAAAGAACTGGGGAATTTTTTTTCTACAGCCAGTACAGTATTTCTGTAAAACCAGTACAGCCCAAATATTCAAAGTTAAAAATACTACATACAGTCTAAAAGACAATTAGCTTGGGATGCCAGTCCTTCAGGATGCTAGGGATCTAGTATATGAAGGGTCTAGTTATAAAGGGTCAGCTTTAAATTATTAGCAGTGTTATACTGGCATTAAACCGAAGGAAACCAGAAGGTAAACAACACACCAACATTACTTCTGAAGGACTGCATTAAAACCACAAAACTCAGGAACATCATGTGGCCTCAACTCACCTTGAGAACACCTGGACCAGACCCACCACCCCTATGGCTGAGAACACCAGGACTACTCCCAGCCCTACCCCTCATGGTGAGCATGGAGCTGTGAGGGGAAGCACCAGGGCCAGCCTATGTAGCAATACTTCCCCCATCAGTCCCTTGTAAAGGTGTCACTCCCTTGCAAAGGTGTGTTCATGTCTACCCCCCCCCCCTCCTGCAGCATTCATCTACCCCACCATGTGCTTTTCCTGTAATATGTACCTCCACAGATTGCATACCCTGCTAGCTCTGACCTATGCAGTGCACCAAGTTGGTTGCCTCAGATGGTATCTCTGCGGGCAGGATGTGGGTCACATGGATGTTTCTGTTAGTTTATCATACTACTACACAAGTATTTGCTTTGCAATATATGCATTGGGTCCTTGTATGGCTAGCCTCCTACAGTGTAACCTTCGTAGTGCGCCCACCATGGCTGCCTCATCTGGTGCACTTGTGGATGGGATGAAAAATACATGGACCTGAGTATACATTGAAATAACCCATTTTGGGTCATTTCTTTTAGGGGTTATCTATTCCACCCAGGGTAATCCTACACAGAGGGCCTAAAATGGCTGCCGCACCTGGTACCTTGTCAGGGTGGAGTACACAACCCATGGAAGTTATTATCCAAAAAGCTGCAGCAATCCTGCATTATGCTTGCTGTGTGCTCAAGGGTTTATTTTGTCTGTGACTTGTCTGTTACTGTTCCACCAACATCCTCTGTATTATGTGTATTGTTTTTTAATGTCTGTAAAGCGCCTTGAGTCTTGTTTGAGAAAGTGCGCTATATAAATTAAACTTACTTATAATTAACAAACACATATAAAATAATTAAATAAATGCAATGTCAATCAATCTCCAAAATACTAAAGGATCCTTGAAAAAGCACCTACATGGTGTGAAACGCGTTGGTCGATAAGGAGCCCTCCAGAAGGATAGACAAGCAATTCCAGCCACTATCCCAGCCGCTTACTGCTGCTAACTAAACCACGAGCCGGCGGGTGATGTCACAGCAAAAAGCCGCAAAGTCCCGCCGCTGAAAATACAAGCCACGGACTTCAGTTTTACAAACACACTTGCAGGGTAAGCTAGGGCAAGTCTCCCACAAACAATTTGGTGCACTCCCAATGTCTCAAATAAGGAATGTAAACATAACTTTGGTCTATTTTATTATTATTATTATAATATATATATATATATATATATATATATATATATAATATATATTTCTAAAAGAAGAAACAGGGGCGCTCCATTGTGCTTTATCAACAGTACAACATCTTTTATTCAGAAGAAATTTCCAAAGCAATGGGTCACGTACCCTTAAAAGCGGTTAGCACAACTGCAGTGAATGACAGCATATATCACTGTATACCTCATCGGCACACGAAGCAGTGATCACTCCTTCAGCAAAGATGACGCTAGGCCACTCCCCTAGGCAGAAGCTGTGCTGAATCAATGCCGCTCTCGCGGGATGTTATTTTAAACCCAATGAAGTCTGATAATATGTCATCAATATTGGTTCATACAGTAGTCTGTATTTCAAATGCTAGTAATAATTCAGCTAAAAATTGCACTAACCTAATTTCAACAATTAAAAATATTATTAAGAAAGTATATGCACGTATAATGTATGTAGTTATGTATTTATTACATTCAAATCATATTGCACAATTTCCAGCATACAAATACACAGATGTATTCATCTTGTGGTCCGGTGAACAACATATATTGGAGACACACATGCAGAAGACCAATGCTCGAGGCGGTCCTATCAAATACACATATGAGATCCATCCAACTTCCATCCATTATCTAGACGTTCAAGTTACAATTGTAGATGGAATATTACAGACCGGAATGTACTCCAAGCCAACCGATCGTAATACTGTTATTATTTGGAAGTCACCATCCCAAACCGCTTAAACGGGATCTACCCAAGTCGCAGCTGATAAGAGCGAAGCGTATATCAAGTACAGCTGAAGGGGCGGCACAGAGTACTCAAATTATTGTTGATAAGTTTTGCACTAGAGGATACAATCTTAAAGAATTGAAGCGTTCAAGAGATGAGGTTATGAAGATACCAAGAGAAAACCTGCTAGTACGAAAGAAAAAAGATCCGGCAAACATCATACCATGGAAGCAGGAGTTTAACACATCGAGGAGGGTGGTACAAAGAGCGACTGGTGCTTTGTGGCCTATTGTGAAAACTGACAGTAAATTACCTTGCTTCCACGCAGTTAAACCTATGTCTTGCTACACTAGAGGTCGCAGCATCCGTGATCATGTAGTACACACGGACATCACCAACTTCAGCTCACAGCCTGTAGCCACGACTTTCCTATCGAGGAACCCAGGGTGCTATCGTTGCATCCAGTGTACGATTTGCAAAAATATGCAACGTATTCCACCATCCAACACTGGACATCACGTATAAAATCAGGCATATATTGACATGCACAACAACACATGTCATATATTTGGCCTACTGCCCATGCAAGTTACATTACGTGGGCAAGACCATAAGAACTATTAGAGACAGGATGGCCTTGCATCGATCTGCAATTAAGGCAGCCCTGACATCTGGCAAAGCAGATCAACCACTGGCCCGACACTTTAGGAATCTCGGACATACAATCTTGGATCTTAAATTTATCCTTATAGACCACATCCCAGCACTCCAGAGAGGAGGTGATAGAGCAGGGAAATTGCTTAAGTTAGAAAGCAAATGGATCTACCGGCTCCAAACGGTTTCAGCGGGAGGTCTGAATGAACGTATGAACTGGTCCATTTTTCTGTGATCATCTGCATATCCACTTCCTTCCATTAGTTTCATGTATGCATATGTCTGTCATCTTTTATCAAGCAGGCAATTTACATATATATGTTTTTTTCCTATGGATATATCCTAGCATGCTATTGTGTCAATAAGTTTCGGAATTATGCATTGTTATGAGCAATCGTTTTTCTATTCAAATACTATCTGTGCATTTGTCTCCATAGATCCGTTTTCTGAACGCTGATTGGCAGCGGGAGACGGTCTCCTAGTGTAGCGGGGTGTTCCCATAGCGACCCGTCCTGCCGCAGGGAATCCCCGGCACGAAGTGATGACGTCAGTGGACGGCCGTACTGACCCAATGCGGAAGTGGGAGCCAGTTCCACACCTCGCTGCCGGTCAGCGTTCTGCAGGAGTGTAAGTATTTAAACTCTTTTGCCGCTACTTAGCGGTTGTTTGTCTTTCTTATTGCATGTGCCAGCAGCCTTGAGGAAAATGTCCTAGGTGACATTGAAACGTTGGCAGATTGCCGCACATGTATTTTTCATTGATGCACCATTAAATTCTTTTGAACAAGTCCCGGAGTGACGCTACCTTCTACACACTGTTTCCAATCCTATTGATGGCACCCGGGTCCCTTTGACATTGAAAGCAGAGTGCCGATTCACCAGCACTGTTCTATATATATATATATATATATATATATATATATATATATATATATATATATATATATATATATATATATGTATAAAATTGTATTTATTTTCCTTTTTTTCTTTTGTTTTTGGTTTCATATCTGTTCTATCTCTATCGTTTCTTCTAATCTTAGTCTTCCCCTCCACCCCACTTATCCAACCGTAGCACTTGACTGTAGTTGTGCTTGCATAACTCCATCTCCATTTAAACGTTTTATTATATATATATATATATATATATATATATATATATGTATGTATAAAATTGTATTTATTTTCCTTTTTTTCTTTTGTTTTTGGTTTCATATCTGTTCTATCTCTATCGTTTCTTCTAATCTTAGTCTTCCCCTCCACCCCACTTATCCAACCGTAGCACTTGACTGTAGTTGTGCTTGCATAACTCCATCTCCATTTAAACGTTTTATTATCAAGCTGCTCTTGTCCATTAGCGCAAATCCTAGCGTAAATCACATTTAAGCAATTATCGGTAAACTGCACATGCACAATGCACACATCAGTGATTGAGTTGCAATTACAGATGGAGCTGATCTCACCATTTCCGTCACCGCCACACCACTCACCATGGCCCGCCGGCGACTCTGGCACATGTGTGTCTCCAACACTTGCGCGCACAACTCCTGGCAATGGACGCTTTAGCACGTTAGGCGCTCAAGCATCCATGTTCGCCGACGTGCCAGCCACCAGATATGAGCCTCTGGAGGGCTAGCAGCAAGGAGGAGAACGGCTCCATGTGCATGCTAACAGTGCCAGTGATTGAAAGGGAGTAGTCATTTTGATTGAGGTAGATGGGAAATATCCATGCACATCAACATTGTTCTGGGGCATGTATTCTATACACAGGATTTAAATCTCTGGCATTTCAGTTGCAGCGGCATCTGTGGCAGCATTAGTGCACTACTATGTATGAAGACTCTGATGCTGGACTGCGGTGCTGGGCTGGGCAGAACCCGGGTTGCAGCGGTGGGAGCTGGGCAGTGGCGGGGCAGGCAGTGGTGGGTTCTGGAAAACAGCGGTAGCAGAATTTTTGGTAAATAGATCTGACTTGTCCTTAGGAAAAGTCGGACTAGAGTGTGGAGGCCTTTACCCAAATCACAAGCTCCTCAGGGTCAGACCCTTCCTGCAAATACAGACACATTAGTGACATTGGAAGTACTGATCTCTGAACCTTGATTATTTCATTTCTCTCAGCTCTCCTTCCCACTAAAACCTCAGTTGCTTTGCTGGAAGTCTTTTGTCAAAGTGTTATGCACAGGCCCCTGAATTATAATAATACCTCAAATACTGGGCTTATTAAATATAAATATTTGATTTTAGATTACCTACTCCAGGCTGGTGAGTTTTAAAATATTAGACTATAAGAATTGATGCATCAAGCAGTCAATCAGTGAAAATGGTGGAGAAGTTCTGAGGATATACACCCTGGGCAGTATTTATTTGCCATGTAAAGTGATGGGAGATTGTGGGACAAAAGTTAATTGATCATTCTGTCATATTGTAACCAAAAAGTCTAATTTGAGCGCTGAAACGGGGGACTTTTGCTTGCTGAAATGATAATAGAGCACCCCCGGCAGAATTAATTCAATAGTGTCCAGTGGGTGCACATTTGTGTGGGGAGGGGCAAAAACAATTGATTAACCCCCACTGTGTCTCAGCATATCTTATACATGCATTGGGTTTCAGATTTATAAGGTGCCATGTAATGTATGTATCTGTTACACGTAGGTGGTGTTTTGCAAATTTCTCTTTAAGTTTACCTAGTCACTGAAATGTGTTTTTTTAACTGAAAACATAAAATCACAGTATATGCGGCTGAATTTAATAATACCTATGGCTTACTTAAACCTTTTTACAGTGCGAAAAAATACTTTGTCTTGCAACTACTGTTTTTTCACAGACGTGTGGTTGAAATCCATTTACTATAGACACTAAACTCAGTATAATCAAATGTGACTTATAAACTAGGTATCTAACTAATAAAGTCCTGTATTATGTAATTATAAATAATCCACCCTCAAAGCTAAACATCTCATTTTGAAGGTATTATCTAGTTTCCCCACAAAAAGATGGAAACCAACAAACATCAAAGACAACTTTAAAGAAACTATAACTTGATAAGTATTTTCAAGGATTAAAGTTGAATGAATATCAAAAGAAAAACAAATTATATGAACACAGACAGATGTGCTATAAAACAATTAAAAGACGTCCATGACTTTACAATAAATAAACCCTCTGAGGGAAGCTATGCCATCAACATAATAGTATGTATTTTTCATGTCGTTTTTCACTTTTTGAAATGCATTTGACTTAATATACTACCTTCTCAAATATAGTAATTGGGTGGGGTGACCCATGTTGTGTGTTGCACGGTCCAAGAAGCCCCTTTCTCAGTCGCCAGGGAAATCTAACACATCTGCTCTAAAGGAGTGTACACACGGTGAGATTTTGGTAGGAGATTTTGACTAGATAGTCCAAATCTCCTAGAACAGTGGTTCCCAACCTTTTTTCTCTCCCGTACCCCTTCATTAGGATTTTCATTGATAAGTACCCCCTCCTCTCAATTTAAAATATAGACAGTACTTATGAGTGGAGTGGAAGTGAGCGCTATGCGTATCCTTATGCATGTCCTTATATTAAGGAGCAGCAGACAGGAATCATGCCCTTCAGTGTCTGGCTGCAGGCTGTGTACTGTCTCCAGGGTTCCCACTTACACCTGTAGGATTAATGCCGCTGCTTCTTCCACCTGTGTCAGTGCAGGGTAGATGATCGCTGATGTCTGAGGGCAGCGTGGGTAGCTCCCAGTGGATTGCTGGTCAGGCAAAAGCACAATGAGATACTGATGACGCTGAAGACAGAACCATAAGTGACACAACATGGTTCTTCTCCATAGCAGTGGGTCTTCTTCTGACATCAAAATACTTTTTTTCATCTTCCGCCATTACCAATATTATTTTCAAGTACCCCCAACTGGTCTGCAGAGTACCCCCAGGGGTACTAGTACCCCAGGTTGGGAACCACTGTCCTAGAAGGTTAGCCAAAATATCCCAGTTTCTTTCCTGCTTAGTCAAAATTGGCTAGCATACATTGCTTAGCATAAATAGGCTGTGCAGGCAAGGCAATTTTGACTAGATCATAGACTTAAAGCCCATACACACTGGGCAACTTTGAGCTGAAAGTCTCTCAAAACAGCAGGTTTGAGCAGCTTTCAGCTCAAAGCCGCCCAGTGTGTATGGCCCGGCGATGAGCGGTGAGCACTGCTGCGCGCTCCAGCAACATCGCCGGGAAAGCCGTTCATCTGCTGGTTATACCAGCAGATGAGCAGCTTTCAGGACGGCTTTGCATATCGCTGCGCTATGTAACGCCATCCTCCCCCCTCCGTTGGCATCGGGCAGGGGGAAAGCCACTCAGTGTGTATGCTGTCCATACATGCAGGGCAGATCTCACCATGTGTACGGGGCTTAAGGCCTTTACCGTGGCATAAATATCATGATATTACTAGCCTTTTCTTATAAGCTAGCAGAGATTGGAGAGTATTGGTTCCTATGGGGTTTATTTACTAAAATGGGAGTACTATTGACGATGGGATGTTGCTATGGGCAACCAATCAGAATCTACTTCTTATTTATTTAGAAGTTTCTAGAAGATAACAGATATTATCTTATTGGTTGCCCATAGTAATATCTCATATTCAATAGAACCTCCATCTTAATAAATAAACCACTGTCTGACTAAACTAACTTGTGCAGCATGGTAGTGTTGTTTGGATGTGGCAGGAATTATTTACATGAGCAACAGGATTAATGCAGTATCCTCCATCAGGCCACCCAACCACCATTTCAAGTAGTAATGACCAATGTATGTCATAGGCAATTACTGAGAGTGGAGAATTTTTGTGGAATGTATATTTAATGTACAGGTTGAGTATCCCGTATCCCAAATGCTCGGGACCAGGAGATTTTTGGATAACGGATTATTCCGTATTTCGGAAAATTTTAATATTTCAATGATGTATTTTGAAGTATCTTGCATTTATGCTGTATAAACACATAAAATAAACACAAATATATTTTATTACCACATAAAATACACACAAAGATATTTTATTTGTTAAAAAAACAAGGTTTCAAAACATGAAACAAAATTTGTGTACTATCTCAGATATTGAATTTGAATGCCAAGCAATCATTGTCTTGCACATATATAGTGCCAGTTACATGTCATGTCCTCAGTAGTGCTGTTACAGATGTCCCCAGTGAGTTTTTATCAAAAAAAATTTTTTTTTCACTTTCTGAAAAGTATGGTTTTCGGAATAATTCGGATAACGGATACTCGGATACGGGATACTCAACCTGTATAAACATATTGATTAATGTATTACTTATATAAGGTTAACTTTCAATATGGTCCAATATATTTCTGTTAATTTCTAGTTTTTGGCCTTAATCTTAATCTCTACATTAAACACCACCATAAGAAACATGTTTACAATAGCTACATACAGATTATATTTTTATAGCTGCCTTATCAATATTCTATATGACTTGCATAAGCCCTTAAAGTGCTACAGTTGTGTGCCTTTTCCACTACCAAAAATAACGGGGGAGCACATCGACCCAGGTTTTTTGCTAGTGAAAAATCTGGGCAATTGCAGCGCGGGGCCGTGCATCGCTATCGCTATGGCCCCTACACATGGAGCGATGTAGCGCCATTTTCAAAGCGATATAGTGAGATCGCTCTGAAAATGCCTTGAAATTGCCCCATGTGTATGCCCCATAAGCCCCGCACCTGGTTGTGAACAGGGTTGTGGACCTGGGGATTTGTCCTGGGTCATTTGCTTTTCTACTGACCTACAGTAAATAACTGGTTGATGGGTATTCACTTACAAAACCCAGGATTGTTGAGGCAGTGGAAAAGGTTATTAGTATACCAAAAAAGAAGGTAAAAATAGACAATTCAACTAACATAACATACACACATTTTCCTACAAACCCCTATATAATCTACAGGCTTTCATTTGGCAAAAAGTAATTACTTACTACGGTTCTTGCAATGGGACTAAAAAAGGTAAAAATCCAGGATTTGAACCTCAAATATTTAATAATGATTGTTAATGAATGTTAATAAACAGTAAACATGAATTGTGTAATACAACTACAGTAATAAGCTAAAAACCAAACCTACACAGATAACATATAAACATGGTAGAGTCAAAAGACAATCAGAACATTTAAGAAGCTTTAGATAAATGTTATAATGAGAAAGATAGATTGCTTCTAAAAATGAAGAGAGATGATGTCGCCGATAACAACCAATCAGGTTCTATCATTTTTTTAGGATGCTATAGAGACATTATAGACAGTAACTGCTTTTTTTTTTTTTTTTTGAAGTTTTAGTAAATACTGTATACCAAAAGGTGAGAAGCTATCCAAAAAGGAAGAGCTGTAAGGAGGAAATTTACAAAGAAGGGAGTTCTATTTCACATGAGATGTTGCTATAGACAACCAATCAGATGCTATGTAACGTCTTCCAAAAGGTGGTAAATAAATAAGAAGTAGATTCTGATTGGTTGCCCATAGCACCATACCATGTAAACTAGAATTCCCATCTTAGTAAATTTTCCCCTAATTATCACAAATATGCATATTTCCAAACATCAGCTCACAAGCGGATGTAATTGGGAGCTCTTTACGTATTGATTGCAAAAACTAAATACATAAATAATACCAACTAGTACTGGTGCTAGGGAAGAGGTGACTGGTCCGGGTAGTACAGCAGGAGGCTGTTTGGACATCAGGTGAGGGGCGCACGGGCAATGCGGGGTGGTGGAGGTCGGTGCGGGGCAGCGGGGGTCGTGAAGAGCTGCTTTAACGCCCCACAGCGAAGTCCCAGAGGTGGTGCTTTAGTGCATCTGAAAATGATGTAAAAACCCGATAACAGGGTTTTTAATGCATTTTCAGTTTAGTACATTTCGCCCATACTGAGAAGACTCTACCACTAAATTAGAGTTCATTGCACCCAAGATGGCAGGCTTACCTGGTACCTTGTGAAGGAAAAAATATGCTACCCGTGGAAGTTATTAAACAAAATGCCTACACCAGTCTTGTACTATGCTTACTGTGCGCTTACGTTTTTCTTTTTATACGTAATTTGAAAAAGCTAAAGTATGTGTCCTATATTAACATAATTTTTCAGTTTTTCTATTGGTTATTTTGCTTAAGTTTATATAAAACACTTTTGCACTTTTGCATGTGGTCATGAATCACTGTTTTGAATTCCTCTTACACCACCTACTGGGCCACAACAAATAAGCACTAATTATGGAGCTAGCTCATGTGACCGATCATTCATGGCCCTTGCAATAAGCAGCTGTTGTTATTCACATGAACTTGATCGTAAAGCCCTGTAAGGGAATGGCATTGACACAGTGGAAAGTGAGACACGTTTTACACTCCTTTGACCTTGACTGTGATGTTTGTATCTGTCTTTGATCACAAGAAGGATACAGTGTGAATTCAGTTAACACTGTTCAAAATGTCCTAGAATTGCAACAACCAAATAAACTTTTTTTTTTTTTTATATATATATAAAAAGATATTGGCAGCAAAAAACACATAGCATGTTAATATACAGAATGTATTTGGGATTTTCCCAGACACATGTGTTGTTTGCTTGTGGCGGTGTTCAGGAACTACACTGAGCTGGTAAGTGTTTGCTAGATAACAAAAAGACAATTACTGGAAGCAGGCAGGCCAGGGTTGTGAATTGCAAATAGAGACAAATCCACAGCCCTAAGGGGAACCTGGAGTGAACTAATCAGTGTATCTGATACATCCCTCCTAATTAAGTCTTGATCCCTTGGCAGCACTTGAAACAAATCAAGACTGCATTACATTTTTACAGCAGGTGCTGACTGACTAACCATAATGCCGCTTTAGATCCACTGAAGTCAGGTGATGTTACCGAACTTTCTGCAAAGTAGCCAAGGTTCTGTTTGCTGTTACTTTGTACGAGCTAACCTGATTGTTGACAATATCCCATGTATACATTTTCTATAACACAAATTGTTGGATTAAACAGTGCAGAGGATGAAAGAGAGTATATAGGAGTTTGGTACTTGTTTCCTAGCACGGCCACAACGATCATGATCGTGGGCATCGTGAGTAAAAATCGGGGGCATCGCGGCCATCGCATGCACTAAAAAATCGGGTGCGATGGTACCGACGCGATGCCCGCGATTTCCCATAGGGAACAATGTTAAATGCATCAATTTACCCGCGATGCCCCCGATTTCCCATAGGAAGCAATGTTAAATGGCTCAATTTACCCAAATCATCATAGGGAACAATGGTAAATGGGCCAGAAACCCCCCAAAACACCCCTGAACAGTGAAATGTCCCCCCAAAAGTAGTTTATGCCACCCCACGATCAACGCGAACCCGAAGCGTGGCGAGCGCAGCGAGCCCACGAGTGGCGGCGGTACGCGTCCTCCGACCTTTTCATACCCCCACTATCCACGTCGGCGTGGAGTTGAGAATAGAATAGTTTGGCGAGCGCAGCGAGCCACCGAGCCCGAAGCGTGGCGAGCGCAGCGGATACCTGTGAAGCCCGCGAAGGGACGCGTTTACCTGTGAAGGTATCCGTGTCCGCTCGCCACGCTTCGGGCTCGGTGGCTCGCTGCGCTCGCCACACTATTCTATTCTCAACTCCACGCCGACGTGGATAGTGGGGGTATGAAAAGGTCGGAGGACGCGTACCGCCGCCCCTCGCGGGCTCGCTGCGCTCGCCACGCTTCAGGTTCGCGTTGATCGTGGGGTGGCGTAAACTACTTTTGTTCAGAGGTGTTTTGGGGGGTTTCACTGTTCAGGGGTGTTTTGGGGGGTTTCTGGCCCATTTACCATTGTTCCCTATGATGATTTGGTGAAATTGAGGCATTTAACATTGTTTCCTATGGGAAATCGGGGGCATCGCGGGTAAATTGAGGCATTTAACATTGTTTCCTATGGGAAATCGGTGACATCGCGACTGGACCATTTAAGCCTTTTTTAGCCGCATACGACGCGTCGCGTCGCAGACCACTAAAAATTACACCCGATGCCCCCGATTGTGGCCATGGCTAGGAAACAAGTACCAGGAGTTTTATAACCTGCAGTTTGATCAAAGTGCATGTCATTTATAGTGCAGTTTTCCACTCATCAATTTAAATTAATTCAAAAACTAAAAAGTATTTAACAGCACTTCACCAATGTAAAGCAAACTGGTTTATGCTGCTTGAACTGTTTAACATAAAGGACAACTGTTCCGATAAGAGCTGTCCTTTGCAAAGCACCACTGTTGATGGACTTTCAGGTCTGCAAACCCGGGGGGTCTCTCTGCGCATTCTTCCTGTGCTTGCGTGAGTTTCGTCCAGGTACTCCGGTTGCCTCTCACAATTTAAACATATACTGGTAGGTTAATTGGCTCAAAACAAAAATGAACCCTAGAATGTGCCTGTGTGTGTGTACATGTGTTAAGGAATATAGGGGGTTATTCTGTTTGGTACGGTGAAACGTGCGTACGGTCCGTCACACCGTGCGTTTTCCGTACGCTCATGGTGAGCGCAAGTCCGCCCACAGAACAGCCGCACATGGACGGTCACAGACACGACAATGGGGTGTGGTGTACACTTGAGCGTACGCCACAGTGCACGGACGGATCTCCCCCTTAGACACCGATACCTGGCGTACATCTGAGTGTACGCCACAGTGCACGGACGGATCTCGTCCGTTTTCCCACCGACACCTTCCGTATATCTGAGCGTACGCCACAGTGCATGAACGGGTCTCTTGCCTTTTTCAATGGGAAACTCAGCGTGTGTCACCGATCGTGAGAGGAAGCGTACGTCCGTGCACCGTGACGTACCCTTCAAATATATGGGCATGCAAATATTCCCTTTCAAGCTTAATTGTGTCAATTACTTAATTTGACCCAATTAAGCTCATGATTGATTTCTATTAACTAAATTGACTACCTTAATAAACACCGTAATAAAACAACATTTTAACCCTCATTACATGTATATTTATTATGTTCTAATGTGGCATTTAACTCACTAACTCACTATCTATGTGTCCCCACATTGGATTAACTTTTAAATAAAGTCATGTTGGTGTTTGTGTGTATGTACTAAATTATGTCCATAATTAGAACAATGAGTTCCTCATGGAGTGGGTGAGGTAGGCAAACAAGGGGGAAAAGTGACATTTGTGTAGGAATGCATATGTGTCCTCCAAAAACAGTGATGACTCCCCATAGTTCTTGGTACAGGTGTGTTAAAGATGTGTCAGTCGACCAAGCATGACAAAATGGTTTGTGTGCAAACATGTTCTAATATTATTCAAAATAAGACTTTAGAGAGTGATAGGCAGATGTTGGGATCCTTTGTTAGAGATATGTGATTGCAATAATATGCTTGGTGGCATCTTACATACAGAGTGTGCTACATAAAGTTCATAGCAGATATGAAAGTGCATAATGTATGTTCTTGGGAAAAAAAATACAGATTGTGTGCAAAATAGTGGCCATGGCCTTAGGACATTGCTCCACCATTGCAAGTAGAAATTGAGTCCAAAAACATCATTGTTGCTCTTAGGCGTGGTTTATGTGTATTTTTCATAATAAAAAACTGGTATATTTGTGTTACAGTGAAAAAGTTGACACATGTAAACTTGACTAGTAATCAGCGTTAATTAGCAGACCCAGGCGTCCGCTCTCATGCGGTACCTCTAGGGGTGGTCAGGAGCAATCTTTGGTGTCCGCCTGTTTTTGGGCCAAAATGCACGGTACGTTCGCCGAACGAGGCGGTTGTGGCACCGTGCATTTTGTGTGCACACCCCCATGTACGCCCATGTTTACGCCCAGTTTTCCTCATTATTACGGCCGCTCCCATTAAAAACGCCCACATGCCGCCCACAATGACCGTGCTCTTGCGGACAGGTTTTTTCGCACAGAGAGACCGTCTGTGAGCGGTGTGAGGTTATCGCACATGCGCATTGCGAAAGATACGCATGCGCAGATGAAAAAAAAAAGCCCGATCCGACCGTATACGGTCCCACCTTACCAAACAGAATAGTCCCCAAACTTCTGCTTGCAGGGCCGGACTGGGACCAGAAATCTGCCCTGGGATTTTGAGCACACAGACCCACCTGAAGGAGGTGGGACCCTTGCGCGGTGAAGCCGTGCAGCAAAAAGGGGCGTGGTCTCATGGAAAGGAGGCATGGCATTACAAAAAGGAGGCAACGTAATGCCCATTACACATTATGGAACACACCGTTTTGCCCATTACCCATTATGGAACACACCATTATGTCCATTACACATAATGGAACACACCGCTATGCCAATTTGCCCCCCCCCCCCCAGCCAAAATAGTTTGTGGTGCCCCCCTCCCCTATAATGCCCCTTTACATATTATGCCACACACGAAAATGCCCCTTACCTATGGTCGGATAATTCCCAATCTATAGCATACATGATGATAGTGAGATAAGGTGATGCGAAGAAGCAGAGGGTGACAGGCAGATTGATAGTGAGATAAAGTCAGTGGAGGGGAGAGGAGAGACAATGAAATGGCTGGAAATGGAGACAATGAGATAGGTGGTCAGTGAGGTGGTGGATGACAATGGGCTAGTAGGGAAGGAGGGGCAGTTAGATAGGGGTGGGAGAGGGGACACCTGGCCTAAGAAAGGGGACAATGAGCTGAATGTGAGGAAGGGTGGGCATTGTGACTGGACTGGATAGGTGCAGTGAGGTGGTTGAGGAGGGAAGGGGGGAAGACACTGGGCTGGCATGGAGAGGTCAGTAATGGCGGCATTGGTGGGAGACACTGGAATGGAATGGAACAAGGATAGACAATGTGATAGGATCACTGACCTTGGTTTGCTGTTGCTGTTCCATTGCTGGCATGCCTGCAACAGCACTGCACACTTACACAGCCTCCTGAGCAAGTCTGTCTGCTGCTGGGGGGGAGGGGGGGATCTGGCAGGCTAATCATGTGCCTGCCAGTGACTATTGTCTCACACTGGCACACTGTGCACACTGGCAGGGTAACTGAGAGCAAAGATGATGTGGCCAGCCCTAGTGTCAGTCAGAAGAGGATCTGATGCTAGTGAGACTGAGTATGTGATAAGACCGTGGCTGACTCCCGATCAGCGCTGGACAGTGCACTAATAAAGCAGTTAGCTGTGAGTGACACGACACACAGTCAGGGCAGCGGCTCCCTCCTGCCCGGCCGCCCACAAGTTGGATCCCTCCTGCCCGGCTGCTGCAGCATGTGGCCGTGCACACACAATCAGGGCAGCGGCTCCCTCCTGCCTGGTTGTCCACAAGTCGGATCCCTCCTGCATGTGGGCTGCACAAAATCGTCCCACAAGGACGTCCGGCCCTAGCTGCTGGGAGAGACAGTGCTCCTCTCTTAATGCATGCGCCTTTCTGAATTCTGCAACAGAACAGGCACTAGACTCTCCTTTGTTGCCAGACTGACCAATGCTGAGCCCAAGGGGTCAGGATGACTGTGTCCTTCCAACTACAGCACTCTGGCAAACGCTCTGGTTCATTGTGCCGACCCGGAGTACAGCCCCTAGTAATAACTAAGATTACTAGCATTGCAACCAGTAGTAATTAAATTGTATATTGTTATATGTGGCAGAACTTGTGGGGGTTGTGGGCCCAGTGGCAATAATAGAATTTGGGCCCCCCTCCTCCACCCCAACCCAAGTCCACAGTATACAACACAATAGTGGGTGACAAGGAGAGACAGAGTGACAAGGAGAGGCAGGGAAAAACTGGGTGTCAGGGAGAGGCAGGGGGGCAGAGTGTTACAGAGAAAAACAGTGGATGACAAGAAAAGGGTGACAGGGGCAGCAGTGGGCCCCTTAGTCCTCAGGGGCCCAAGTGCGCTGCACCTACTACACCAATGGTAATTCTGTCTCTGTCTATATTAATTACATTGTATATAAAAAAAGTCTAACTTCTCCTCAGCTCTATGAAGTGAATTGCCACCACTGACCACTAGAGGAACCTATGTGTGCTAAAAGAAACAGAGAGTGAAAACAATTTTTAGCAGGGACACTAATTTGTTTCAAACTTGCTGGATTTGGAGAGAGGGAGCTGTATAGAAAGAGATTGGATGTAGGAGCAGATAGGGACTGGGGGTGTGGTGGAGAGTCACAGCTGTCACAGCTTAAACTTTAAGTGAAAGTAAAAACGGTCACAGCTCAAAGTGAAAGTACATACGAGAAGCCGTTACATTTAACTAGTAATAAAATAAATATTTACGCTCCCTTGCATAAAACAATAAGTTGATATTGCTACTACTGTAGAATAAATGATAAATTAATATTGCTTCCATTCTAAATGCTAACCTACTATCATTCTTGATGTATCTATACTATCATTCTAATCTTCTATCATTCTTGATGTAACATAGGGCCTAATTCAGACCTGATTGCTAGGCTGCATATATTCACAGCCTAGCTAGCTGGTAAATGCCGCACTATGCCCCCGCTGTGAAAATCCCTGCATTAGCATGTGATAGGATGTGTATGTACGCTTACCAATCCACTCGCATGAGGCCACACAGGAGAAGATTAATTTGATTGTCGCTCACCATTGAGTGATTACATAGTCTAAACTGACTTTTAGCCTGGCCAGTGATGGCAGAATTTGGGGCAGCTTCTAAAGGCATTTGCTCAGGGATGTTTGCACATGCACATATTCGTGCATGCACAGACTACCACCATTGGCCTGAGGATTGATTTCGGCCTGCTACGAGCAGGTCTGAATCACCCCATAATGCATATTAAAGTAATAGCTACTCCACTCTGCTAGAACCTATGCATATGCAATCACCAATTTGTCTGCCCTGTCCTCTATATGCATATAGTACATCATTTAATTATGTATTTGTTTGTAGCACCTAAAAAACCCATACAGTATTTATTACTATATCAAATACAATTGTCATGTGTTTTTATATAATGACCCTTGTGCGTATGGGTATTTAAGTTCTGCATGAAAAATGTATATAATAAATAAAACTTTGTGTATGCTTTTGGTAAAACATGTTATTAGTTATTTTTACAATTTTGCTTTCAGTTTCATGAGTGGTATTGTTTTATCTATTCTAAAAAACAAAAACAAGTGTACTGAATGATAATTTTTTACCAGATTGTAAATCAGTTTTATTATACCCCTTTCACACTGCACTTTTAAAACGGTATATTGCCGTTTTTTTTCCATTTTAAAATGTTTAAGGCTGCAATGTGAAAGTGCCAGAGTTGATTTACCGGTTAAAGTTAACTGGTATTTCAACACGTTTAAAAAGCAGAGCCCTACATGTTTCAAAACCGTTTTTTAGGCAGTGTGAATGGCTCTATTTCTATGGCTTGAAACGTGTCCCTTGGGGGTTAAACGGGTTGAATGTGTGAATGGTATTAAATAATTTTTTAAAACGGTTTTCACCTGCAATGTGAAAGGTCTTAAGGTTCAGACCCGTTTTAAAGTCCCATTTAAGAATACAGGGTCAATACCCGTTTCTGCAATGTGAAAGCAGTATTAGATCATGGCAGCATTGTTTATGTTTTGATAGCAGCAGTCCAGTGTGTGCGTGTTCCAGCTGGCAAGTTGTCCAGTACTTGAAGCCAAGAGGACCTTACAATGCTTATACTGCAGCAAGTGGAAATGCCCATGTAATCCCCACAGGAAGAGCAATTGAGATCCTCCTGCTATTGAATCTGTTTTAAAGTTGTTGTTTTTTTTCGCAATGTGTCACAAGACCTGGCAAGCTGATGGACTACATTAATAAACTGGGAAAGTTTTTCTTTGCAAGCAATGGTTCCTTGGCTGAAAGAACCTCGGTTCAGCCTTGGGCAAATTGGCAAAGGCTAAACATTGCAGCAGTTACATAAATACGAATGCCGCTCTCATTTGTTTTGCACACAGGATCAGACAGGGTGTGTTCATTGAGACCAAAGCAATAGACAATAGGAACAAGAAGCAGCTAGAGCAGTCTCTGTTTCTTTGTTGTGCAGTCTCTGCTGTGTACAACTACTGATGGGACTCAATTGGGATGGTTTCATATCCAGCCAGTTTTGTTGACATGGTTCTTCCCTTTAGGGGTACATTTAGATGGGAGTTCCATTGAAGATAGGATGTTGCCCATAGCAACCAATCAGATTGTATCTATTATCCTCTAGAACAGGGCTGGGCAACACCGGCCCTCCAGATGTTAGTGAACTACACATCCCAGCATGCCTTGCATCAGTTTCAGCATGGCCACATAGCAAAACTAATGCAAAGCATCCTGGGATGTGTAGTTCACTAACATCTGGAAGGCCGGTGTTGCCCAGCCCTGCTCTAGAAGGTGCTAAATAAAGTAGAATCTAATTGGTTGCTATGGGCAACATCCCATCTACAATAGAAATCTCATCTTAGTAAATTTAACTCTAAAGGTGGCCATACACGAGCAGATTTATCTGCAGATCTGTCTGGTTGGAACAAAAACATGTTATGGATGACAGCAAATGATAGTTGGCTATTTGCTTGGAAATGCTGGAAAACTGACAAACTTTCACTCATCCATAACCATGTTTTTGTTCCAACTAGCCAGATCTGAAGATAAATCTTACTAGTGTATGGGCACCTTAAGAGTCTGAACACCATTACTCTGGGGCTCCCGTAGATTTGGATGTTGCTGTAAAACACATTTATTTTTACCGTGTATTAGCATTAAAAAAGTCTTACGCTTTTATCCATATGCAGATTTGTTTGCAATTTGTCCTTTTGACTACCTCATACTTGTCGACTCTCCAGAAAGAGTCATGAATTTAGGGAAGCTCTCCCAGCCTCCCGAGAGAGTTGTCCAGTCACCTGATGCTTCCCATTTCCTGCACTCAATCATCTGGAAATTGCCACAAATATTAGCTTTAACTGTAGGGGATGGCGCCAAAATAGCATGGAGTCCTGCCACACTGTAATTTGCATCATTAAAGAATAGGCTGCATGCTTTTGCCATCTTGTTCCTCTTATAGGGCAAATTTGTAAGAATTATAGACCAATCTTGGCCCAGAATTACATTTTGTTTTTTGTTTTTAAATATATTTTGTTTGAATGGTGCAGGTGAGACAGGCTACAATACACATTATTTTGATATTGACTACGCCTCCTTATCCCTAGATTTGTTTCTGCGGCTTTGGTTGACCATTCTTGCTGCTTTGCAGACTATTTAGCCAAATCAGGTGATTTCAAGTGCTATCTTGATGCATCTTGGCATAATTACCATAATGATAATTTAGAGCATTGGGATGACATTGTCCTGATTTGGATGGCATCAAAGGAGGTAGGAAGTGGTCACATTTTACCATATATTACTAAACGCAAAAGGGATTCTGTGAAACAATGAAAAAACTTACAAGACTTAATGGCTTCAGACAATACCAATCTAATGCCAACTTGCACATTTATTTACAAAACAGAAAACCCTAAAGGCCCCCACACACCTGAAAGACATTGTACACAATTATACAATCTCAATGGATTGTAAAGGGCCCTACATACGCAGAGATGTGTGCCAGAGATACATAACAGGAGATTCAGCAC